>NC_135631.1:15707500-16019750 GCF_053574225.1 Canis aureus | reverse complement strand
TTCCCATTTTTATCTCCTATATTCCATCTCACTCCAAACACTTTGCTTTAAAAAAAAAAAGTGTTAACTGGAGAAAGAAGCATCTTGGAGCTCTTTGGAGTTTTTCTTTCCTGAAATACATATGGCATCCTCCTTAAAAAATATGGACTGTCATTGAGTGACAGCCCATCTGCTCCTATTGACGAATATGAAAGGCAAGATTGTCAGTTGACCTAAAAGTGGAACAATGCCACTATTATGAAAAGAAAAATATATAGCCAGTGTCTAGAAAGGCAAGGTGGATGAAAATGCTTCTTTGCCATGCTATTCACTCTTTTGGGAAACATGAAAAATGACTATTAAAAAGTAGACATGAAAGAAAGGGGCTTACCTTTAGGGACAATGCTTAAATAAGCTTGGTGTCTGAGCCATGGAGAACAGTCACTGCTGAAGCTATTTTCTACCAAATGCCTTATTTCTAACCATAGAAGTAAAGGTACTGAAGAAACCCATTTATATAGAGATTATTTACTTGTAATAATCTTCATGGATGTTATATGCTTTAAGACTGAAAAAGACTTTCAAAATTAAAAAAAAAATATGAATGTCATTGGGACAATAGCAGGGGAAAGGAATATAAGATAAAAAAATTAAGAAGAGTCTGAAGAGGAGCCAAATCTGTTCTATGCACTTGGCAGGTGAGAACAAAAATGAATGTATGCTTTCTTTTTGTTTCCTCAAAGCCACTCCCCTAACCCTACCCCAGTCCTATTACCTATGTATTGATACTTGTTTGTATCAACACATTACCACATGATAGAATAAGTAATATGGTATACAAGTTGAGTTAGCCTTAATTTATATCTCAGTCTGCTCAACTTAAAAAAAGATAATAGGCAATGAACACTTTGTTTATAGTTAGATTTCTTTTTTTTAAATTTTTTCTTGATTATATTCTTTGATTATATATGTTTAAAATTGCCTCTCCTTTTTGGTGTATAAGTCTATGAACTTTATTTTTATTTTTTTTCCCTTTTTTTTTTTTTTTATTGGTGGTGGAGGTTCCTCAAAGAGTTAAAAATAGACCTGCCCTACGACCCAGCAATTGCACTGTTGGGAATTTACCCCAAAGATACAGATGCAATGAAACGCCGGGACACCTGCACCCCGATGTTTATAGCAGCAATGTCCACAATAGCCAAACTGTGGAAGGAGCCTCGGTGTCCATCGAAAGATGAGTGGATAAAGAAGATGTGGTTTATGTATATAGTTAGATTTCTAATTAGAGTCCAGTGATGCTGAAGATTGTCTTAAGAAAACCATCCATTAAATGTACTTCGTTGTTGTTGATAGTGCTGTTTTTGTTGGAAATATCTTTAGGATTAAGACCTGTGTTATTCTAGGCATGTGTATTCTCAAAACATCAGTTTCCTGGGTGTAAAACAAAAGACTATGAGATGAACTCTTTAAAAACCTGTCCAACTCTGATATCCCAGGATTATGTGAAGAGTACGTACCAGATCTCTCTTTCATGTTCCTGCTTGCTACGCTGTTGTCAGTGTCAGTTCATTTTTCATTGGAAAAATTAGATTTGATGGCTAGAGAGTTAAAAAATTGACCCATTGCAACATTTTCCATAATCCATTTAGGCAGGCCTTTTGTGTTCATAGAAGAAATCTGTGCCTCCTTTAGGAAGGTACTGGTTTCTTAGGCTAACACAAGACCTTTTATATTTTGCATCCAGTCTTTTGAGGTTAGCTTTCAGATCTCACTTAGGATCCCAGGAACATACACTCTCATATGCAAATCCCAGTGGGAAAGATATGTGACAAACAGTTCTACTGAGGAATTGGTTAATCAACACAAAATGAAATGATGAAATTTGTTTTTCTACATGTTGAGGATGTATCAAAGAAAAATATGTTTCTGGTTTTGAAATGGCAGATTATTATGTATAAAATTTTATTATGTTATTTGCTGTCTAATTTGATTTAACTAGGGATGCCTGGGTGGCTCAGTGATTGAGTGTCTGCCTTCAACTCAGGGCATGATCCCACAGTTCCAGGATCGAGTCCCCCATCAGGCTCCCTGAATGGAGGCTGCTTCTCCTCCCTCTGCCTATGTCTCTGCTTCTCTCTGTTTCTCTCATGAATAAATAAATAAAAATCTTAAAAAAAAGAAAAGAAAAATAATTTGATTTAACCAACTCAGAGAAATTTATCAAACAATTATCAGAGTATTATCCTAGGTGATAGGATAGGAGAATAAATTAGAAAGAAGCAAAAATATATCTATCTGGCTGTTGAACATAGGAGACCTTGAAATTCAAGTATCAGTGGAAAACCAATTATGAATGAAGTTAATGACTTTGATATGTGTTATTTACTAGTATAATTCTAGCCATCCAAGGCCAGAATAGATCAGAGAATTTTTTTTTTTTTTAATAAATACATCTATTTGGAGCATGTGGCTGGCTCAGTTGATGAGCATGCAACTCTTGATCTCAAGGTCATGAGTTCGATCCACACTGTGGCAGTGGAGATTCCTTAAATAAATAAACTTTAAAAATTACATCTACTCTATGAAAGTGTATGCCAGGTAGCAAAACAGAAAAGCGGATAACTTACACTGCACATTTAAGAATTTTGCCAACTACAGATTAGTGAATGAGAGATGGTAAAAGAAGCAACATAAGCAATTGCACAAGGATTGGAAATTGTGTGGCATGATTGTAGACATGAAAATGAGATTTAGAGACAATGTGTTGCCTCATGAAGAGAAATAAGACTAGATGTGCGTTTGTGTTTTTGTGTAGGGAGGGGTTGTATAGATTATCTATCTATCTATCTATCTATCTATCTCATCTATCAGTCATCTATCTATCACCTATCTATCTTGGGAAAGAGAATAACGAACAGATTTGAGTTTTTATATGGCCAGGGGATTACTATCAATAAAAAGAAACTTCTTTACCAATAATTCCAGCAGAATCTCACAGTTAGGTCACTAGTTCATTAACTACTCAGAAACCAATCACTGTGTCTCTTGCTGACTGGCTGTGAACACTTTGTCAAATCCCTTTGGTTGCCTGCTGGGGAACATCATCAAAAGACATGACTACAGAATAACCCATGAACCTGACTCAGCATTCAGAGGGTCCTCACCTTCCCCCTTGTCTTTGAAATGTAGGTTCTCCCTGCCTTTGCCCCTCCCAGAGGCTGCTCTAAGAACTTAGGCTTGGGATAGTGATATGGCGTTAAGAATACCTGCATGAATGTCCACAATAGCCAAACTGTGGAAGGAGCCTCGGTGTCTATAGAAAGATGAATGAATAAAGATGTGATCTGTATATACAATGGAATATTACTCAGCCATTAGAAACAACAAATACCCACCATTTGCTTCAACATGGATGGAACTGGAGTGTATTATGCTGAGTGAAATAAGTCAATCGGAGAAGGACAAACATTATATGGTCTCATTCATTTGGGAAATATAAAAAATAGTGAAAGGGAATAAAGGAGAAAGGAGAAAAAAATGAGTGGAAATATCAGAGAGGGAGACAGAACATGAGAGACTCCTAACTCTGGGAAATGAACAAGGGGTGGTGGAAGGGGAGGTTAGCAGGGGGTGGGGGTGACTGGGTGACAGGCTCTGAGGGGGGCACTTGATGGGATGAGCACTGGGTGTTATGCTATATGTTGGCAAATTGAACTCCGATAAAAAAATAAAATTAAAAAAAAAGAGATACCTGCATGGTGTTGACTGAACACAGGGTCTTTTTACAAACTTTTAGGATTTGATGAGTCAGTGTAGGGATCCATAGGGATCCATTTGTCTTGTTGTTGTCCAAGGCAAGCCTCATATATAAATTCCCTTTGTTTATTAAAACTGGTACCTATCAACCCAGAGTGGCCTGCCTCTTTCTTCCAGTCTCTCCCTGCCCTCCAAATAAAGGGGCCAGGATTTTGATGGAATCTTGTCTCGTATTAAGATCTTTCATCCATTTTGAGTTTATCTTTGTGTATGGTGTAAGACAATGGTTTAGTTTTATTCTTCTGCATGTGGCTGTCCAGTTTTCCCAGCACCATTTATTGAAGAGACCGTCTTTTTTCCAGTGGATAGTCTTTCCTCCTTTGTCGAATATTAGTTGACCATAAAGTTGAGGGTCCACTTCTGGATTCTCTATTCTTCAAAGTCCTAGAGAAGAACACAGGCAACGCCCTTTTTGAACTTGGCCACAGTAACTTCTTGCAAAATACATCCATGAAGGCAAGAGAAACAAAAGCAAAAATGAACTATTGGGTCTTCATCAAGATAAGAAGCTTTTGTACAGCAAAAGAAACAGTCAACAAAACTAAAAGACAACCTACAGAATGGGAAAAGATATTCGCAAATGATGTATCAGATAAAGGGCTAGTATCCAAGATTTATAAAGAACTTATTAAACACAACACCCAAGAAACGAACAATCCAATCATGAAATGGGCAAAAGACATGAACAGAAATCTCATTTGCTTCGACGTGGATGGAACTGGAGGGTATTATGCTAAGTGAAATAAGTCAATCGGAGAAGGACAAACATTATATGGTCTCATTCATTTGGGGAATATAAATGATAGTGAAAGGGAATAGAGGGGAAGGGAGAAGAAATGGATGGGAAATATCACAAAGGGAGACAGAACATGAAAGACTCCTCTCTGGGAAACGAACTAGGGATGGTGGAAGGGGAGGAGGGTGGGGGTGGGGGTGAATGGGTGGCGGGCACTGAGGGGGGCACTTATTATTAAGTTATTCTGTATATTGGCAAATTGAACACCAATAAAAAATAAACTTATTATTAAAAATAAAAAAATAAAAAGAAATCTCACAAAGGAAGACATAGACATGGCCAACAAGCACATGAGAAAATGCTCTGCATCACTTGCCTTCAGGGAAATACAAATCAAAACCACAATGAGATACCACCTCACACCGGTGAGAATGGTGAAAATTAACAAGGCAGGAAACAACAAATGTCGGAGAGGATGCGGAGAAAGGGGAACCCTCTTGCACTGTTAGTGGGAATGTGAACTGGTGCAGCCACTCTGGAAAACTGAGTGGAGGTTCCTCAAAGAGTTTAAAATAGATCTGCCCTACAACCCAGCAATTGCACTGCTGGGGATTTACACCAAAGATACAGATGCAGTGAAACACCGGGACACCTGCACCCCGATATTTCTAGCAGCAATGTCCACAATAGCCAAACTGTGGAAGGAGCCTTGGTGTCCATCGAAAGATGAATGGATAAAAAAGATGTGTTCTATGTATACAATGGAATATTGCTCAGCCATTAGAAACGACAAATACCCACCATTTGCTTCAACGTGGATGGAATTGGAGGGTATTATGCTGAGTGAAATAAGTCAATCGGAGAAGGACAAACATTATATGGTCTCATTCATTTGGGGAATATAAAAAATAGTGAAAGGGAATAAAGGGGAAAGGAGAAAAAATGAGTGGGAAATATCAGAAAGTGAGACAGAACATGAGAGACTCCTAACTCTAGGAAACTAACAAGGGGTGGTAGAAAGGGAGGTGGTTGGGGGTGGGGTGGGGGTGAATGGGTGACGGGCACTGAGGGGGGCACTTGATGGGATGAGCACTGGGTGTTATTCTATATGTTGGCAAATTGGGCACCAATAAAAAATAAAAAATAATAAAAAAACAAACAAATAAAGGGCCAGTTTTTAATTACACACGAGAAGCTCCCAAAAGGGTTGCAAATCAACAGTGCAAGTAGAGAGAACTACCAAGAATAGGAGCGGCTGAATCCCTACCAGAAAACTTACAGGCAATTAGTAAGAGAATAAGAATTACATATCAACTCCCATAGTTTACAAGTGAGGGTGTGATCAGATTGTATGAATGAAATAAAACCATTTATATAAATATAAAATAAAATTTAAGTGGTTGTTTTTCATATATGTTTGCAAAGCACTCAATGTAACTTGATTATCTCCAGATAACTGGGGATGTTACCTATGGAGTCACTTTGGGAGGGAGAAAGAAACTTGAAACATTTTGTGAAGCTGACTGTAAATCAGACTTCCCTTTTGTTAATAAAACAAATCAGTCTTTGGGTATGAAAATTATGTCTGTTTCTTAGGATATGGAGACAAGTAGTTACCCAGGCTCAAGTGAGCTACCCTATATCCCTGAGGCCCTAAAACCCAAGGTCTCTGAAGGGGATATTGCAGATTCTGAAGAGAGATCAAGTTACTAAGTGGCTAAACTGTCAGCTCCTGGATGCTGAAAAGGCTTTTCAAACACTGGGAAACTCAATATTGAGCTTTCCTCTGAGGAGACTAGAATTCTTGTATATGGATGCCTGCTAGTGTCCAATGACTCCAACTCAGGTGATTCTGCTCTCTAGGGGATATTTGGCAATGTTGGGAGACACTCTGCCTATCACAAATGTGGGGATGGGTGGTAAAGGCAACTAATGGGTAGAGGCCAGAGATGCTGCTAGCCATCTCATAATTCACACATAGAACAGGATTATCTAGAGCAAAAGGCCAAGAGTGCCAAGGTGGAGAAACTATTCTAGTTGGAAGACCAAAGGTAAAAGATGTTTCTCTCACCTTCATTTTAAAATCCAAGCTCTCATGAGTGATGTGGGAGTGGGAAATCTCACTCCATTTACAATATTTGAAAAGCAATACAGAGCCATGTTTTCATCATATGCACTACATAACTCCATTCTATTAGTTATTATTTATTAATTTATTAAAAGAAATAACGAGTAGATGTCTTTGCAGGTATACTGGAATACTTCTAAATAACTTGCCCTCAAAAAAAATTTTTTTAGGAAATCACTGACCTCTACCTCTGAGGCCAATAATATATTATGCTAATTAATTGAATTTAAATAACAGTTTAAAAAAGAAGCATTAGAAACAGTGCATTTTGTGAGCCAGGTTTTTGCAGTTATTTTTGTCACTACATTTAGGTTCAGAGATAACTATGAGGCTTGCAGCTTATCATGTTTATATTTGAAAGAATCAAAGTTAAGCAAGTTTAACTATTTTACTCAAATCACTCTTGAGGATCTGAATCTGAACCCACCTGTTTAATCCCAAGTCTAGGGCCCATCTTACTTCACTAAACCAACAAGGACATATGTTACTTAAAATAAGTGATCTCAATAAAAATATAAACAATAATTAATATAGATTGAAATCCTGAGAAAGTGAGAAAACAAATGAAATATTAACATTGCAGGGATGCAGGAATAACGAATCATACTTCAGCCTTTAAAAGGCGGGTATGTTGGGATGGCTGGGTGGCTCAGCAGTTGAGCATCTGTCTTTGGCCCAGGGCATGATCACAGGATCCCAGATCAAGTCCCATATCGGACTCTTTCAGGAAGCCTGCTTCTCCCTCTGCCTGTGTTTCTGCCTCTCTCTCTGTCTCTCATGAATAAATAAATAAAATCTTTAAAAAAAATAAATAAAAGGTGGGTATGTTAAGTTTGAAAATGGACTTTTATATATATCAAATTCTAATCTCTGGAAACTGTAAATGCCACCTTATTTGGGGGAAGGTTGTTTGCAGATATGATTAGGGAAAAGATCTTAAGATCAGGAGATCTTAAAGATTACCTGGTAGGGTGTAAATGCCTTCACAGGTGACCTTACAAGAAAAAGGGAGACTATTTCACACACACACACACACACACACACACACACACACGAGAAAATGTAGGAAAGATGGAGAGCAGAGAAGTCTGAGGATGCAAACCTTGAAGACTGAAGTAATACAACTACAAGCCAAAGAATGCCTGTGGCCCCCCAGAAACTGGAAGAGCTAAGAAAAGCATTGTCCCCTCAGCTGGCACATTGATTTTGGCCCAGTGACAGTGATTTCAAATTTTTCCCTCAAGAACTGTAAGAGAATAAAAATCTATTGTTTTAAGCCATCAAATTTATAGTAATTTTTTTCAGAAGCCATATGAAACTAATGCAATCAATAGGTTTAAAATGTAATAGACTTGAAAATATAGTAAATGCCTAAAATAATATCAGGCAAAACAAAAAAGAATATTAACAAAAACATAAACTTAATAAAGGTAAGGCATCAAATACATGATATACTTATTTGATCAAGATTTAAGATAGAATAAATAACAAAAGGTAAAACTAAAAGTAACAATAGTAATAACAGCAAATACTTTATTAGTCACTTATACCATATATAGTGTTAAGAATTTATGATACATCATTTAATTTTCATGGAAATCTTATGAAAAAATATGAGAAAGTTTTTTTAACTTATTTTATTAAAGTATAGCTGACATACAATGTTATATTAGTTTCAGGGGTACAACATCATGATTTGACAATCATGTACATTACACAATGCTTCCGTGATAAATGTGCTTATCATTCATCAACACACAAGATTATTATATTATTGACTGTATTCCCTTTACTGTACTATCCATCCCAGTGAATTATTTATTTTATAACTAGCAGTTCGTGCTTCTTAATCTCCCTAAAAGAAGTTGTAAGAGTTCTAAAGTTCAAATTGAACTCCAATTAAAAAAAATTAAATAAATAAACTCTTTAAAAATTTTAAAAAAGAGTTCTAAAGTTATAATATAGTGTTGGAAAAAGTAATTAAAAACAAAAATTAATACACAGAAATTTTACTCTAAATTTTCATTTAAAAACATTAATATCAGGCAGATGTACACTCATTGCATATTAAAAGAAATTAAGTCAATTTAGTAAAAAAAAGGCTGAATGCTTTAATGATGATGAAAATACATGTCTATCTATGTGCACTTTGTTAGAAATATATTGAAGTCATCTCAAACCAAGATATTGAGTCTAACAATACCAACCCAAACCCATTGAAAACAATTAGAGATTGGGGCACCTGGGTGGCTCAGTGGTTGAGTGTCTGCTTTTGGCTCAGGTCCTGATCCCAGGGTCCTGAGATTCAATCCCAAATCGGGCTCCCTGCAGGGAGCTTGCTTCTCCCTCTGACTGTGTCTCTCTGCCTCTCTCTCTCTCTGTGTCTCTCACAAATAAATAAATCTTGACTGTGTCTCTCTGCCTCTCTCTCTCTCTGTGTCTCTCACAAATAAATAAATAAATCTTAAAAATCAATTAAAGATTGGATAAGGGCAACAAAGCCACTAAATGTATATGAATTATTCATAAAAGAGATAATATATGGCTTAATAAGATAATCAAGTGGAAATTCAAAAAGCAGGCATAAGTCCTCCAGCTCATGGAATTATTCCCTACTTTGTTTTTCTTTCTTTTTTTTCTTTCTTTCTTTATTTTTCTTTCGTTATTTTATTTTTATTTCACATCCACCCCAAATCAGCCACTCATTAAAAGTTTTTGGTGAAACTCTGAGTCTTGTCAAGAAAATAGTTTTTCAAAGGGTACTCTAGATCGCAATACTTTCTTGAGAGCTTCTTTCACATCCTTGTTCCTCAGACTATAGATGAGAGGGTTCAGCATGGGAATCACTATGGTGTAGAACACCGTGGCCACCTTGTCAGTATCCATACTGTTGCCAGAACTGGGCCGACAATAATTGAAAAGGATTGTTCCATGGAAGACAAGGATGGCTGTGAAGTGAGAAGCACAGGTGGAAAAGGCTTTGCGCCTTCCCTCTGCAGAGCGCATCCTCAGGATGGTGATGAGAATCAGCAAATAGGAGGTGAGGATGATCATGATGGTGATGATCTCGTTGAAGGTGGCCACGATGGACACCATGAGTTCATTCATAGTGACATCAGAGCAAGCAAGAGATAAGAGAGGGGGTAGATCACAAAAGAAGTGGTTAATCACATCTGATCTATAGGATGGGATCTGAAGGGCTAAACACAAGTGGATCAGAGAACAGGCCGTCCCACAGAGGTAGCAGCAGGACACCAGCTCCATACAGAGATTCTGGGACATGGTGACCATGTACAGCAGTGGGTTGCAGATGGCCACGAAGCGGTCATAGGCCATCACAGCCAACAGGAAGACCTCAGTTACCACACATGTACAAAATAAATAGAACTGCACCATGCAACCGAGGAAGGAGATGGCTTTGTCCCTGTTTAAGATATTGGGCAGCATCTTTGGCACGATGATCGTGGAGTAGCAAAAATCCACAAAGGACAAGTGGCTGAGGAAAAAGTACATGGGAGTGTGAAGCTGAGAGCTGACCTGGATCACTGCGATCATGCCCAGATTTCCCAAAACCGTGACTCCATAGATGAGAAGAAACAGCAGGAAGAGGAAGACTCTCAGCTCTGGGGCATCTGCTAATCCAAGCAGAATGAATTCTGTCGCACTGGTGCAGTTCTCTTCCCCCGTTTCTGCCATATGTCAGCCTTACAGAACGAAATGTTAAGCTTTTGTGTCTTCTAAAATGGGAGGACAAAAATGGGCTAATATTAACTTCAGAAAATATAACATTGATATCAAATACTGTATTTATAAGATAGAACAGAAACACAGTTAGTTATCAAGTAATTCAAATTATTAAGTGTCTCAGTGGATCCCACAGATCAAAATTGACTTCAGTATCAGCATAAACATTAAAAAACTTAAATGATTCCAGTCTTTATCATAATACATTGAGATGATTAACTATGTTTGATTATTTGGTGGATTTTAAAATGTATTCAATGATACTTTTCAAAGCCATGGAGAAAAGAACCTCTGTTCTCTGAAAAACCTTAAAAGATCATCCAGCACAGTATCACCTACTAAGATGCTGTTAAACATGTATTTTCGTTTTTCCACTGAGTCTCTCAGGAACATATATTGAAGCAAAGTTTTCTAATGTTCCATTTTTGGGGAGTGTGATCAAGTTTTTGAGGTCACAAAATCCTTTTAAATTTTGAATTATGAAGCAAGAAATTTAAAATATACCATGAAAATGAAAGTTTTACATACCAAATTAACAAAGTCATGTAATCAGTTGTCTTTGTAATGATCTACAGTAATAAAGTCTCAATCTTGACAACACTAAAAGCTATATATTTTATGAGAGATTTCATTCTTAATAAGCTATTGTTAGAAATATTTAATTACATCAATAAAATTGTGAAAAAATTACATTGGAGTACTGTTTTTAATGTTGACAATGGAAAATTTTAATGATCAGATATAGAGCAATCGTTCAACTGCAGTATTTAGGACAAAATTATCATGCTGGTTGGTGATTAAAAAACAAACAGGATATCAAATAGTCTGCTTAGTGTACATATTTCGATGTAAATATAGATGTACATATAGAAATACGCATACATTTGATAGATCTGTCTACCAATATTTTTTTTTATTTTGCTATAACTGAAATATTAATCCTTTAACCATAAGAGAGGTGCCTGAAAATTCTTGCAAGTTCTCTAATTAGTTGGCTAGGAAAAGTGCTTAATTAATGTACTGAATGCAGTGGGGTCTACCGCTGAAATCTTTCCTTAAAGAAAAGGCAAACAGGCATTGAGGGATTCTATTCTCTGCCCTCCTTTCTAGTCAGCAGGAATACATTCATGAGTTCTACACATATTTATACTGAAAAATGAGGGAAGAAGTTCAGGACTAGAAGAATAACTTGGTATTTTCTCCATATATTAAACTAACTTTAAAGAAGTGGGAATATATCACTTTCCTGAAGTCATGTTTTTTTCATTTTTTACTTTTTTTGTCAGGAACATAAACAAACCCAAAACAAAAGCAAAACAAAATGAAATACCTGAGATATTTTTCTGAGTCCCAGTTAAACAGGAAAGTCAACGTGGTAAATTTTCTTCCTAAAGTTTTAGGCTGATAATAAGAACCTATTTCATGGCAACCCCAAAACAAATCCAAAAGAAGTCATCTCATTTTCTGAGCAGAGAGAGCTCACAGGTCCTGACTGTCCAAGACCATCTGGCAGGCACATAAATTCAAACCTCCACATTACTATGACAATGAAGGGAGCTCCTCCATCATCATAAATTCTTGATTTCATGACAGAAACTGGTCTGTTAGGAGGAAACAGAAAGAGAGAAAGAGAGAGAGAGAGAAGAGGGGTACCATTTGCTCATTCTGTATTCTTTCATACACACCCATGTTTGATGTGACAGGGAAAACTGTTCTAAATTCACCATTAACTGTTTCTAAATGTTAAAACACAAAAGCATTTTAAACAGTAACTGCACACAAATAGAAGTCCTGTTAGAACATTCTCTAATTAGAAGAGACATGAGTTCCATACATTTTTAAAATAATTGTTGACATTTCTATTTTCAAGTAACCGGAGCCTAGTTCTAGCTAACAGACCTGAGTGACAGACGTTTTCTCCCTGGTGCTGAAGACGCTAAGACGTGTACATCAGACAGAGACTTCTATGTAGAGAATGAGCTCCTTAGGCCCCCAAACAATTACTAATCTCTATGGAATAACAAAATATATAAAAATGAAGCTGAGACTACATGTGATACAACACAACTAATAATTACTCTCTATGGCATAGCATCAGGAGATTTATTGTTTAAATTATCCCAACTTGGGAAACAACTGCTCAAAAGCAAACATGCCTCTTTCCAGACAGATTTCATGGTGCCATGTGATTACATCTCAATGTCATATGTGTGTGGGACACAGCTTATAAGGCCATTATGAAAGAATGTGACTATTTCTTGGGAATTCTTTCTTTCTTATAACTTGATAGAATCCCCTGGATTCCTGTAGGACACAGTGACCAATGCCACATCAGAATTCCTTTAAATACCATAAAAGTAGTGATCTAACTTGTCAGAAAACTATATGATAGTTCACGCTTATTGAGCCCTTGTTTTGTATTGTAATCTAGACTAAATATTATGCAAGTATTAAATCCTTTTAGTTTCATAGTAACGAGCCAGGCGAGAGTTCTGGGTTTCATGCCAATCTTACATAGGAGATGATGGAGACACAGACAGTTGCCACTTGGATAAATTCAAAATAAGTTGCGAGGAAAGGTCTGCCTCTCCCTCTCCCTTTACCCCTCTCCCTCACTCATGAGCACTCACTCTGTCTCAAATAAATAAATAAAATCTTTAAAATAAAAAAAAAAGAATATCCATTGCTCATCACCATTCATGGAAAAGACTATCCATCCCCAGGAGACTGCCTGGACAGGTTGTCAGAATCAATCAACCATAAATATCTTTACTTTTGGACTCTCAGTTCTATTATGCTGAAGTATATGCTCACCATATGTTAGTACCAATTACATTTTCTAATTTTCAGGTTCTCAGTAGGAGTCTTTTGTTATATATTTCTCAGCATTGTAATCTTTCTGGAATTTTCAAGAAAACTTTTTCTTAGTTTTAGTTTGGGATTTTATTTTGCTACTATGAAGAAATAAGATAATTTTGGCATATTGATGCTTTTTTTTTTTATCATGAAGAATTCATTTATTCATCCTAATACTTCTAGTAGGGTGAGTGCATGCATGTCTGTGTATGTGTGTGTGTGTGTGTGTGTGTGTGTGTATGTGTGAGAGAATTGCCTAGGATTTTCTTTTTAAAGAATCATGGATAATGTGAATAAAACAATTTAATCATATCTTTATGACCAATAGGTGGACTGATTGATTTATTAATCTGTGTATCTATCTTTCTATGTATATTTACCAATCTATTAATCTCTCAATCTGTCTGTGAGCACTGAGAGTAGGCATCCTGCATAGATTAGTGTAATTTCCTCCATTTCTACCTTACTGGTAAGTTTTGACTTGAATGGGTGTTGATTGATGTCAGATAATTTTTCTGTACCTCTAAGGTGACCATGTGATTTTTGTTGCCTGTTTTTCTATGTGAGTGACATATTGCATTGTCTTTCCTATGTTCAACCAATCTTCATTTCTGGGATAAATTTGACTTAATCATTGTTCATAATTCTTTTATATGTTTTATTCCATTTATTTTATTTTGCTATTGGATAGAATATTTTGTTGAGAATTCTTGTATTTATATCCATGAGGAATATTGGTTTGTGTTTTCTTTCCTACATTGTCTTTGTTTGGCTTTGGTGTCAGGGGAATACTGGCATACTCACAGGAACTGGAAAAAGCATCATGTATTCTATCTTCTAAATGAAGTAATTAATAATTGGTGATATTGCTTATATACTTACTTAGAAAAAGCAACTGCTGAAGTGATCTGTGTCTGGATATTGGTAGGGGGAGTGAGGGAATATCTTCATTACAAATTGAATTTATCATTACATATCCATTCAGATTTTCTGTTCCTTCGATTGTCAGGTTAGGTAAATTGATCATTCTCGAGTTTGTATCATCTAAGTTGACTAAATTGTTGGTACAAAATTGTTTATACTATTCATACACTCATTTTAATTTATTCAAGTTTGCTATCCTTAATGATTGTGCAAATTTTGTTTCTTGTTTCTTGTTTTCTTAGCAATTCTAGCTAAAATGTTGTCAATTATATTAGTCTTTTCACAGTACAAACTCATCCATCTCTTTTTCCATCTTCCTACTTAATTGGCTTGTGTTCTAGTCTGTAAAAAGCTTCCTTTGTTCTTCTACTTTTTTTTTTTTTTAGTTTCTTAATGTGGAATTGAAGCATCTAGTTTTAAGAGTTTTCCTCTTTTCTTATGCAGTTATTTAAAGACCTAAATTTATTTGCAAACATTAGGAAGCGTCTATTAAAATTTCATAGTTGATTTTCATTTTCATCATTGACACCAATCAGGAGCAATGTAACATTTCTGATACTTTTCTACAAGTGTTCCAAGTTGAGTTCAAATCAAGTAAGTGACAATGTTTAAAGGAAGGCAGTGTCATATATGTGATTATGTAAAATAATGTGGGATATAATATATATCAAAATTTCTGAAATGAAGTTCATTTTAATTTCTTAGTATAAATTTAAAATCACATCACCTTCCCAAATTGTTTCATTAAGCAATAAAGCATTATTGTGCAGTTTGTATTTTATCCTCAACAAAAACAGCTAGTATTTTTTCTCTTAATAATTTTCTGAACTAATTTGGTATTTATCCATAAATGGAGTACAGAACAAAAGATATATAAGTATATCAAGCAAAACTAAAGATAAAAAAAGATAAACATAAAAAAAGAAAAAAGATAAACATGATGTCATAAAATTCGTGAAAATTAAGAACCCATATCTATTTGGCCATCTTATAATAAATAGTACTAGTACTAGAAAAAATTAATCCTTCCTAACTCTCACAATAATTTAGGTTTGATTACTTGTTTAGATTATAATTAAAAAATGACTGTTAATTTATAAACACATTTAAGAGACATCTGGTTGGCCTAGTCAGTTAAGCTATATACTCTTGATATAGGCTCAGGTCATGATCTCAGAGTTCTAGGACTGAATCCCAAATCTGGCTCTGTTCTTACTACTGAGTCAACTTGAGATTCTCTCTTTCCCTCTCCCTTCTTAATAACCATCACCCATTTAATCCATCCCCCCCTCCAGCAACCCCCAATTTATTCTCTATAGTTAAGGGTCTGTTTTCTGGTTTGAATCTCCTTTTTCTCCCCTATGTTCACCTGTTTTGTTTGTTAAAGCCACATATGAGTGAAATCATATGGTATTTTTCTTTCTCCGATGACTTATTTTGTTTAGCATAATCCTCTCTAGTCTCATTTGCATCATGGTAAATGGCAAGATTTCATCTTTTCTGATGGTTGAGTAATAGTCCATTATATGTGTATACCATATTTTCTTTGTCCATTATTCAGGTGAAGGACATTTGGGCTCCTTCCATAATTTGGCTTGAAAATGAAATATTCGTGTGTTCTACAAAAAGTTTGAAATTCCTCTTAGCAGTGACAGCATTTTTCCACAAAGGAGAGTTAGGATGAAGATTCAAAATAAATAAAGAAGCAAAAAAATAAAGTGTGACAAGGGACCTAAGTCAGAGATGTAGATACCATGGAAATGGTTACTCACTGTGTCAAGTATATCTCTGTGTAGAGATTTTATATATATAAATATATATATTTATTTATATTTATATTATATATATTTTTATTTATATGCATTATCTGTAATATATCCACACTCCTATATATGTGTGTATATATATGAAACAGACAGTAAATATGAAATATAAGACAGGGAGGAGGAGGGAAAGAGGAACAGTGAGGAAATAATTGTGTCCCAGAAATCATTCCAGTCTCTTTGCATATGACATGTAATTTAATTTTCTTAACATTCATGGGAACTCATCATTAGTACCATCTCCATATTTTCAAATGAGATCATATCTGAAGTTCCAAAATCACTGGACATTGCAACAGCAGCAAATATAATAACAAAAAGAAGAAATAGGCAATAAATCTTTAAAAAAGATACAAGCATATTATAGACCCATATGCATGTGGAAATCTCATTCTGTACATAAACTATTGGAGAAAGATGTGCACTTCATTGTAAACTAAGAAAAATTCAACTTTGGAAAAGACCAAAGTTCCATAATAGGTACTGAAAGAAAGTGTTATCCTCAAGTGTTCTTCATTAATTTCATGAAGGTTTTAGAGCAAACTAAAGGTGTCTGAAGAATGCATTACTCATATCCATTTAAGACACTAGATTGAAGGAAAGCAAAGAAGTAGGCTTCAAGTTTGAAATGTGGTCAGTCCTAACCTGGAAGCAAATTGAAGAGGCACAAAGGCAAGTGAATCAAAAAGGATCACTCAGAACCACCTACATCCTGGCTCTTCCCTCCACTCCAACATTACAACCCACCCATTCACGTGTCCACCAGCCTCCACTTTGGGACTCTGAGTCCTGCTAAGAAAAGATTTTCTAGGAAAATATTTTGGAGCTCACCACTTTTCTGAGAGCTTCTTTCACATCCTTATTCCTCAGACTATAGATGAGGGGGTTCAGCATGGGAATCACTATGGTGTAGAACACCGTGGCCACCTTGTCAGCATCCATACTGTTGCCCGAACCCGGCCGACAATAAATGAAAAGGATCGTTCCATGGAAGACAAGGATGGCTGTGAGGTGGGAGGCACAGGTGGAAAAGGCTTTGCGCCTTCCCTCTGCAGAGCGCATCCTCAGGATGGTGATGAGAATCAGCAAATAGGAGGTAAGGATGATCAGGATGGTGGTGAGCTCGTTGAAGGTGGCCACGATGTACAGCAACAGTTCATTCATAGTGACATCAGAGCAAGCAAGAGATAAGAGAGGGGGTAGATCACAAAAGAAGTGGTTAATCACATTTGATCTATAGGATGGGATCTGAAGGGCTAAACACAAGTGGATCAGAGAACAGGCCGTCCCACAGAGGTAGCAGCAGGACACCAGCTCCATACAGAGATTCCGGGACATGGTGACCATGTACAGCAGTGGGTTGCAGATGGCCACGAAGCGGTCATAGGCCATCACAGCCAACAGGAAGACCTCAGTGATTGCATAAGTACAAAATAAATAGAACTGCACCATGCAACCGAGGAAGGAGATGGCTTTGTCCCTGTTTAAGATATTGGGCAGCATCTTTGGCACGATGATCGTGGAGTAGCAAAAATCCACAAAGGACAAGTGGCTGAGGAAAAAGTACATGGGAGTGTGAAGCTGAGAGCTGACCTGGATCACTGCGATCATGCCCAGATTTCCCAAAACCGTGACTCCATAGATGAGAAGAAACAGCAGGAAGAGGAAGACTCTCAGCTCTGGGGCATCTGCTAATCCAAGCAGAATGAACTCTGTTACACTGGTGCAGTTCTCTTCCCCCATTTCTGCCGTATGTCAGCCTTACAGAACTAAATGTTAAGCTTTTGTGTCTTCTAAAATGGGAAGACAAAATGGGCTAATATTAACTTCAGAAAAATATAAAATTGATATCAAATACTGTATTTATAAGATAGAACAGAAACACAGTTGTTAATTCAAAATGTTAAATGTCTCAGTGGATCCCACAGATCAAAATTGACTTCAGCATCAGTAGAAAAATTTAATGAACCAACTTTTACCTATCACAGAACATTGAAATGATTAAGTTGTTTGATAGAAGATAAAATAGATTCAGTGATATATTTCAAAACCCCACAGAAATTAGCTCTGTTCTCTGCAGAAACTTAATAAGCTCTATCCAGCCCAGTGACACCTACTGTGATTCTCTAAAACATTTTTTTTTTTTTTATTGGAGCATATCAGGAACAGAAGTTTGAAACAAAGCTTTCTAATAGTCCATTTTGGAAAAGTGTGACCAAGTTTTTGAGGTTTGTGGCTCACAAAAAACCTTTAAATTTTGAATTATGAAACAAGAGAGATAAAATGTACTTTGAGTGGCACCTGGGTGGCTCAGCAGTTGAGCCTCTGCCTTTGGTTCAGGGAGTGATCTCCAGTATGGGGATCGAGTCCCACATGGGGCTCCCTGCGAGGATCCTGCTTTTCCCTGTCTATGTCTCTGCCTCTCTCTGCGTGTCTCTCATGAATAAATAAAATCTTTGGGGGAAAAAAAAGGAAGAAAGAAAGAAACCCATAGTAAGAGGTTATATATATATATATATATATATATATATAATACTATATCTATATATAGATATAGTATACTTACTGTAATAAGAGGTTATATTTATATATATAAATATATATAAATGAATTACACTTTGAAAGTGAGAGTTTTACCTATCAAATTAAGTGGTTTAATCAATTACCACAGTAATGATCTATGCTAACATAGACTCAAAGAGATAGAACTCTTGAGGGGTGCCTGTGTGACTCAGTCAGTTGTGTGTCTGCCTTTGACTTGGGTCATGATACTGGAGTCCAGGGATCAAGCCCTGCATTGGGCTCCCTGCTGGGCAGGGAGTCTGCTTCTCCGTTTCCTTCTGCCTACTGCTCCCCCTGCTTGTGCTCTTTCTATCTCTCATGCTCACTCTCTCTCAAATAAATAAATAAAATCTTAAGAAAAAAGATAAGATTCTTGGGATCCCTGGGTGGCTTGGCAGCTAAAGCTCCTGCCTTCAGCTCAGGGCGTGATCCTGGAGTCCTGGGATCGAGTCCCACATCAGGCTCCCTGCATTGGAGCCTGCTTCTCCCTCTGCCTATGTCTCTGCTTTTCTCTGTTTGTCTCTCATAAATAAATAAATAAAATCTTAAAAAAAAAGAAAAAAGATAAGATTCTTAAATACATTTTTTTTCTGGAATGTAATATGGAAATATACGTCCAAAGTCTTAACCCTGACAACAATAAAAGCTATATGGTATTTCTTATGAGTGATTTTATTCTTAATAAGCTGTTGTAAAAAATACTTAGGTTTATTGAAAAAATCATGAATAACTATGTTCAAAACTATATTGCAGTCCTGTTTATAATATTAACAATGAAAAATTTAATTCTGAGAAATAGAGTAATTGTTAAACTGTGATCCACCATATCTAAGACATAAAATTATGATGCTACTTAAAATTACATTTTTGGGGCACCTTGGTGGCTCAGTCAGTTAAGCGTCTGCCTTCGGCTCAGATCTTAATCTGAGGTCCTGGAATTGAGCCCAGCATCTGGCTTCCTGCTCGGTGGGGAGCCTGCTTCTCCCTCTCCCTTTGCTGCTCCTTCTTATGCTTGTTTTCTTTCTCTCTCTCTCTCTCTCTCTGTCTCTCTCTGTCAAATAAATAAATAAAATCTCCAAGAAAATAATAAAAAAATAATAAGATTACATCTTGGAGGTGGTATTTGAAAAAAAAAAAAAAAAGAAAGAACACCAAATAGTACACTTGCTGCATATACGTAGATGTAAATAAAGGTTCCACCCAGAGGTATGAATTCATATGATAGAGTTCTATCTATAATTTACCCACATTAAAAAAGAGGTAAGTGAAAACTCTCCCGGATTCTGTATTGGTTGGGAGAAAGAGTTACACTGTATATCCTATACAAGGGGAATTGAGACTCCGCAAGATCTTTCCTTAAAGAAAAGGCAAACTAACATTGAGGGATTTTATTCTCTGCCCTCCCTTCTAGTCAGCAGGAATATACTCATGACTTCTACACATATGTGTAATGAAAACTGAGGGAAGACGCTCAGGACTAGAAGAATAACTTGGTATTTTCTCCATATATTAAACTAACTTTAAAGAAGTGGGAATATATCACTTTCCTGAAGTCATGTTTTTTTCATCACCCAACCAACTACAGAAACAAAACAAAATAAAATATTTGAGTTATTTGATTGCTTCTCAGTCAACAGGAAAATCAACATGGTAAATTTTCTTCCTAAAGTTCTAGGCTGATAATGAGAACCTATTTCATGGCAACCCCAAAACAAATCCAAAAGAAGTCATCTCATTTTCTGAGCAGAGAGAGCTCACAGGTCCTGACTGTCCAAGACCATCTGGCAGGCACATAAATTCAAACCTCCATATTACTATGACAATGAAGGGAGCTCCTCCATCATCATAAATTCTTGATTTCATGACAGAAACTGGTCTGTTAGGAGGAAACAGAAAGAGAGAGAGAGAGAGAGAGAGAGAGAGAGAGAGAGAGAAGAGGGGTACCATTTGCTCATTCTGTATTCTTTCATACACACCCATGTTTGATGTGACAGGGAAAACTGTTCTAAATTCACCATTAACTGTTTCTAAATGTTAAAACACAAAAGCATTTTAAACAGTAACTGCACACAAATAGAAGTCCTGTTAGAACATTCTCTAATTAGAAGAGACATGAGTTCCATACATTTTTAAAATAATTGTTGACATTTCTATTTTCAAGTAACCGGAGCCTAGTTCTAGCTAACAGACCTGAGTGACAGACGTTTTCTCCCTGGTGCTGAAGACGTTAAGACGTGTATATCAGACAGAGACTTCTATGTAGGGAATGAGCTCCTTAGGCCCCCAAACAATTACTAATCTCTATGGAATAACAAAATATATAAAAATGAAGCTGAGACTACATGTGATACAACACAACTAATAATTACTCTCTATGGCATAGCATCAGGAGATTTATTGTTTAAATTATCCCAGCTTGGGAAACAACTGCTCAAAAGCAAACATGCCTCTTTCCAGACAGATTTCATGGTGCCATGTGATTACATCTCAATGTCATATGTGTGTGGGACACAGCTTATAAGGCCATTATGAAAAAATGTGACTATTTCTTGGGAATTCTTTCTTTCTTATAACTTGATAGAATCCCCTGGATTCCTGTAGGACACAGTGACCAATGCCACATCAGAATTCCTTTAAATACCATAAAAGTAGTGATCTAACTTGTCAGAAAACTATATGATAGTTCACGCTTATTGAGCCCTTGTTTTGTATTGTAATCTAGACTAAATACTATGCAAGTATTAAATCCTTTTAGTTTCATAGTAACGAGCCAGGAGAGAGTTCTGGGTTTCATGCCAATCTTACATAGGAGATGATGGAGACACAGACAGTTGCCACTTGGATAAATTCAAAATAAATTGCCAATAAAGCAATTGTGGTTTTTCCACTCCTATGAATGTACAGAAGAAAAAACAAAGCCAGGGAGGCTTCTGAGGTTTCATTTTTCCTAGTGCATGTCCAATGCTAGAAGCCATCAAATGAGACTGCATCAATTATCTGTTCTAGGTGTGTTCTTCTGACTTTATAATATCAATCCAGGCCACAGGATTCCATTTGTTTTTGTGTATCACTGGCTGTACACATAAAATTTAAAAAGTATATATGGTCAGAAAGTAATTTCAAGTAAATTAATTTGTATACTCTATAATATGTTCCTAAAATTGCTGTGCCAAGGACTGCACCCAAGGCTGAGGAGATACTCCCTTTGGATCTCTATTCCCAAATCACCTTTCACAATTAACAAAAGAGAAAAAAAATTCTCATCAACTACCTTTTTTGAAGTTGCCCACTAAGTGGGAATCTGTAGGCCAAAACAAAGAGATAATGTGAATATTGGTGTTCTTAAGGTCATCATTCAGGGCACTGGCAAATCAATCAGGCATCTCTCCCTTTTTCCATCTTATACAATTTTTGTTTCAGATTATATCTTCTATAAATGTCAAATCAAATATCTGGCCTATTTAAAAAAATTATTTGCTTTTCTATTCTCTATTTGTAAGTGTTCTTTATGTGTCACGGGCACAAAACCTCCATCAGATATATAACTTGCACTTTTTGCTCCCAAATTTAAGTCTCGGATCTGTTTTGAGTTGATGTCTGTATATGATGTGAGGTAAGATTGAAATTTATCCATTTACTCATCAGCATTTATTGAAAAGACAGACCCAGGAGACTTCCTGGGCAGACTGTCAGAGTCAATCAACCATAAATATCTTTACTTTTGGACTCTCAATTCTATTATGCAAAAATAATATGCTCACCATATATTAGTACCAATTACAACATTTTCTAATTTTCAGGTTCTCAGTAGGAGTCTTTTGTTATATATTTTTCAGCGTTGCCATCTTTCTGGTGTTTTCAGGAACTTATTTTCTTAGTTTTACTTTGGGATTTTGTTTTGGTACTATGAAAAAATAAGATAATTTTGGCATTGGATGCTGTATTTTTTCATCATGATGAATTCATTTATTCGTCCTAATAGTTCTAGTAGGGTGAGTGTATGCATGTGTGTGTGTGTATGTGTGAATTGCTTAGGATTTTCTTCTTAACATATCATGGATAATGTGAATAAAATCAGTTTACTTCAAATCTGGATGACTGGTGGACCTATTGATTTATTAACCTATGTATCTATCTTTCTATGTATATTTGCCAATCTATTAATCTCCCAATCTGTTTGTGAGCACTTAGTGTAGGCATCTTGCATAAATTAGTGGAATTTCCTCTGTTTCTACCCTTTTACTTTACCCTCCACAAAAACAGCTAATTTTTTCTTTCTATATATAATTTACTGCACTAATTTGGGCTTTATCCATAAACAGAGTACAGAACAAAAGATATATGAGTAATTCAAGCAAAATTAATGATAGAAGAAAGATAAATATAATTGGTAAAATTTTTGAAATGTAAGGACCTGTGTCTACAAGGCCATCTTATAATAAATATTACTAGTACTAGAGAAAAATTAATCCTTCCTAATAGATACAATAATCGAAGTTTGATTACTTATTTGTTTAGATTATAGTTTTAAATGACAGTTAATTTAAAATGACAATTAAGAAAAGCAAATGACTCTTGAGATTTTTTTTTACATTTTTGTTTATTTGAGAGAAAGAGAGAGCACCAGCTAGGAGAAGGGCAGAGGGAGAGGTAAAGGCAGATTCACCTGCCCTGAGTAGAGACCTCAATGCAGGGTTCTATCCCAGGGTTGTGAGATCATGACCTGAGCCAGATGCAGATGCTTAACCCAGTGAGCCACCCCAGCGCCCCTGAATGGCTCTCAGTATTTACAAGAAATATATTCAATTATTTTATGAAGACTGCCTAAGGAGTTCTGATGAAGAGAATTGGACATGAATTTGGTCAATTGGCCCTATAATTTAATAATATATCTATGCTGATTGATAGGTGATGAAAAGGAAGGATAAAACATAGGACATGAATATATTTTCTTTGCTTTTGTTCTAAATATTCTGAGAAACAAGCTAATATTTCTAAAATTCTTGTAAATATTTGTATCCTGTGCACTTGCATTCCTTCTGAATTAGTAATTTTATTTTGTGCAAACTTCTAATCCTTCAAGCACCTAACATGATATCTTGTGTGCTTATAGCATAAAATAGTAGCTCAAAATTATTGTTGAATCATTGACTTAACTATATATGCTCACCTCTTGAATATTGTTCATGTTCTTTACTTCTGAATAAAATTTGTGTCTTTTTCTTTTGTTTCTCCTAAAAACTTGCCCACTCTTCAGGATCAAGCAAAAGAGGCATGCAATTATGAGACAATCTCTCTGATATCCACAAATGAGTTTGAGGTGTCTCCTTACCAAACCTATTATGATATTTACTAACAACACTGGCTTGTGAGTTTCTTGAACCTGAGACTATGTATATCTTTCCTTGTCATCTATTTCATTAAATTTAAAATACAAAGGTGCTTATTTAACACCTACAACCTATCCATTAGCAAGGAAGAAAAGAGAATAGAACTAGAATTTCTTGCACACATATAATATGCCAGATATGTTGTCTACCTTTATTTTGTTCCACATACCACTTTATGAACTACATCACATACCACTTTTGTAGATAAAGATGGACTCCAATAAATCAACTGGTCTAGCTTATATTATCAGAGCCAGGTATAATTTCTCTGACCTGAAATTCATATTTTTTCCATTGTAAATGTTTTGTCTTTTTTTATTTGAAGTGATTTTTATTTTTAAATGAGCTTGGGGTGCCTGGGTGACTTAGTCAGTTGAGCATCTGACTTTAACTCAGGTTATGGCTTCAGGGTCATGGGATTGAGCACCTGCTCCTAGCTCAATGGGAATTCTTGTCCCTCTATCCACCCCTTTCTCATGCTTGTGTGCATGTGTGTGCTCTCTTTCTCTCTCAAATGAATAAAAATCTTTAAAAAATGAGATTGATATGCAGGTCATTCAAAATCACAGAAAGATGTTCTATAATAACAGTAAATATTTACCAGTGCATGCATTCAATATGAAAAAAGAAAAGTGTTTATTATTTCCCCCCCCTTTTTTTTCTTTTTCCTTTTTTTCCCTTTTCTTTGTTTTTGACTTTCTTATTTATCAGGCTGAGATGAGAAGATTCAACATGAGTGCCACCACTGGGTATAGCAGAGATACTACTTTGTGTGCTTGGAGTTTTGGGAGTTATGGCACACAGTAGGAAAAGAGAATGGTGCTGTGCAAAATTGTGAGGGCAGTCAGGTGTGAAGCTGACAGGTCAAGATGATTCTGTGCATCTACCT
Organism: Canis aureus; assembly: GCF_053574225.1. Classification (NCBI taxonomy): domain Eukaryota; kingdom Metazoa; phylum Chordata; class Mammalia; order Carnivora; family Canidae; genus Canis; species Canis aureus. The sequence goes on along the minus strand of NC_135631.1, from coordinate 15,994,903 downwards.
GCTGAATGCATCTGTAGGCTGGTGGCAATGTAAAACACATAAGACAGATTGAAGAGGACTGTTCTCATCTCTTCATAAGTTGTGGCAGTAAAAAGAAGCAACTGGCTCAGAGCAAGAAAAATACATTAGTGAAGAGATCTAACAGAAGAAGTGATTGATTGTGTTGAAACACAAAAAGATCTTTTCAAAGTAGAACATGTGAGGATCAAAAAATATGTTTGTTACTCCCCATGCACATGATACAACCACTAGCATGGCACAGAGTTTCTGGGACACAGCAACTGGTATAGTGGAAAGGGTTGGGAATGGCCACGAAGCTGTCAAACACCATCAGAGTAGATAGAATGAATGCAATAACTACAAAGATGATTGAAAAAGAAGTGCATTATGCACCCTGAAAATCAATTTCTTTAATTCTTTTTTCTTCAAGTTTTTATTTAAATTCCAATTAGTTAACATACAGTGTAATATTAATATCAGATGTAGAATTTAGTGAGTCATCATGTACATACAACACTCAGTGCTCATCACAAGTGCCCTCTTTGACACCCTTCACCCATTTATTTTTTTATTATTTTTTTAAGATTTTATTTATTTATTCATAAGAGACACACAGAGAGAGAGGCAGAGACACAGGTCGAGAGAGAAGCAGGCTCCATGCAGGAAGCCTGAAGTGGGACTGGATCCCAGGACTCCAGGATCATACCCTGGGCCAAAGGCTGGCGTTTAACCATTGAGCCACCCAGGCGTCCCCCCTTCACACATTTAAAGTATCGCCTGCCCACCTCCCCTCCAGCAAAGCTCAGTTTCTTTCCCTTTTTTTTTTTTAAGATTTAATTTATTTAATTAAATACAGAGAGAGGCAGAGACACAGAGAGAGGGAGAAGCAGGCTCCACGCAGGGAGCCTGATGTGGGACTCGATCCCGGGTCTCCAGGATCACACCCCGGGCCACAGGGGTCGCTAAACGGCTGCACCACCCGGGCTGCCCTTTTTTTTTTTTTTTTTAAAGATTTTATTTATTTAAAAGCTCAGTTTCTTCTCTGTAGTTAGGAACCTGTTTTCTGGTTTGCCTCTCTTTCCCCCCCATGATCATCTGCTTTGTTTCTTAAATTATATAAGTAAAATCATGTGATGATTATCTTTCCCTGACTGACTTATTTCACTTTGCATAGTACAGTCTAGCTCCATTCACATCATTGCAAATGGCAAGATTCCATTATTTTTGATGGCTGAGTAATATTTATATATATATTAATATATATGTATATCTCCTATCTTTATAATATACATCAGTTGATGGACAACTGAGCTCCTTCCATAATTTAGCTCAAAAATTAAATATTTATGTGTTCTACAAATAGATTAGAATTCCACTTCTAGTGGTAGCATCTTATCCACAATGGAGAGTTAGAATGGAGACACAAATTAAAAAAACAAACAAAAAGTGGGATGAGTGACCTAAGTCAGAAATACAGGTACTGATAGTACTGATTATTCAGTAATGGCAAGTTTATGTGTGTCTGGAGATTTTATATATATCCACACTCATATATACTGTCTGTCTCATAATTTCACTCATATATATGTGTATATATGAGTGTGTGTGAAGTTATGAGACAGGCAGTACATATGTATAGAAGTACAATATAAGAGAGGGAGGGGGAAGAGAAGGAGAACTAAATGTGTGCCAGGGATCATTCTAGGCTCTTTGCACATGACATGTACTTTAGTTTTCCTAACGTTCATGGGAAGTCATCATTAGTACTATCCCCATATTTTCACATGAGATCATATCTGAAGTTCCAAAATCACTGGACACTGCAACAACAACAGCAAAAATAATAACAAAAACCAGATATAGGCAATAAATCTTAAAAAAGATACAAGCATATCATAGACCCATATCCATGTGGAAATCTCATTCTGTACATAAACTGTTGAACAAAGATGTGTACTTCATTGAAAACTAAGAAAAATTCAACCTTGGAAAAGACCAAGGTTCCATAATAGGTACTGAAAGAAAGTGTTATCCTCAAGTGTTCTTCATTAATTTCATGAAGGTTTTAGAGCAAACTAAATGCGTCTGAAGAGTGCATTACTTATATCCATTTAAGACACTAGATTGAAGGAAAGCAAAGAAGTAGGCTTCAAGTTTGAAATGTGGTCAGTCCTAACCTGGAAGCAAATTGAAGAGGCACAAAGGCAAGATAATAAAAAAAGGATCACTCCTACATCCTGGCTCTTCCCTCCACTCCAACATTACAACCCACCCATTCACGTGTCCACCAGCCTCCACTTTGGGACTCTGAGTCCTGCTAAGAAAAGATTATCTAGGAAAACATTTTGGAGCTCACCACTTTTCTGAGAGCTTCTTTCACATCCTTATTCCTCAGACTATAGATGAGGGGGTTCAGCATGGGAATCACTATGGTGTAGAACACTGTGGCCACCTTGTCAGCATCCATACTGTTGCCCGAACCGGGGCGACAATAAATGAAAAGGATTGTTCCATGGAAGACAAGGATGGCTGTGAGGTGGGAGGCACAGGTGGAAAAGGCTTTGCGCCTTCCCTCTGCAGAGCGCATCCTCAGGATGGTGATGAGAATCAGCAAATAGGAGGTAAGGATGATCAGGATGGTGGTGAGCTCGTTGAAGGTGGCCACGATGTACAGCAACAGTTCATTCATAGTGACATCAGAGCAAGCAAGAGATAAGAGAGGGGGTAGATCACAAAAGAAGTGGTTAATCACATCTGATCTATAGGATGGGATCTGAAGGGCTAAACACAAGTGGATCAGAGAACAGGCCGTCCCACAGAGGTAGCAGCAGGACACCAGCTCCATACAGAGATTCCGAGACATAGTGACCATGTACAGCAGTGGGTTGCAGATGGCCACGAAGCGGTCATAGGCCATCACAGCCAACAGGAAGACCTCAGTTACCACACATGTACAAAATAAATAGAACTGCACCATGCAACCGAGGAAGGAGATGGCTTTGTCCCTGTTTAAGATATTGGGCAGCATCTTTGGCACGATGATCGTGGAGTAGCAAAAATCCACAAAGGACAAGTGGCTGAGGAAAAAGTACATGGGAGTGTGAAGCTGAGAGCTGACCTGAATCACTGCGATCATGCCCAGATTTCCCAAAACCGTGACTCCATAGATGAGAAGAAACAGCAGGAAGAGGAAGACTCTCAGCTCTGAGGCATCTGCTAATCCAAGCAGAATGAATTCTGTCACACTGGTGCAGTTCTCCTCACCCATGTTTTCACTTTATTGAGGCTGGAGGAAAATATTAATAGTTACTCTCCATTATATGATCCCAAATTCATTTTTTGACTATCTTCTAAATAAAGACGTGATAATAGGTAAGGTAATTAATTTTTGTGCACGTGAAGAAACAGGACATTGCTTTTATAAAGTTTAGTAAATGTGCAGGCGTTGTACAAAGATGCATAAGGTCACAGTCTGAGAGATCACACAAAAACATTCATATCCATTACATCTTATATGCTTCCTTAAACGAGTCCTACCCAATTTTGAGCTTGAAGTTGAATCATTAGAAAGACATCAAACATTATTGAATTAGCCAGATTGTTTCATGAAATTGAAATCCCTCTTTCCAGGCAGAATGTTTAATGAGTACTGAAAATGTTGAGATCGCAGGAAATAAATTTTTGAAATACACAGTATTCTCTGTTTTCCACTGAAATGATGAACATTCTTTGGTATTGAAGATTATTAATCCATAAGTGTTCATTTTTTATCAATATGGTTTAGATGGAGAAGTTGCTTTTGTGCTCCATACCTGCATTTTTTTTTCTATAAAATTAACATAGTGAATTTGTCAATTATACTTTTCAACACAGGCCATTACTGAGGGAATTGGTGCTTAGATTCAAAGTTCCTTGGGAGGCCTGGGTGGCTCAGGATTGAGCGCCTGCCTTCGGCTCAGGTCATGATCCCAGGATCCAGGATCAAGTCCCTCATCAGGCTCCCTGCAAGGAGCCTATTTCTCCATCTGCCTGTGTCTCTGCCTCTGTGTGTGTGTGTGTCTCTCATGAATAAATAAATAAATCTTTAAAAAAAAAGTTTCTATGACTCTGAAGCCTTATAATGACCTATAAGACAAATGCATTCACTGCTTTAAATTTATTTGAAGAACCAGAGATGTATATATGAAAGCATTAAATATTTGCTGCTGCATTGTAACACTGTTTATGATAGTAAAACTCAGAAATTAAGTGTCAAGTAAAAGGCAAAGGGTCAAAGCTATGACACATATATATTATGGAAAACTATGCAACTATTAAGGTGATATTTTTGAAGAACATTTAATGACCTGACAAGTAACTATGAAAAAATGATAAGTTTAAAAATAGTAAGCCAGATTGCACAGATAGAATATTATATATGTATATATCAGTTTCTTCGCATATTTAATCCTCACAAAATCCATGAACCATGAATATTTTATTCTAATCCTTTAAAAAAATGTAGAAACGTACTTTAATTCATGATGAGGAGATACATTGATGATTCCCGGAGGAAAGACAGTCTGCACTAAAATTCAACATGGTCAGATATTTCCTCCTTAATAAAATGATTTCAAAGAAGCAAAGCATATATATGTGCCTTAAGAAATCCCACGGTGAAAACAAATAATTGTTCTGATAATACGGTTTTCTCTCTTCAACAGCCAGTTAAAAAGGAGTTGTCTTTTTCTGAGCTCAATGTTGTATATGATTTTGAAAACATTGCCTGTTTACAAGTCTAAAGGTGAAAAAATCAGACTGTTGGTTATTTGTAGAGAAGTAGTTCTTAACCAGGAGGGATTTTGATCCCTCTGGGACAGTTGGCTCTGCTGAAGACTTTTCTGGGTTGTCACCCTAGGGAGGGATGCTAGTGACATCTAGTGGGTAGAAACCAGGGATACTGCTGACCACTCTTAAGATGCACCTGGCAGCCCCAGCCCTGCCTCCCCCAACCCCACATACCAACAACACACACAAACACACAAATATTATGTGGCCCAAAAGGTCAATGGTACCAAGGTTGAGAAACTTACAATAGGATAATATTTCTAAGTGTGGTGCCCAAAACCAAAATAATTCCTCTCTTTTCTGCTTCACAGGTGGTCCCCATGTCTGTGCCTCTCCACAAACTGGATGGAGGGCCCCTTCCGGCTGCCCTCTGCATCAGAGTAACCATGCAGTCTGCCAGGTTCCATCCATTCTCCATTAAGATTGTTTCTCAATGTACAAAGGAAAAATGTTTTCATAAAGAAGCAATCCAAACATGGCATTTCTTAAAACAATTTCTAATTAAAGAAAGAGCCAAACACAGATTTTTAAAAAAATATATGTTTAGTACTACAGTCTTGTATACATGACTATAATAAATTATTCTTATAAGAAAAAAAAAGATAAAAAACTTCTAACTCCCAGAAAATATTTATTTCCATTCCCAAGGAAAGAGTGTAGCCCAGCTGACCTGTGGGTAAAAGTTGCTTCCTCTGTTTCTGAAGATGCTATCATGGAAATGCTTTATGTTTTTGTGTGTATGTGTCTCTGGGACTCATAATATTCCTTAAGCTTCCCAAAACAATTACTGATCTCTGTGGGGTATCAATGAGATCTCAAGAAAACCATACCATCCCGAGACTCAAACAACTAATGATTTCTATGAGATATAAACAGGGAGAAAAGTTATCCCAGCTTGGTATGCATTATTATAATCCAACAAGGTTCCTCTCAGAGTTCATGATAAATCGCAGAGCATCGTATGCTACATCCAAGCACTGCTCTGAGAAGCAGGGATCATACCATCACTATGAAATATATGAGCAGGTCTTATTGACTCTGCCTGTATTGTACTCAAAAGCTCTTTCCTGGAAGGCGTAGGGTCTGAAGTCAAGTCAGAGTTCCATCAAATACCAGAAACAGGTATTTACTGAGAATATTAAAATATTCACATTACTGGCCACTTTCTGTGTCCTAGGTACTATTCTGAATACAACTATTAACACATTTTATCTTTATAAAATTATAAACAGGTCAGTGTAGTTACACGCCTTTATGATAAGGTCACTGAGGCACAGACTGTTGTAACTTGCCCAAAGTCACACAGGTAATCTCTGATAAAATGAGACCACGTGCTGCTTTTTGATCTGTGCCACCCATATGACTGAGTGAGGAAGAGCAGAACTGTCGATGGTGCTGGGATGGCATCTCCCTGCTGGACACCAGAGTCCATTAAACAGAGTTGGCTCAAGGGTTCTCCTAAGTCTGTTCCTCCACTAGCTATATAATGCCTTCTAAACCAAGGGGGTGCAGACTGCTGCCTGTGGTTTGTGCCCTTGCATACAGTCAAGCATTTCAAGAGTTCCATGGATATAATTAGTTAAGATAATCAGTTTTCAATAATGTACATGCATTTTCCTAAGATTGATTCATCTGATAATTCCCTGAGTTTGAAGTATGTTTCTGGATGTCCTTTCCACCTACCACTTTCATTAATTCTTTTCTTTTCAGAAGCAAAGATCCCTTATTTAAAAAAAAATAGCAAACTTCCAAAACCTAAAACATAAGAACATTTTGAAATATTGTTTTCCAGGCAGTTCTGAAGTTTGCTTACACTTCAAAACCCATGTTAGGACCTCTTGTTTCTCTCTGGCATATATATATATATACCCTTCCAACATCAACATCAGATTTAGATGCAGCTTAAAGCACTTAAGATGCTGCTTATGCACTTCCCTGTTTAATATATGCTCCTTTTCATGATAATTAATGGCTTTAGGACATGTATTTTAACCAATATAGAGATGTCATGAAATCAGACATATAGTAGATCAATGACAATATTTGTTTAACACCTATTCGTTTTCTTCTTAGTGCACCCTCCGGCTATTGTCATAAAAATCATCCTCCTGAAGGAGACAGTCTCATGACAGCATCTATAAAGAGTATCTTTGGTAACGATGCTCTACATCATCCGGGCAACCCACTCAGAGGAAAGTGGCTTTATCTATTTTTATTAGACTTAAAGACATGGCAAGTATTTTTTTTTAATATAAAAATTCTAGGGGTGCCTGGTAGGCTCAATTGGTTAAGTCCCCAACTCTTGATTTCCGTTCAGGTCAGGATCTCAGGGTCGTTAAGACCAAGCCTCGTGTTGGGCTCTGCTCTGGGAGTGGAGCCTGCTGAAGATTTTCTGTCTCTTTCTCTCTCCCTCTGCTCTTCCCTGCTGCTGGTGAGCTCTCTCTATCCCTCTCTTTTAAAAAAATTATTGAAATTGATTTCTTGGTCTCATCCAAAAATTTAATAAAGATGAAGCTCTAAGTTTTTGATGAAGTGTGTTTAAAACACATAATACTATTTTAGTAAACTGGATTGGCGAATTTATTTGTTTTTTTTTTTCCTCTTACTTCCCCAACACTCTTTTCTTTCTTTCCTTTTTTTTGAAAAAACATTTTTATTTATTTATTCATGGAAGACAGAGAGAGAGAGAGAGAGAGAGAGGCAGAGACACAGGCTGAGAGAGAAGGAGGCTCCCTTTGGGGAGCCCTATGTGGGACTCAATCCCAGGACCCTGGGATCATGACCTGAGCCAAAGGCAAACGCTCAACCACTGAGCCACCCAGACTCCCTGTATTGGTGAGTTTTAATGAAATCAAATTTCCCAATTTTTAAAATTATATTATTTTACTCAAGGTGCTTCCAAGTGGAAAATGGAAGAATAGCAGACATACTTAACTGTTAGATGAAAAGTCTTGGGAAGGTCTTTGTGGTAACCTTCTCAGAAATTAAGAATGTGAGTGGTTCCATGCATGTATGACAAATCACCCTGAAACATATTAGTTAAAAACAACAACTACTAATTGCATGGGCCAGTATTACCGGAGTCAGTAAGTAAGCTCTGCTGATCTGATCCTGACATGGCTGATCTAGGCTTGGTTGGTTTATGTGTATGATACCAGCTTGGCAGTGTAGGTGATCAAAGAGGGCTGCACGCCCAGGTGAGGTTGTTGGCTGGATGCCAGCTCCCATGCTGAGGTATGGAGATATGTTTCTCATTATCCAATATGCTATTCTGTGTTTGTTCACCAGGCAACTTTATCACAAGAGATTGTGAATCAGCCACAATGCCTCTCAGAGGCACAGTGTCACATCAGCTACCCTCTGTTAACCAAAGTTAGCCATAAAAGCAGACTCCCTTCCAGGAATGGAGAAATTGATTCCACCAGGTGTTCAGTAGAGCTATACACGGGCATAGACACCAGGGGACTAGAGAATTTGGACCATGTTTGCAATCTACCAAACTGGGTAACAAATCCTTTTGAAAGATATAATTCCCCCACCTCCCAATTTTTTGACAAAATTGGAGGAACTCAGTCTGTTTGTTTAATGCATTGTTTTTAAAAATTTCTGATGAAAAAAAAATCATTGTGAGAAATTGGATCATAACCTGAATGGAGTTGAAAGACTTGAGTGACGTTACAATGACGGAAGAATTCCTGACAGATTCTAGTCTCACTGATCCTTAACGTAACCAGTCTTGGTATTTTCATCTATTAAAAAGTAGAAGTAGAGGTGATGTTAAACCCTCTTGCTCTCTAGAATTAAGTGATGTCTTTCCAAGGATGCATTTAATTAATTGAAATAAAAATCCAAACATATAATATTTCTCATAAAAATAAATATTTGCAAATGCATTTTCTTTAATTGATTAATTCTATTTTATCCAAATTTGCAATACAATTATCTTTTTGATTAGTGGCACAATAATTATTGCAACATTACAAGGTTAGCTTACTCCAGAAAAAGAAACTTTCGATATTGCCAAAAGCTTTATGATTATGGGAAATAAAAAGTATGACTATGATTAATAAAATTATAATATTCATTGGAGGGGAGTAGAATTGAACATGAGTTCAGGAAGATGAAAGACACAAATCTGCCTCAGATGTTCTTATTTATGTTTTTTAAATGAATTATGTTTTGCAATGGAAATCACACTTTTTGCTGCTATTTAAATTTATGATGAAATATTTTACATGCAAATTAAATGCTTTCAAAACTGAGAGGCCCATGACCAAAACATGTGTAGATTACTAATATGTCATGTTCTATATAGAAGCAACGGGATCTACCATAAACAGTCGCAAATGTGACAGCTTGAAAATGAAAAAAATAGAAGGTTGTATACTAGTGATTAGTGGGGAAAAAATGCTTGCTGATGTGTCTGGAGTCTTAACTGACTGCTTTAATTCTGTCACCAATTGCTTGTACAACCTTGGCCAGGTCACTTTAGTGTTATGGGCTTTGGTTTCTCCAGAGTAAAATCTAAATGGCTGGTGTTACTTTTACCACAAAATAATCATCCTTTGTCCAACCAGGACAGAAGTAAAATAAAATTCTCCCCAATGAGGGATTACCCATTGTTGATTCAATTTAAGATGCATACAAATAATTTCCTGAATTTAAAGTAACATGAAGGGCAGCCCCAGTGGCTCAGTGGTTTAGCGCCGCTTTCAGCCTAGGGCCTGATCCTGGAGACCTGGGATCAAGTCCCACGTCGGGCTCCCTGCATGGAGCCTGCTTCTCCCTCTGCTCTCTCTCTCTCTCTCTCTCTCTCTCTGTCTCTAATGAATAAATAAATAAAATCTTATAAAAAATTTTTTTAAAAAAGTAGCATGAAGAATCGTATAAGTGCAGATGTGTAGTGGAAGATAAATTTGAGGATACTCAGAGAAACAGAAGTCAATAAAAGAGAAAAGCATTCCTTCATCAGACATCTAATATCTAAAACACGGTCTCTTATGTATTTTATCTTTCCATATAAAATGGTTATTTAATTGATTCCTCATTTTAAAAATCATATGAACAGAAATTTTAATAATGATCAAGTTTAAAACAATATCTACATTTCAAGTAACTTAATTGAGCCCATATAAAACTGTTCCCCAGATTATTTTTCTCCCTTGCCAGAACACCTGGAAAATTATTTTTATTATATTAATGATTTGTTTGGAATTTTAACTAGCCATATTGAATAGAGAGAAAAATAAACATACAAGGTATTCAAGTAAGGTGAGTTATTAATGTTACAGAGATCTGATATTTTTAATTTGCCAGATTAAATAGGCCTTTATGCTAATCACTATTTGGTTTTTATTGTATTTTTAATAAAGTTAGGTAACCAATTGGTTTACAGTACTTTTTTTTTAAAGTGGGAGTTCAGTTGAGAAGGATTCAGAGATTATGATCACGTTCAGGAAAAAAATAAAGGATTGATAATATTTTTGATGTCTTCATAGGCAGAACAATAGTATGAAATATGGGCGAGGCAGACACTCATTATGTTTACTTTTTGCATATACAATTTCTGAGATCTGGTCTCACATCTTTAAGCATTTGGTGGAGCCTCTTATAGTTTATCACACTGCCACCCTGGAGCTCCTTTGAACACATATTCAGGATACAGACCATGTTTCTCTCATCAACTTTTCAGTCATGCCAAGTAACCTATACATACAACACACAACCACACATGTTACATAGTAGTCACTCAATAAAATATTTGTTGGATTACTGACTCAGTATTACATTTTGACCTCCTTGATTTTTGTCGTGGTTTGGTCTTCTGAATAAAACTTGTACCTTGTTTGCTCCCAAAGCTTTGTTCATCCTGTTATCCAAAGCTAAGTTCAAACAGTACCTATTTTTTGAAGGCATTACTCTAAAGTCCCCAAATGGACTTGAACTTTTCTTTCTTTCAAACGCTCTATGATACCTTTCATTTTCTACCTCTACAAGGGCCTCTTTCTTCACTGCCTTACTGTTAACACTGGGTTTTGCCTTCCTTGAAGATGAAGACTGTGTCTCATTTTAAATATTTGTAATATTATGAGATAAATTCATGTGATTATTGAGAGCCTAGTCTATTCCAGGTGCTCCATAAGAAAGGGGATGAAATTAATGTTTATTAAGATTTATACAAGGTTTTCCAAATGATATCTATATTACCTTTAGGTCTTCACAATCAGATTAGGAGCTAGTTCATGTTACCATGATTATTCTAGATTAAAAACCAAAGATGGGAGAGATTATTGATTTTTTCCCAATAAGCAAGAGATAGAGTCAAGAGTAGTCTCTGAATCAAAATCTACATCCTCCCCATTGTACATTAACTCTTCATTAATTTTAAAGATATCTTTACAATCAACCAACCTTTATGGGCACATTTTATTTACATATCAGGGACAAATGTTACTAGAATAAAATGCTCAAGAAGAAAAAACTTTAGTACCTATTAATTTACTGACTGTACCCTTGACATCCTTATTTCTCAGACTGTAGATCAGGGGATTCAACATGGGGATCACCACTGTGTAAAACACAGATGCCACTTTGACTGTGTGCCTTGAGTTTTTGGAGTTGGGCACACAGTAGAGAAAAAGGATGGTCCCATGGAAGATGGTGATGGCAGTCAGATGGGAGGCGCAGGTGGAAAAGGCTTTGCGGCGACCACTCGCTGAACGCATCTTGAGGATGGTGACAACGATAAATACATAAGACAAGAGAATGATGAGCAGTGTGCTGACCTCATTAAAGGTGGCAAAAATGAAAAGCAGCAACTGACTGATGTAAGTATCAGAGCAAGACAGGGAGATCAATGCAGAGAACTCACAGAAGAAATGATTGATGGTGTTGAAACCCTGAAAAGATAATTTGACCACAGAGCATGTGAGTATCAAGGAACATGTTACTCCCCATGCATATGATCCGACCACCAGCATGGCACAGAGCTTCTGGGACACTGTCACTGTGTAGAGCAGAGGATTGCAAATGGCCACAAAGCGGTCATAGGCCATCACAGCTAATAAAAAGGATTCAGCTACCACAAAGGTACAAAAGAAAAAGAACTGTACTACACATCCTGGAAATGAAATGGTTCTGTCTTCTGCAACCAGGTTTGCCAGGGCCTTGGGAGCAATGATGGAGGAGTAGCAGAAATCCACCACTGAGAGGTGGCTGAGGAAGAAGTACATGGGGGTGTGCAGCTTGGGGTTAATCTTGATTATAACTATCATCCCAAGATTACCTACAACAGTGACACTATAGATGGCCAGAAAAATCAAGAAGAGAGGGATTTGCAGTTCTGGGTAATCTGAGAAGCCCAAGAGAGTGAATGTAGCCCCACTTTTATTTCTCTCTGACAGTAACATGATGGTTTCTGCTTGTCAGAATCTGGGTCTGTCCTGAAAATAGAAATATTAAGGAGAGTCAGGATGTAAGAATCTTGCTTTACCCTTTACCAAGACTGGAAGAGGAAGCAAAATATCTTTTCATAATTTCTCTATGTGTTTATTATGCAAGATAATGCTAAACGTCTAATATTCTAAAAGATGAAAATCATTTTTAAAATTTTAAGTAAAAAAGCAATATAATTATTGACTTTTAAGTCAATTTTTAAAGTTCTCAACTGTTATGTTTAATATTTACAAATTAGAATATGAGATAAAAGGTTTTACGGTTATTTTAAATGAAATCTTCCTATAATAGTCTCAGCTCTCCTTGAACATTATAAGTTGATAAAAGAAATGGCTAGTAAAGTATGACTGATGACATCAGCCTTATAATCAGTACAGACATGAGGAATTTCCAAACAAATTAATTTTTATACCATAGGTTCACATTGTGACATTAAGAATAAATACCCCTAACACTTTATAGTTGTGCCTTCATTATTAATTTCATATAACACATTTTTTCTGGCTCAGCAAATCTGATATAAAAATAAATATATAAATCTGATATAAAGAATAAGTCTCAGGCAGCCCAGTGGCTCAGTGTTTTAGCGCCGCCTTAAGCCCAGGGCCTGATTCTGGAGACCCAGGATCAAGTCCCATGTCGGGCTCCCTGCATGGAGCCTACTTCTCCCTCTACCTGTGTCTCTGCCTCTCTCTCTCTCTCTCTCTCTCTCTCTGTGTGTGTGTCTTTCATGAATAAATAAATTAAAAATCTTTAAAAAATAATAAATCTTAATTAGTTTTTTCAGAGCTTTCTTCTCAAGTAGTGGGTTCCCAATTGTCAATCCTACCTCATTGCTTGATGAATAACAAAATTAGAATAGATGATAAAGATAATCATGTCTATTCCCTTATTCTGGAGGTGACAAGACAGAAACTAGACAAACCTTGACTTTCCCAATGACATGCAAATAAGGACCAATCTACACATCTGTGACTAGAACCCTGATTAGAATCCCAGCCACATCAGACTCTGATCCATGTTCTAGTAATAGATACTGATATACTTCCTTTATTAATGATCATACTTGCCATTTATGACAAGCCAGGGTCTCTGGACTTATAGGAAAGGGTTGTCTGACAGTGTACAGACCACAGAGCCACCCTAGAAAGCAGCACCAGGATGAAATAAAAATGAAATTTGGGGACGTGTGCTCTCCCAGAAATAACTAAGTGTAGTAAAGACTGATTCTGAAACTTTCAAAGTCAGTCTGGGACGCCTGGGTGGCTCAATGGCTGAGTGTCTGCCTTTGTCTCAGGTGGTGATCCCAAGGTCCTGGGATTGAGTCCTGCATCGGGCTCCCTGCAGGAGGAGGGAGGGCTTTCTGCTTCTTCTCTGTCTATGCTTCTGCCTCTCTGTGTCTCATGAATAAATAAATAAGATCTTAAAAAAAAAAAGAAGAAGGAACTTTCCTTGCCTAGGACTCTGTCTCTCTCTGTCTCTCTCTTTCCCTCTCTCTCCCCTCATCTCTCCTTTCTCTTCAAGATGTGGAGAATATTCATTCTGTCCCAATATTATCTTGAAGGAGAAAATATTCAAAACTTGAGGTAGTAATGCACAATGAAGACATTTTAGGAGAAAATAGTAATACAAAAGAATCGTTATATCTCTTCAGTTGGTACCCAACACCTCTGAGATCCTACCATACAAAGAAACTCTTTTTTTTCTAAGATTTTATTTATTTATTTGAGAGAGAAAGAGAGGGGAGGAGCAGAGGGAGAGGAACAAACAGACTCTGCACTGAGCATGAGCTGGATCCCACGACCCTAAGATCATGACCTGATCCGAAATCAAGAGTCAGATGCTCAACTGACTGAACCACCCAGGTGCTTCCATACCAGGAAACTTGTAATCATCGCTCCAGTAAGATTATCTCTGATCTCACAACCCAAGAAATAGTTTTAGATGGCCCATCAATAAAGATGTCAGATCATATTTGATACTGAGACCTCAGTGGCCCTCTCTGTCCCTATACTCCTACATCTGAGTATTAAAGACAACCTCAAAAGATAATCCATTAGGAAGCCAGACATTCTGATTATTATGTTTTTGGCTTAATACAATATTTAACTTATCTAAAGCATTTAAGAATTTACTTTAAACTAATGTTACATTTAACGTGTTGGTTCTTGCATCCCAAATATTGTCGTCAAATTATTAGTAAAAATCTTCTACATCATTGAATCCAAGAAATATAACAGCTAGAATCTTCATACCTATGTTTTCCCCATTTTGTTGTAATTTTTGCTCAGACACGTGTTTCCTGCTTTAGAATCTTAATTAAAGCTGGTCCCTTTTAAATTTTTTCACAAGAGAGTCTGTTCAATCTCGGCTAGTTTCATTTTATTTGAATCACTTTCTTACTTTGCCTATTTCTTCACTAATTTATGGAAACAAGACAAGGCACATCCCCAAAGTTCTCAGACCTCTTCTATTCTCATACCCTAAGTACCTCTTGTTCATCTGAGCCAAGTCCTCTCATACAAAAATGTGTGAATAAATGCAGTTTCTCTTCCTTGCATGTTCAGATATGTTACTTTGCTGTGACTAAATATTTCTCAAGAACCGTCTAGATCTAAAGGGTAAGTTCCCCCTCCCATATTAACATTGAAGTTAATGTCAATCTGTCTCTAGAATCTTAAAACAAACCTGCTGATGGCAAAGGTAAGGTGGCTCCTGGTTGGGACTGGTGGGTATGTTCTTATATGTATAGTACAACCTTTGGGACATGAACTCTAGGGATTATGTCTTGCCCCATTCTCTTGAGGTCATGAAATAAATAATTAAAATTAATCATCTTTTTCTGATGTAATTCTTGAAAACCTGGAGTAGTGTTAGGAGCATTTTATATAAAAATGTATATTTTAAAATCACTTTTCCAATCTGTGATTACTCCCATACCTTCCTACAATTATCAATATTATAGAACTAGTAAAAAATCATCCTTATCAAATATTGAGTGACTACCAAATGTCAGGCATAACCCCTTCCTCCCTACCTCCACTTTGACCATTGCAGAAGTGTAGGAACTCATCTTTTAGATCATTATGACTCATTGAGAGTTAAAGTAGAAATATTTATAAGGTTAAATAGCAAGTTGGGAAAATGATCTAGTCCCTTTGAAATCTTGTCTTATTCTATTACTCTTTCTGCCTTTACCTCTCCCAGCTAGTCTGACCTCTTTGCTTTTATCCCTTGCTTTTTGTTTTTCAAAAAATATTCCCAACTCTTTCTGTAGGGTCTTTCCTACTCATATTTCCTGCATGCTGAAAATGCTTTTCCTTAAGTTTTTGTTCAAAGGCACCTTTTCAGGGAAACCTTCCACGACCATGCTATTTTACTGCAAGAGCTACTCTACTACCCAATTTAGTGTTTAAAGTACTTCACGTGATTCAGATATATTTTTAATCCTTATCTATTTCTTTTGTTGTATATTGCTTTTCTCCAGCTAGATAAAATTTCCAGGAAAAGGGAGACCATTCACTGTTTTGTTTGCTAATATATTCCAAGCTCCTAGGTGAAAGATGAGCATGGTCAGTGTACCATGAGTCTTTATTGAGTAATAAATATGACTTTCCAGAGGAACTGGGAATAGAACCAAACTATCAGAACAATGAGGAATTTCAGTGCAGAGAGGAGATATTTCACAAAGTATGATAAGCATGCTTCAGAAATAATATTGAAACTGTGCAGTCAAAATAAAACAAAACATAAACAAACCAAAACAAATGCCCACTCCACTGAACTACCTATCTCTAGTCAAATTTATTATATCAGAAATCTTGAAAATTTCAAGATTATGTACAGCATGGTAAAGTTACTGACTAATGGAAAATATCTCAAGCATTCTCCTCTAGAAAATTTTCAGATAGTTTTGCCAAAGTTTTATCACGTCCATCCATTCGGCATTTTTTGCATATACATGAGATGCAAGGTTGCACTATTGATATAAGAATAATATAGAAATTGGTCACATTAAAGCATTTCTTTCAAAAGATATATGATCTCTCTATAATTAATAAGTAATACCATTGAAGAAAAACTGAAGAGTGTATATTCGCGGCTCAGAATTAAAGCAGTGACAGTTTTGTGAATTTTGCTTTTTGCTACATGAACCAGGGAAAAGTGGTTGAGGAGAGATAATTATTCATTTATTACAAGCTTATGATGAGATGAGCTAGATATTGGGGAAAAAGAGAAAGGATATTCCTTTGTCAACAAATTTCTATTAATGGGGCATACAAATAAATAAATGATCATTTTTCAGTAATTATAAATGTTTAAAAGTATATAATTGTAAGTATCATCTTAAATAGGGAGGTCAGACAATATGGTGAGGTGCTATTTGACATAAACCCTTATGAAGTAAGAGAATAAGTCATACAAAGATTGGGGAAAAGTATGAGGTTTGGGGCAAAGGAAACAGCAAGTACACCTTATTTTCAAATACACACTCAACAAATGGAAAGATTTCATTCTTCTTTAATTGCCAAAAAGATTCATATATATATATATATATATGACATATATATCATATATATTCATATATATGAATATCATAAGTATCATATATATGACATATATATCATATATATTCATATATATGAATATCATAAGTATCATATATATGAATATATATATTCATATATATAATATATTATATATTATTCATATATACATCACATTTTCTTTCTTTTTTCCCCAAATTTTCATTTAAATTCTAGTTAATTAATATATAGTGTAATATTCATTTCAGGAGTAGAATTTAGTGATTCATCACTTCCATATAACACCCAGTGCTCATCATAACAAGTGCCTTTCTTAATCCCCATTGCCATCTAGCCCATCCCTCACCTCCTCCCTCCATTAATCCTTACTTTGTTCTCTATCATTAAAAGTATCTCATGGTTTGCTTCCCTCTTTTTTCCTCCTTCCCATATGTTCTTCTGTTTTATTTTTTAAATTCCACGTATTAGTGAAATCATTTGATATATGTCTTTCTCTGAATGACTTATTTTACTTAGCATGATATATTCCGACTCCATCAGGTCAATGCAAATGACAAGATTTCTTTTTTTTTGATGGCTTAGTAGTTGCCACTATACACACACACACACACACACACACACACACACACACACATGCCACAACTTCTTTATTGTTACATCAAGAAATCTTATTAGTTCTGGGTCACTCTTTTAGCTTCTTTTAGGCAAGAATTCTTCACACATGGTTCTGATGACTCATGTTGCAAAAAATTGCAAAGCACACGTTAACTGATTGTCTGACTTCTTGTGATCCTCAGGCTGATCTGTGAATTCAGGTAGCATCAGCTAGATTATTTCATTTTAGCATTTCCCACCAACATTTTGCTTAATGATTTTAATACTTATTGAAGTCATTTCCTTGATCTTTTTTTTTTAATTAGAATATCAGAAATAGTGATTTTCTAATTCCATCCTATTTTCTGCTTTTATTCTTTCTGAATTTTCCTTCATAAGCTGTTAGCTAACCCTGAAATGCAATTCATAAAAGAAAAGCTGAATAAATATTTATCTCTTTTATTTACCAATTTTCAGAGTAGTGCCTTGGTATGCCCAGCAACCTTTAACAGTAACCAATGACTTTTTTTTTAAATCATCTAGATTTAAATTTTTAGACTTAAACATATTTGATGCTTTTAAATTAATTGTACTCAATGTTCATTTGTATGTTAACTATAAACTAGTTGGATCCATTTCAAATTGCCTCCTTATGTCTTTTTGAAATGACGCAACTAGCTGTTAATAGTGTTCTTTCTTTCTGGAAAATCAAGTTGCTCAAGGTTCATTAACTCTCTACCTCAGACTTCAGATCAGCTTTTGTCAAAAAACTCCAGTTCTATTTAGAAAGCAAATATTTCCTTTCAGAGAAAATTTGGGTATTCATTGCTACTGGGTTGTCATTATTAGTGATATTATTTACAAGAGCGAAAAAAATAGTTTTGAACTAGATTTCTAATTCAAATTAAGATGAAAAAGTTTTTTATTTACCTTTTCTTTAGAGCTATAATTTTTCTTTTATGCTGACAACTTTAGTTTCAATGGCATTTTAATATTTACTTATACTAAAATAAACATTGCATAATGAGAAGGTATACTCTAAGTGCTGCCCTTTAGAAAAAAATGTTTTACACCATGTGATCGATCATGTTTCCAACATTATAAACAGATTCATTATTATCTATTTTCAAGTTTTAAATAAATTTAAAACTAATTTTACTTTTTGACCTAAATGTATGTCTTTTAAAATATGTCCAGTGTTATATTTCCCCTAAATCAAAGCTCTATTATAAGGTACATTCCAAAGAGTTTTCTTTCATCTCTTCCTATCCTTATCAACTTTTGTTTTATCCTTCCTTCTCTTTCACACAAGTTATCATATCAGAAAAAACTTTTCTACATCTTGTCTTTATTCACTTAAGAAAATATACTGAGAATATGGAAAAAGTCCTCTATGGCAATAAATAAAAGCCTTCCTCTTCCCATTTTCACAACCAGACACTTTTTTACTGGGACCCATAGGATATTTAACCACCATTATGTTGGATTGCATCCAGTCTATTGTTATTATGAATAATGCTAGGGAGTACGTTACTTTTAGCTTTTCTGCTACTCTATTTTGGGGGATGATTCCTAGAACCATGAATGTTTGAAAGAGGATGAATGCGTATATAAGTTGGAGCTTCTATCATATAGAACATGTGATCTTCCTGACCCCAATGCATTAAATGTCTATTTCCCTGTGCATTCACTTATAGGAAAGGTCATTAAATTTTTGTATTTCTTTCATTCTGATAGGTGAGAAGTGATAGCTCAGGGCAGATTTCATCTGTATTTCTATTATTTTGAGTCAGCTTGAAAAACTCTTCAAATGTTTAAAGGCTATTTTTATTCCTTTTATATAGATTGTTTATTTTCATGTAAGATTGTCATTTTTTTCTCTACTATATGTGACATAAGTAGTGATTTTTTCTTAGCTTTTCATTTGTCATTTTAATCTCTTTTTTGTTGTTTTGTCAAGAAGTTGTGTATATTCATGTAATCCAAGTTTTAAACTTGCTTTTAAAACTCTCTTTTGGTGTGTGAAATAAGGAAAAGATCTAGTTTTATCTTTTTTTCCCCATATGGCTCTCTATTTATCCCAATACGACACTGTTTTTAATAACAATAACTTTAAATTTAAAATAAGGTTATCCTTCCTATTATAATTTTTAAGAGATTTTATTTATTCATGAGAGATACAGAGAGAGAAAAAGAGAGAGAGAGATTGAGAGAGAGAAAGAGAGAGAGAGAGGCAGAGACACAGGCAGAGAGAGAAGCAGGTTCCATGCAGGGAGCTTGATGTGGGACTGGATCCCGGGACTTCAGGATCAGGCCTTGAGCTAAAGGTGGCGCTAAACTGCTGAGCCACTCGGGCTGCCCCCTATTATAATTTAATTTAATTTTTAAAGTGTTTTTTACCAGATATTTGTGCTTGTTTAGCCACTCTTATAAATATTAGAACAGAAATTTTTAAATGATTCCTCAATATTCCCAGGTAGAACATATATTGCCTTCATCCCAGGCCTAATACATATGAACTAGACTAGATTATGCTTGTAGAGATTTCCAGACCTGATAATACCGGGAACGCAGCCTTCTGAGTAATCCTATCCAAGCATAATGTAGGAATATTGAAATGACTCCAGAGATTATCCCAGATAATCTAAGACAACACAGACTTCTGTGACCTCTCAGACTGATCACCTTAGTCTATTATCATGAAAGCTTACTATCATGAAAGGACATGAAAGTCTATCATGACCAGATTTACAGTCAACAGAGTTGAGATGCTTTGATCATAGATCGATCATTCAGTCATTTCTAGACTAGTTTCTTGAAACTCTGTGTCATTATCTGCATAATAGGTATAATTGTCTTTGCTCTGTAGACTTCTCAACACAAGCTGTTTGAAGTATAAGGCCATCCATTCATAGAATACACGGAGACCAGGGAATGAAGGTGTCAAAAAAGAATCAGCATATCCATCTTCATCTTCTAGCAAAGACAATGCTTCAGTGACTACCACACACAGATTTTAAAGGCAAGGAACTCATTCATATGCAGTAACAAATCAGCAAGACCTTCCTATGGTGAGTTAATATGATCCTTCAATAACTTTATTCTCCCACATTGAGCCAACTATTGGGCTTCGTAATATTTTATGTGTTTCTTTTTAGGCAATTTGAAGAAATAGAGGCTTTATGGATCAAAAGAATCAACTTTTTGAAGAATCCCCTTTTTCAAGGGATTTGAGCTTACCAAGTCACAATGTATTAACGTCAAAGTCATATATAAAAACCTCATGCAAATATATGCTAAGGGTTTTACAGACCTCTGTCCCCATTGTTCATTGGGATTAAAAACATCTTTTGAGATTCGTTCAGTGGAATGGGACTTTTGTGTCTATTAATTTCCGGAGGGCATCTTTCACATCTTTATTCCTCAGGCTGTAGATCAGAGGGTTCAGCATAGGGTTGACCACTGTATAAAATACAGAGGCCACTTTGACTGTTTGCCTGGAGTTTTTGGAGTTGGGCACACAGTAGAGGGAAAGGATGGTCCCGTGGAAGATGGTGATGGCAGTCAGGTGGGAGGCACAGGTGGAGAAGGCTTTGCGACGCCCACTGGCAGAATGGATATTTAGTACAGTCACGAATATAAAAGTGTATGAAGTGAGGATGATCAGCAGTGTACTCACCTCATTGAAAGTGGCAAAGCCAAAAAGCAGCAGGTGGGGAATGAGTATGTCTGAGCTGGAGACAGCCATGAGAGCTGTGTATTCACAGAAAAAATGGTTGATTGTGTTATGTCCAGAAAAGTTTAGCTGGAGAGCATAGCAGAGGAGTACCAAGGGACCAAACATACCCCAGAGATACGACCCAGACACCAGCAGGGCACAGAGCCTCTGCGACATGACCACTGAATAAAGCAGAGGGTTGCAAATGGCCACAAAGCGATCATAGGCCATCACTGCCAGCAGGAAGGATTCCGTCACCACAGCAGTGCAGGACAAGAAGTACTGCAACATGCAGCTAAAGTAGAAGATGTTTTTATCCTCCATGACCAGGTTCTCAAGCAGCTTGGGAGTAACGATGGAAGAGTAACAAAAATCTACAAAAGAAAGGTGGCTAAGGAAAAAGTACATGGGAGTGTGAAATTTGGGGTTAATCTTGATGATTACTATCATCCCAAGATTTCCTACCACGGTGATAATGTACATGATCAGAAACAAGAGGAAGAGAGGAATCTGAAGCTCTGGGTAATCCGTGAAACCCAAGAGGACAAAGGTCATCTCCACACTCAGATTTCTTACAGCCATCACCACAGTGCCCTTGAAAGGAGATTGGGGGTTGGGAGGGGGGTGTCAGGGAAGAGGTTGTTTCTGTCAAAGAGAAGTTTTGTGGAGTTAGTGACAAAAATGCATGACATTTTTTGTAGACATAAAAAGAGAAGCAAGAGTTATCCTTTCCATACAGAACATGCCTCATGCAGATCACTGCTAGGGGTATAAGCAGTTTCTGAGCTGAGACTCTGAAATGTCTCGGCATTTCCATCGCACTTTGTGTTTCCGTAAGAAAGAAATACCATATTGCAGTGTGTACATTCACACATTTTCTAGTAGCATAACATGCACATAATTGATAGTAAAAGTTTGCACGTAGATGCATAAACTAGTGAAAGAGTCTGAAAAAAATGTGAACAGTTTGCCCTTGAACATATATTGCTATTATACTTTACCTATACACACAAATCAGTTAAAATCTTTAAGAGGGTATGTTTCTTTTCTAAGGTCACAGCAAAACAAAACAAAACAAAAATCTAAGGTCAAAGCAAAATGTTAGAGAAATCTAGGAAATAGCATAGCAATCCCATCTTAATATCTTTTGTTTAGTAAAGGCTGCTTCTCTCATCAAATAGGTGAGTTCCTGAGGATTCAGAAGGACAATGCATCCTTTTGACTTGTGAGGGGAACGTACACTTTATTAAGATTTAGACCCAAAATGTTAGCTTCTTTTATAGGTCAGGCATTGTATAGATAAGTCTTATGGGCCCCAAGATTCACCAGGTAGGAGTCCTCTCAGAATTAACACATTCTCATTTTTGCGAGAATGTTTATATGCCAACTTCAGGTGTATTTAAAGAGGATATGAATAAATACCTATTTCCAGCTGGTAAGTTTATTCTATTTTTTTTTTTTTTTTTGTAAAATGATTGGAAATTGACTTAAAGCCAAATGTTTCCATGAGTGTTAACTTTCCTGGAGTGCTAATTTCATTAATATTGTTGGCTTCACAATCAGCTTCACTGGCTTACAGTGACTTAATATGAAAAATAAAATAAAAGAAGGCCCTAGTTACCATATCAGGAAAATGATATCCCCACCATTTTGCAGAAAACCTAAATAAACCTACCTGCTACAGAGAAACAGACCACTACCCCCTGTTTCTCTGTAAGCTGAGTATGACTGGGCCACCAAGGCTGTTGTATCTAACCCTGTAGCCCTGGGGACTCAAACTCTAGAGAATCACTAGCAACTTATTCCTCACAAGCATCAAAACAGGTAATTAAGCCAAAAGCCAGGTGATGTGTAGAATTTTTAATGACTAAAATTTCCTTGAAATTACATGGAAAAATTGCAGCTTGAAATTGATTACCAGGCTTTGTTGGCACATAATTAAAATGCCGTCTGGATGAATGAAAAAACTAAGGTGAGATAGTATTTCCCTAACCCTGCTTCAGTTCAGCGAGCTCCTTGATTTTGCAAAGGCCATATATCAATTTTAGGCAAGTTACTCCTACCCATTTACAAAGTTACCCAAAAACCTGTCCTTTTTGAGTGGGTCCTGAAACAAGAGAAAACTCTAACAAGTCTAGTCTGTGAGCCAGCTGCTGTGCTATTTTCACCACATGACCCAACCTACGTAACTACCATTGAGCTGTATTTGCAAACAACGAGTTATTCAGAATTTTGGATAAGCCTCGATAGTGAATTAGAAATCATGTCTTTAAGGGATGCCTCGTGGCTCAGTGGTTGAGCGTCTGTCTTTGGCTCAGGGTGTGATCCCGGGGTCCTGGGATCGAGTCCTCATTGGGCTCCTTGCAGGGAGGCTGCTTCTCCCTCTGCCTGTGTGTCTGCCTCTCTCTCTCCATGTTTCTCATGAATAAATAAATAGTTTTTTTTTAAAAAAGAAATCACACCTTTAGAATTTTAAAGCAAAGCATTAACTTCCTTTGCAGATAGCTATTCACCTTTTGAGAAACAGCTTCTGATTTTTTCTTGGAGCCTAATAAAGACTGAAGGACGTGACAGGAGGCTACCAAGTTACTCTGCAACCTACACTCTCCATCATGAACTGGGTGTTGTCTATCTCACTAATCCATAACATTAGGCATGCGCAGCAGTTAGCAACACTCCTGTTCCTGAAGACAGAAGTAAATTGCATGAGCAAGTGATCCAGATACCCACAGTCCATCCACAGTCCATACTCTTGTTGTATTGCTTTCTCCTTCAAAGCCTGAACTTGTAGTCTCATGAGTCATTCCCTATGACGACAACCCAAATATGGAAGAAAACAGCTGGGCCTTATTTTCAGATGTTTCTGCGTGATATGATACTCGGGCACCACACAGGAAAACAAACCATTGTAGGGCTCCAATCCTGCCCTGTGGTTTTCCAGAAAAACAGCAAAGAAGAAAAATTCATCTAATATTCAGAAATTCAAGAAGTATGCTTGTGACATTGGAGTAGTTTGTTGTTGTTGCTGTTTTTAGACTTGGTTATAAATGGGCAAGCTGTGTTATCAATACTTTAGAAGGCTGGAATAATCACCTCCAGAATGTGTTATGTACTCTAAGTCTGAAACCAGGATACATGGCTATTTCTCCAATAATTTGTGGGACCCAGAATTTATGGGTTCAGGGTAGAAATGGAAGCGGCTTTTATACCTACTATCCTTAATGATCCACCTGCTAAATATATGCTCCTGGTAAGAACCCATGAACTGCAGAAAAAGAATAATGTTTCCACTAGGGAACACAGTCATGGATCCACAAAGCTGGAATTGTGACTCATTTCACCAAAAAAAAAAAAAAAAAAAAAAAAAAAAGCACTGGGAGTGATGCTACATAGATTCTGAAGTAGAGGCACAAAGATGCCTTACAACTTCCACCTCCAGGCTCTACAAACTGTACTGAGATCACCACATAAGGAAGCTAGTGTAACCTACGAGCAGATAAGAGCCTCTGTGGGAGAAACTGGGGTGCTGCAGCCAGTCTGCTCTAAGTCACCTAATGGAGGAGTGACGTCATTTAAAGTTTTAAGTCCTGCTGGAGCTCCCGAATGATCGCAGCCACATGATGAGCCCAAGTGAGACTGACAGAAGAATCCTGCAGTCAGGAGCTCCTTGATTTCCGCTCAGGTCATGATCTCAATGTCATGTGATCAAGACTGCATTGGGCTCCACACTGGGGATAGAGCCTGCTTGAGATTCTCTCTCTCCATCTCTCTCCACTCATTCTCTCTCTCAAAATAAAAATCCTGTAGTCAGCCCACAGAGTGGTGAGAAAGAACACATTGCTTGTAGCCACTAAATTCTGTGTTGTTCCCTCAGCAAATGATATATGCTTCATGTTATACTTTCAACTTTAAAGCCCTAAGTGGCTGATAAAAAAAAAGTATATATTTGCTTTTTTTTTTTTTGAACATTACATTACAGCTTGGATTAAAGACCCTTTCATAACTTACTGCTATCTCAGCCCCTTCTCTCCCCTGGTTGAAAAATTTCATCTTTAACTGGGTGATTTTCATTCCCACATAATTCATTTTGTACCTATGTGAATACTCATGAGAATACATAGTATTCGTTATACTTTCAAAGTATATAAATGATATGGATATTTCTGAGGTTTAAAACAAACTGGTACATTTTCTCTACTACAATCATTTTAACTTGTAAAGAGTTCAATCATATAATTATAACCATTATTTTTTTAAAGATTTTATTTATTTATTTAAGAGAAAGAGAGAGCTAGCAAGAGAGAGACAGAGAAAAAAAAAAAGCACGGATGGGGGGAAAGTGAGAAGTAGGCTCTTCATCGAGCAGGGAACCGGATGCGGGTCTGGATCCTAGGACCCTGGGATCAGTTTTGTACAGTTTAGTACAGGATCATGACCTGAGCCAAAGGCAGATGCTTAACTGACTGAGCCACCCAGGTGCCCCTATGACCATTCCTTTTATTTCTAATTAGGCTATTTTCAATTTTGTCATTATATGCCACATGCAACTGAACACTTCTGTATATCTCTTTTTGTGCATATGTGCCTGAGTTTCTCCAGAACAAAATACATCTGCAAAATTGGAAAATGCTCACCTTGATAAGCATAGTTATCATTGTGAGCATTTCACAATGTATATAATTGCTACATCACTATGCTGTACACCTGAAACTAATATAACATTATATGTTAACAATATCAAAAAATAAAATATAGGGGCACCTGGGTGGCTCAATCGGTTAAACTCCCAATTGTTGATTTCAACTCAGGTCATGATCTCAGGGTTGTGAGATCGAGCCCTATATGGGGCTCCATACTGGGGCATGGAGCCTGCTTAATATTCTCTCTCTCCCTCTGCCCCTCCCACACCCCTCTCTTGCACTCTCTCTTTCTTTCTCTATAAAATAAATAAATAAATCTTTATTATTAAAAAATTAAAATATAAATATAATATATAGAAAAATATTTATATGCAGAGAGAAAGAATTGCATGCGGTTTAGAAGGCAAGAGAGAACACCAAAATCCATTATCTTTTGTGCACTATATGGACTTCTAAATACTTTCTACCCTTTCTACCCTTTCTCTCATCTCACAGCTTGTTCTGAACATCATCCAGGGTTTTTCTTTTAAAATTTCAATTAGACCAAATCACTCTTATAAACCCCTGCAGTGATTCCCTATTTCATTTGAAGTAAAAGCCAAATTTCTTAAAATGTGCTAAAAAGCCCTGCTTGATCATGTTTCCTACCTTTCTGATTCCCTGTCCTACTCTTCCTCACCTGGCTCACTCTTGCAGAAACTTTGTCTGCAAAGACTTAAGTTATTCAAAGGTATTTTAAAGGCTAGTATATTAGGACCACAAGATGACAAAACTTTTATTTTTCTATTTAAATGTTTCATATATTTACAAAACTGTGCTCGTTACAAAGTTTGTGCAATTATTAAGGTTTCATAATTAAAATCACTTTTATTTTAAACATAATTAAAATCATTTTTATGATTATTCAAATTGTTGCCAATGTAAGAAAGGAGAAACAGGAGTTTATTTTATAGGCGCTCTATGGGCTCCATACACAGTTAGATATGAGTCTACACCAGCAGAATTTGTTTAAAATAAAATCTGTTGGGCTAAAGTCTTGCTACCCAGACTGTGGTCTAATGGCTGCTATCACCAGCATCGTTTGGACATCTATTAGAAATGCAGAATATTGGGCCCCTAACATGCCCTCTGCACCAAAATCTGCATTTTATACCACCCCCCCCCCCCCGATGATCTGTATGAATAAAGTGCAAAAATCACTAGTTTTGATACCTTTGTCTTAATAGAAGTTCTGGTGATTTGGCAAGATATATGACTAAACTAAAAATAAATAAATGAACATATGTATTTTTTTCTGCCTTTCTCTTCATGGTTGCTGATCTCCTCCTTTCCTCTTTTATTCACAAACAACCTAAGTACAAAGAGAATTCATCCTTTCTTCATTGGTAAGCCAATGTACCACAAAGTATATAATAAATCAATTAATTCTGTAAGGTAGTGACTGATAATGCTTACTTTGTCATAAAGGTTGGAAGAGGAGTGTATTTATTTTGTATCCTTTAAAAACAAAACATTGCACACACATGGAGAAAGAGAATCATACAGTCCTCCCTGGTACATTAAAACAGAAAGTTGTTTCATTTCCCAGAGAAAAACAAACCTTGAGTTGCATAATCTGGAATTTGTGCCATACAGTATATTAGCAATTAGTCAGAATAATATGGTAAAGTTACGTGGAATCTCTAATTTGTAAGTGAGGAAAATTAAAAGTAGGGTACCTACTTATTTTATGTTTCATAATTATTTGTTTTCACATGTAAAACCAAGGTTCTTGTTATGTTTGCAGTATAAGATGAAATTAAAAAGTCATATTTAAGGTAAGCACACTTGCTTTTGGAGATGCAATTATTATTATCTTTAAGGAGATATAGAGCAACAATATTGCATATCTGCAGTGTATACCCTGGGAACCTTGTGTGATACAAACCATGATTAGCAAGAAAGAAACAAACATAGCATTTTTATTTTATTTTTTTTCCCTAAGTCAGTCACTGGGTTAACACCAACAAAGGAATAATTTATTATTTTAAGATTTTATTTATTTATTTATTTATTTATTTGAGAAAGTGAGGAGGCGAGAGAGAGCATGAGGCAGGAAGGAGCAGAGGGAGAGGGGGAACCGGACTCCTTACTAAGCAGGGAGCCCCAACTGGGAACTCAGTCCCAGGAATCCCAGAACACTGAGCTGAAGGCAGACGCTTGCTTGACCAACTGAGCTACCCAGGTGCCCCTGAATAATCAATTTTAGAGAACATTTCAATCAAAGCAGTTGCAACCATGCCATTTTGTCTGGCAGATGATGCGATACCAGCAAGTAACATGTGCAATTAACTAAAGATTAACCTTAAAAGCAAAACAGGAATCATACAAACTATGCTTGAAATGTAGTACAACATTCACAATGTTAGTAAACAGCATCTACGAAATCAGGTTTGACACATCAGGTGTGAGACCTGTGAGATAACTGATCTGATTTTGTTTTTGTTTTTGTTTTTACTCCCTTTGGTAGTCCTTTTATAAATTCATGTAAAATAACTTTTACTTGATATTTAAAGTTATCATGTTTCACATCACTTCCTATACTATAATAAAAGTACAAGAGGCCCTTGGAAGAAGGAGCAAAGAAGTCGGCCAGGTCTTAGAAAGAGCACCTCCAGGCTCATTAACTAATTCTTCCATATTTACATTCCTACTTGGCTACCACTTTTCAGAAATCTTCCATAACCTTAATATTCTCAATTGCTTATATAGTACTGAAGAAGAATTCAAAAGTGATTTACCATGCCAATAGGCAATTCAAGAGATTTGGATTTTATGGTCTGATATTTACCTTTGAATAAGTTTCTTAGAATTGCTGCACTAAATTACCATAAATGTGGTGGCTTAAACCAGTGGAAATGCATTGCCTCATAGTTCTTGAGACTAGAAGCCTGAAATCAAGGTGCAAGTAGGCTCATGCTCCCCCTGAAGATGCTAGGGGAGAGTCCTTCCTTGCATCCTCCTAGGGCGCCCTGATTGGTAGCAACAAAATCCCAATCTTCACAAAGCCTTCTCTATGTCTCGCTTTTTCTGTTTCTTATAAGGACATCCTCATTGGATTTAGGGCCTGCCCTAATCCAGTGTAATCTCACCTCAATCATTATCTTAATTACATCTACAAAGATCCTATTTTTCAAATGAGGTTACATTCCTTTTTTTTTTTTTTTTAAGATTTTATTTATTTATTCAGGAGAGAAACAAAGAGAGAGGCAAAGACATAGGCAGAGGAAGAAGCAGGCTCCATGCAGGAAGCCTGACATGGGACTTGATTCCGGGTCTCCAGGATCATGCCCTGGGCTGAAGGCAGTGCTATACCGCTGAGCCACCTGGGCTGCCCTCAAATGAGGTTACATTCTGAGCTTCTGGATGTGCATGGATATTTTAAGGGATGCTTTTCAACTCACAGCACTATGTTACTTCACATATGATTCATGGCTCTTTTACTAAACATTTAAGTGAACAGAAATCAAATGACCAAATAAGTGGCTTATTACAACAATAGATTTTAAAATCCAGTGAATTGACTAAACAATTTAAGTCATCTTCTCTACAAGAAGCATCAAACAATTCTCAATACAATAAATCAAACCTCTGATGGAAATACAAATCTTCAACAAACTTGTATTGAGTGATTTATTAACTTCTTGACACTCTCCTTCACGTCTTTATTTCGGAGGCTATAGATCAGAGGGTTCAGCATAGGAATCACCACTGTATAAAATAAAGAACCTATTTTGACTATGAGCCATGAGTTTTGGGAGTTGGGTACACAATAAAGGAACAGGATAGTCCCATGGAAGATGGTGATGGCAGTCAGGTGGGAGGCACAAGTGGAGAAGGCTTTTTGGCGCCCACCAGCAGAAGACATTTTTATGACTGTGACAAAAATGAAAATATAAGTAGTGAAAATGATGACCAGGCTGCTGACTTCATTGAATATGGCAATGACAAAACAAAGCATTTGGCTGATGTAGGGGTCAGAGCAGGAGACAGAGACAATGACAGAGTGCTCACAGACAAAATTATTTATGATATTAGACCCACAGAAGGATAATGTCAGGAGAAAACAGGTGAGTGTCAGGGAAGAGGCTATACCCCATATGTAGGGTCCCGCCACTAACAACGCACACAGCTTCTGGGACATGACAACCGTGTAGAGTAGAGGGTTACAAACAGCCACAAATCGGTCATAGGCCATCACTGCCAACATGAATGTTTCTGCCACCGCACATACACAAGCCAAGAAGAACTGCATGATGCAGCCTACAAAGGAGATGGATCTGTCTTCCACAACCAAATTCTCCAACAGTTTGGGTGTAACTGTGGTGGAATAACAGAAATCGACAAAGGACAAGTGGCTGAGGAAAAAGTACATGGGGGTGTGGAGTCGGGGACTGACCCTGATGATCATGATCATGCCCAGGTTCCCTACCACAGTGACTGTGTAGATGGTCAAGAACACCAATAGCAAGGGAACCTGGAAGTCTGGATATTCCGAGAAGCCCAAGAGGGTGAATGTGGCTCCAACACTCTGATTGCCTTCTGCTAACAACATGATGGTTGTCGGAGAAAGACCTGAAATAAAATAAAATAGTAGCAATGATAACAACAATCGCACATTTCTATGACATTTGCCATGTGGCAGATATTGTGCTAAAATATTAAAATATATTGATTCTGATCTTCCAATAACACTGTGAATTGTAAAACAAGTAGTCTCATATTTTACTTAAGGACAGGAACTTACTAAAGTTAAGGAACTTGTTTGAGGTTACACGGCTTACGAGCAGGGGTTATGAAATTGATCCTGAGTAAAAGAACATGAATTAATTTAGGGACAGAGAGAAAACTACTGTACATTGTTGTAGAAAATATGTATCTTTCACAGTTCTGTCATTCTGAGGATGTGTGCTTTTTCAGTTCACTAACATAACAATGCAAATAAACTTAGCACTCAAAATTTTAAAAGAAGGATCAGAAGTAAAACGTTAGGGGCAATAATACCTCTACAGTCAGGACGTTCAAATGGAAGCTCATAGGGAAGGCAGCCCTTAGAAGCCACCACAAGAATTTTCAAGTTTTCAAAAAATACGGGGATATAGACAGAACATAGTCCTGCCTCCTTATGCTCAAGCTTTCCACTGATTCTATCCAAATGTTACAATAATCTCCTCAGTGTTCCAAAAACAATGTAGTAGCCTGGTAAAATAAATAAAGTTGCATTTGTGTCATGCAGTCCCCTCAGTCCAGCATTTTCTTTCCTACTTAACTATATTCTCACTTAGCGTCACCGATGCTTTCGACACACTCATCTAGATTCCATAATTCTACCTTGTAACTATTAGTATTTAATCTGAAAATGTTATTATTCATAATAATATCAAATACTTGAAGAATATCTGAATTGGAGAGCAACTTAAAATGTGTTTTGCTCAAGCCTCTCCAGCTAGAGAATAAGGCAGTAAACACCTATGGTTACATAATCACCCGGAAAATTTCTAGTGGGGACATTGGTTTTGATTAAAGCCACATATATGATTACCTTGTTGTGAGTCATACAGTCTTTGTTTATTTGTACCTGTTATTTTGAGAAAGCAAAGCACCTTGTGTTCACAAGCAGTTTATAACCACATAAGTATCTTTAATCATTTAACAGTAACTAAAAAAAATAAATTAACCAGTAACAGGCACATGTTTGAAATGTTTAGATTTAAAAAGCCTGTATTAGCATGATTCTCATAAATAAAGACACTATTTTAGTTTTTAAAAACTATTACCTCCTTCATCACTAAATGCTATTTGTTGATACTTAAGAAAATGTATTTTCTGTGTGCAGAAAAGGAACGGGTGGGAGAGTGACAAAGAGCTAATGAAAGAAGCATGTGCTTGGAACCTAGATTTAAATTCAATTTCAGGGTTTGTCATTTACTATGTAATCTTTGGTGAATTACTCAAATTCTCTGAGCCTCAATATTGTCAGTAATAATGAAGTGATGATACATATTGTACTAGTGTCTAAGTATTAAATTAGGAAATGATGTTCATGTACTTACCACAGAGTCTGAAAATTATGGAATCCGGGCGATGTGGGTTTATTATGCACTCTCCCTCTTTTAAAAAAATTCTTAGTGTTATGACTAATTAATATTATTAAAAATAATCTAAGAAACAGATCAAGGGCCATAGTGGGCAACAATAGACACGTGGGTATAATTTGAGACTCCACGGGAAAGCCCAGTTTTCCTTCCTGAGTCTCCTCTTCACCCTGTTTCTCTTATTTTTGCCAATTACCGTCCTTCAGTAAGTTCTCTCTGTTTCCCCCTTTGCTTTCTCATTATTGTCTGATACTTTCTTATCCTCCCTTCCTATTCTCAGGTTGGCACCAGTGGGAATTTAGCAAACTGTCATCATTGCTCAGGCGGATTATAGCCGCCGAGGCACAGCCAGCCTTCCCGTAGTGCTGCTAGCTTGTGTGGCGAGAACATCAAATTCCTCTTCCCTTGATTACTGTAGCTGTTAGGACCCTCTTTAGCTCTGAAAACTCGGATTTCTTTCCATTAGTTAATTCATCAAATCTAAATGTCTCTGCTCAGTTTTCCCTAAAACCTGACCCTAGCCATTCCCTAGCACCCAACCTTGTTTCATGCCAATATCCTCAGCTGATAACACATGGCCATTTATCTGGCTTACTTGATTTTTCTTTGACCTGACATAACCTCTTTTCTCTGGTTTACTGATGCCCCGCTTGCAACAAATGCAGCGTTAAGTGAAAACTACTATCACAAAGAAACCTTTCCTTTTTACTCCAGCAATATTTTCCACCTTCTTGGCATACCTACAGACAGACATTACAGAAATCAAAATTTCATGACCCGTTGTGTTCACTCTTATGTTATACATATGATTCTTATCTCTTTCTATGAAATCTTGAGATGTTGAGGACAATCTCAGATTTATAATATTTTTCTTAAATTCTCGGTGTGACTATACTATGCTAGGCACATGGTGGATATCCTCAAGGTGAAAATGTGGGTGATACTCTAGAGAAGAGGGAAGAAATCAAAGCTCAACAATATGAGCTTTTAGAAAGATGAACTCCAGAGATACCATAACATTTAGACTAACGAGGAATGTTCCCTGTCTCAAAGGTTGTAGGACTTCAATGTCCTCCATATAAATAAAAGACTACACAAAATATATCAGCCTACCTGAGATCAACTCACCTGAAGATCCTGTCCCTGTTATTAAGAGTATCCAAGAAAGTTTCCACTCAGAATTCAAACATTATTAAAAATATTGAGAAGTTGGTAAATATTGCAGGAGTAGACAATAATGTTTAATTAATGTGACAGGAATGTTTTTCTTTTTAGTATCCAGAAAAACTAACTCAGAGACAGGTAAGAGGGATGGAGGAAAGGAGAGCAAGAGAGAGAGAGAGAGAGAGAGAATCTGACTCATAGGAACAAGATGTAGGGTTTATGTATGCCTACATGACCTCAGGGATTCAGACCCTAGAGAATTTGTACTGAACTATTTCTTTTTCACATCAAGAAACTCAGAAATCGGATTAAATGCTAGCTTGTGTGGCATTTTACAAGAATGCAATTTCTTCTAAATCATAGGAGACAATGTTTCATCAAGCCTACCTCACGAATTTCCTCTATAAACATAATTATAGAAAATATACAAATTGACTTAGAAAATATGGTGACTACAGTAAACACAAGAAGGATAAACCATCCAATATGAAACCATTCAGCGATAACTACTGTTAACATTTGCTATGTGATTTTTCTCTTTTTCTCTGCATAATGTGTTTGTCTTGAGATGTATAAACAACATAATTTGGATTCTAGCATTTTCATTTGACATTAAATAGTCATTTTTGTCCATGGAAATTCTTATTTACCCCATTGAAACTAAATTTTTAAAATATGGAAAATCTATTCTTCCAAGGTTATATTAATACAATTTTTTGTGTCCATATATTCTTAAAAATCACAAATGTATTTTGAAAGTTTGTTTCTTTCTAAAACCAGTGGGTGTCAACCAATCCATTAGTTCTACTTTACCCAGATGTTACCCTGTTAGATCCATTTAACACTTTCCCTGGGCCCCTGACAACCTGACCAACTCTTGGGCGACTCTACCGGAACCCCAACATAACAGAGGCTATTAATCACAAGGAGTAGAATTATTTACTGTAGATGACATGGTCTTGCTCCAGGATCCCTGGGGTCTTCATTGTTATTCTCCCACTGAGATTGGCATCACTCCTACACTGCCTCTGCTTCCCACCACTGACACCTCTCTGCTCTGGGAATGTGAATTGTTTCTGATTTCCTTTTAAAATTAGAAAGGGGGAGGCACCTGAGTGGCTTAGTCAGTTAAACATCTGATTCTTGATTTCGGCTCAGGACATGAAATAGAACCTCACTTCCTTAATCAACGGGAAGTCTGCTTGGGAGTTCCTCTGCCCCTCCTCTGCTCACACACATCTCATTCTCTCTCTTTCTAATAAATAAATAAATAAATTGTAAAGAATGAAAAATAAATGAAATTAGAAAGGAAAATAATACATTTGGCAAATCAATGATTGCACACAAAGTGTCTTAAGCCATATTTGTCTGCACAAAGGCTACTATTTGATTGTTTTCCATGGTCTGTGGTTATTTTCCAAAATGCATCTGGTTTTGCTCTACTTGAAGAAGTCTTCTTATGACTTTTTTTCCTGACAGTCACAAGCTTTTTCCTTCACATTCAGATTTCTGCTGGTTCTGGGAACAGGCTGAGCAGGTTTGGCCCTTGCAGAGGGACAAGACTGAGAAAATAATCTAGCTGTGCTGTGTAGACACAAGAGAAATTTATCTAATAAATTTATCTAAGAATTTACGATACATTAAAAACTAAAGAAACCCTAAACTCATGACCAATTTTCCCTACAGGGCATTTATTGTGTTCTAGGATTCTGTGGAAGGCTGGGTATCTGAACCAGAAAGGTAGACTGAAACGCCCTACAGAAATTTCATGGTGCTTAAGGAAAAAAAATAAATAAAAAAATCTCACTAGAGAATTGAGACCTTCCACAAGGGCTTGACCATCTCACATCTCTCCCTTCATAATGTTTGTCGGGCTATTAAGCTGCATGGGGCAGCAGAAGGAAGAACTACACTCCAATACCAGAAGGATGGAGCACAACTATTGCCCACTTTCAGATCTGAGAGAACTACATACTGCTTAGTTCTCAATCAAAAGCCAACCACACTTGAGGAACAGGAGTGAATCACAGGATGGCTGGTTTTGCGTGTCATCCTTGCACAGGGGCCATGCTAATCCTCTCTGTATCGTTCCAATTTTAGTATATGTGCTGCCAAAGAGAGCACAGGATGGCTGATTTTGATGGTTTCTTTGCTAATCACCAGAAGGCTTCTTTTCCCTTTTATATCAGCAGGCCTTCTAGGACTTTTATGACAAATCATTCTTCTAATTTTCCTCTGTTTAAAGCCAAACATACCTGTTTTCTCTCCCTGACCAATTTACTCTGCCTCTCTCTCTCTATCTCTCATGAATAAATACTGTCTTAAAAAAAAAAATCTGTTATAAAGTTTCTTAGTGGTAAAAGATACTGCTAAGAAAATAAAAATGTAAGCCACAGGCTTGGATTAAATATTTGCCATATATATATGTGTGCCACATGTACATATATGTATGTGTATATATACATGTATGCGAAGTATTTGTTTGTAGAACATATAAAAAACTCTTTATACTCAAAATAATGGACAATCTAGTTAAAAATGAAATATTTAAGCTGACATGTGACAAAACCAGACATACTAATCATATATAGATGCAGGAAAAGATAATAAACATCATTAATCATCAGTGAAATTCTTATTAAAAACACAGTGATATACCACTGCTCATCAGTATGGATGCCCAATATAAAGAAGCCTGAAATGTTATATATTGGTGAAAATGTGGAGCAAGTAGTGTGCTCACCCATTTCAGATGGGGGTAAAAGATAGAATGACTTTAAAACAGTGTAGCTGGGATCCCTGGGTGGCGCAGTGGTTTAGTGCCTGCCTTTGGCCCAGGGCACGATCCGGGAGACCCGGGATCGAATCCCCTGTCAGGCTCACAGTGCATGGAGCCTGCTTCTCCCTCTGCCTATGTCTCTGCTTCTCTCTCTCTCTCTGTGTGACTATCATAAATTAATTAATTAATTAAAACAAAACAGTGTATCTGTGTCTTCTGAATTTATATGAACACTTCCCACACACTTTAACAATTCACTTTCTAGCTATTCATCCATGAGAAATGAAATCCACTGTATTTAACTGAAGAGAAAATTGTTCTGTCTGGTGTATGCATTAATATATGGAATAGAAGAGTAAGTAAAGCAACGTATAACAGAAACTTTTGCCCTTTTATAAACTTTTTATTAAAGATTTTATTTATTTATTCATGAGAGACACATATAGGCAGAGGGAAAAGTCTCCCCGTGGGAAACCTGATGAGGGACTCAATCCCAAGATCCCGGGGTCATGACCTGAGCCAAAGGCAGATGCTCAACTGCTGAGCCACCCAAGTGTCCCCACGCTTTCATTAATTTTTTTGACTTTGTTCCTTTCAAAAGTGATTTTTATAGAAGGACTAGCTTTTCTTTCATGAAGAGCTGTCTCTATAGACCTCTCAGAGGTAGACAGGAGATGGCAAGAAAGATATGGAATATTTTTGTCACATTAGCAGGGAGAAATTTATATTGATTTATGTAAAGAAAATATGGTACTATATAGATACAAGTGCTGAAGTATGTAAATCTCCTGCATTTTACCTTTGATGACCTTCTTATACCAAGATTTTGATAACTGTACTGATGAGGCATAAAAGTATCCATGTAATTATCCTTTTGAGATTCAAAGTAAGGGTGCGGTTTGTTTATAAAAGAGTGATTTTCAAATTGTTATTAATTCTGAAAAAATAAAAGACAGACACTGCACAGACCCAGGTGCCCCTTTACAACAGATTTTTAGGTTGATGAAGTTTTTTTTATCAGTTTTTTGAAGATCCATCAGTTTTGTATTTTATCTAAAAAAATTAGCACCCCTAATTTCAAACGATATTTTCTTTGTTTTACTCTAAAATTTTCTAGTTTTAATTTTATGTTCAGAACTTTGATCCATTTCACTGAATTCAAGTTAATCTCTGTGTGTGGTATGAGGGAAGAGTTAAGCCTCCTTGAGACGTCTGGGT
Source organism: Canis aureus (assembly GCF_053574225.1). Classification (NCBI taxonomy): domain Eukaryota; kingdom Metazoa; phylum Chordata; class Mammalia; order Carnivora; family Canidae; genus Canis; species Canis aureus. The sequence goes on along the minus strand of NC_135631.1, from coordinate 15,957,827 downwards.
GGCTCAGTGGTTGAGCGTCTGTCTTACCCTCAGGGTGTGATCCCGAGGTCCTGGGATGGAGTCCCGCATCAGGCTCCCTGTGAGGAGCCTCCTTCTCCCTCTGCCTATATCTCTGGCTCTCTATGTCCCTCAAAAATTAACAAAAAAAAAAAAGAGTTAAGCCTCCTTCATCCTTATGGATATCTAGTCTCTCCGCACTGCATGTTGAAAATCATCATTTTTTCCATTGAATTATAATGACCTATCCAAAGAAATTTGAAGCACCAGATATGCTTGGATCCATTAAATGTTCTCAAATAAAAGTCAGCTTCTACAATTCAATACCACAAATAGCAAAAGTTTGGCTGACATGAGGTGCAGTGAGCTGAAACACTGCTAAAGCCATTTCTAGAATAGGAGCAGCCTGATTGCAATTCTAGGGGAACCATTCTAGATCTGCATATATTTGATGAACTGGCAATTAGTTTTATTTTGGAAACATACATATAAAATTATACAATCTGTTAAAATGTTTTTAAAAATTACAAATATTACATAATACAATCAAATAATTTTATTTTTTAATTTTGGTTTACATGTCTGGAGATATTTCACTAAAATTAATATACACAAAAATCAATATTTGTAAAATGTACAACCATAGACATATTAACTCATAGCCTTAAAAAGTGATTTTAATCATCAACTACACTATAAGAGTTGGACAATCTCTAGCATCGTAAATCAGGTTTTTTTTCAGAAATAAAGTAACGAATCTAACAATATTATATTAAGTGACAAAGCAATTTTGCTACCACTAGTCTTCTGAATGTGTCTTTCACAGCTTTGTTCCTAAGGCTGTAGATCAAGGGATTCAGCATGGGAATCACCACTGTGTAAAACACAGATGCCACTTTAACGGTGAGCCAAGAAGTTTTAGGATTAGGGACACAGTAAAGGAAAAGGATGGTCCCATGGAATATGGTGATGGCTGTCAGGTGAGAGGCACAGGTGGAAAAGGTTTTCCGGCGCCCACTTGCAGAAGGCATCTTCATAACAGTGATAAAAATGAGTATATAAGACATCAGAATAATCATCAGGCTGCTCACCTCATTGAATACGGCAATAATAAAACACAGCATCTGGCTGATATAAGGGTCTGAACAGGAGACAGAAACAATTACAGAATGGTCACAGATGAAATTATTTATGATGCTAGACTCACAATAGGATAATGCAAGAAGAAAATATGTGAGTGTCATGGAACAGACTATACCCCATGAGTAAGACCCAGCTACCAGCAGAGTGCAAAGCTTCTGAGACATAGTAGTGGTATACAGCAAGGGGTTACAAACTGCTACAAAACGGTCATAGGCCATCGCTGCTAACATAAAAGTTTCCGTGACTCCAAATAAGCAAGCAAAGCAAAATTGCATAATACAACCAGAAAAGGAGATGGTTCTGTCTTCCACAGTCAAGTTCTCCAACAATTTAGGTGTAACTACAGTGGAATAACAGAAATCTACAAAGGACAAGTGGCTGAGGAAAAAGTACATGACCGTGTGGAATTTAGGATTGATCTTGATAATTATTATCATGCCCAAATTTCCCACAGTAGTGACCATATAGATAGACAAGAAAACCAGGAAGAGAGGAACCCGGAGTGTTGGGTATTCTGAAAAACCCAAGAGAATAAATGTGGGTATGATACTTTGATTTCCTTCAGGTAACATCATGATTCCTGTTGAATAAAGAACCAAAAGTTATTTCTGAAAAGTAGAACTGAATGGGAAGGTGAACCAGAGAACTAAGAGGCTTCATATGCCTCTGTGAAGTTGATAAAGGATGGTGACTTTCAAAGTATGGTCAGTCCCCCAAATCAACAGAAGCATGAGTACCTGACAAGTTGTTAGGGCTGCAAATTCTCTAACCCTATCACCAGCACTCTGAATCAGACACTCTAGGATGGGGCTCGCTATTCTTGATTTAACCAGTTCTCCAGGTGATTTTGATGCCTGCTAAATTATGGGGATCACTGGTATATGAAATATATATATATATATTAATAATTTTATTATTTAAAATTCATCCCTTGTTAGTATCATTACTGCTGAACTGAAATATAAATTTAGAGCATGAAAGGAATTGTACAAAATGGGAGGGAGAGAGGCAGAAAAGTAGCACAGAATACTTTGTTATGGTTCTAAATATTATATCAAGGGTCAAGATCACTTGGCATTGCAAATGGTGCCACATAAACCTCAGTATTAATGGTTTTTATCTATTTAGTGTTTTCTAGGCATTATCCAGGATTAAATACTCCTGGAATTTAGGAGTTGGAATAAACCTTAAAATGTATCTAGTCTGTACCATCCACCTAATGCTTGACAATCCATTACAGACCTATTCATGAATGAGCATCTGGTTTCCATCAAAACTTCCACTATGGGTGTCCTGCCTCCAGAAGCAGTTTTGTAGGTCTCCTATTAACATTTTGGTCAGCATGTATTTTTTATTAATTAAATTTAATTCATATTTCATGAACTATTAATGTGCCTTAGGTCATCCATTCTGTTATATATTTTAAAATCATAAATACATAATAAAATTGTATATACATACTTTTTTGAGAAACAGAAGTATCTTATATTCAGTAACAATAGCTCCATATAAAATATGTTCTATGACACAATGAAAATTACACATGTTTTTGACCAATAGAAGTAAGCCCTCTCTTATAATGAGGCAAACTTGGGAGAAATTAGGAAGTAAGAGAAGTAGGCACACAAAGTGAAATGTCCCACGTCTATGTCTTGACAACAGAATTAGGTGAGTTATCTGTGTCATCTTAGTTTGCCTGGAAGAATCAGGTTCCAGACTCAGCAACATGAGTGCCTACCTTTACACGTACCTCAAGAAACCCTACACATGGAGTATCCATCATCAGCATATTCTTTCCAGCATTAGGTGGGATTGGGCAGATATAGTCTAAACATCCATTATTATTCAGACTATTTTAATAAATGTGTTCCCTTCAACATTTGACCGTATTAGCAAAACCCTGGTTTATTAGGGAGATTGCTACTACCGTTTTGGCTTATTGGCAAATTATTAGGTCAATAACAAAAATGTGTTCAAGAAAAAGACTTGGTATCCCAACCCTAGCATTTTCAAATGATTTTGGTGAAAATCAATGCGTTAAGATTAGGTTTATCTTCAAACTGAGACTAGGCCTGCAGGATTACAAAATCAACAAATACTCCATAATTTTCTGTAACTTCACCATTGCTCACTGCTGCCAGTTTCTGTAATACAGGATTTATTCATCAGGAACACTTTATGGCTTGTTAGTGAACATTAAAATGTCCCTGACCACAAAAAGGGACTGTGTATAATTCTTGGAATAATCTATATGAGCTGGAGCTCCATGTTTTCCACATAAATTGAAAGCTACCGAAAAAAAGAAATGAACTGACCTGAAACCAGCAGTGCTTATTTAACTTACAGAGAATTTCTTCTTATGATTAATGAATCTCAGGCATTTTTCTTCTTAGTAATAAAACATTCTTTAAAATAGCAACAGGCTTGAGGTTTGAAATAAAATAGCAGTATATTTTAATAGGTATGCCAGTAAAATGACATTTTATTTCCAGGACATAAGAAATCTTAGGAAATACAAAGAAAAAACCTGAAAGATAAATCCACAATCTAAACTCTTGCCGAACTCTGGTTCTTATATCTGCCTCCATGTCTATGAAGATAGAGACCACAGAGAATTATAATTGGAGTGTTCCTCAGTGTACTACAAAACATACAATCAGTTAAAACTCTGTCTCTTGTGTCATTGTTGTATATGCATTTTCTTGTAAAGCATTAGGGATAATTACATGACCACATCTATTCCACTAATTGCCTTTAGAAATCAAATTATTAAAATAATATGTATTAACTGAAGAACACATGGGCTATTGAGCTTGAAATAAGAAAAGAGAAGAACAATCCAGAAATAGCTGTTATTAACTCAACTGCATTTCAAATTAGTGTGGAATATTTGGACAACACTACCTTAAGAAAAAGGATGAAGGTGACCATCATCAGTGATGTATTGAGGATATCATTTACCCCCTGAAGCCTTGTGATGACAAAAGCTTCACTTTTTAAAAAAAATTTTTTTAATTTTTTTAAATTTTTTTTGTTTTTTTTTAAGCTTCCTTTTTTCTCACCTTTTTTTCTCCCAAACTCATCATCCCAGCTTAAAGTGAAAAATTCATGATGCAAACTTGTATTTGGAAGCATTCTACAGGATATCTAACCAGTATTCATTAGAGTTGTCAGAGTCAAGAAACAGAAGAAAAGAGTGAAAACCTATCACAGACCAGAGTAGACTGGGAACACACAATAACTGTATGCAATGTGGTAACCTTGGGTTGGAACTCAGACATGAAAGGGACCATTGAGGAGGTAAAAAAAATAATCTATATGAAGTTTAGATTTTAGTGACCATAATATACTAATGCTTTAAAAAAAGAGGGTTTTAATTAATCAATCAATTAATTAATTAATTAATTTATAGTGTGTACCAACAGGGGGAGGGGCAGGATGAGAGGTAGAGAATCTCAAGCAGACTCTGTGCCAAGTGTGGAGCCTGACATGCAGCTCAATCTCAGTACATTGAGACAAGGACCTGAGCCAAAATCAAGAGTCAGTTGTTCAACTGACTGAGCCACCCATTTCCCCCAGTGAGGTACAATTCTTCTTTTCAAATTTTTCATTTTATTGTAGTAAGAACACTTAATGTGAGATCTACCCTAAGAGATTTTTAAGAGTACAATACATATTGTTGACTACAAATACTATTTTGTATAGCAGATCTCTAGAACTTACTCATCGTTTTTAACTGAAAAATATACCCACTGATTTGTAACTCCCCCTTCTCACTTCCCCTAGTCCCTAGCAACTATCATTCCACTCTGATTCTACAAATTTGTATTTTAGATACTTCATATAAGTCAAATTTATTTTTTGTGACTAGCTTATTTAACTTACTTAATATTCTCAGAGTTCATCCATGTGGTCACATATTGTGGAATATCCTTTCTTTTTAAGGCATAATTGTATCCCATTGCATATCTACCACATTCTCTTTCTCCACTTATCTGTCCATGGATATTTAGGCTGTTTCTGCATCTTAACTATTGTGAATAGTTCTGCAATGAACATAGGAATGCTAAAATATTTTTGAAATCTTGAGTTCAGTTCTTTCAACAAAAATCCAGAAGTAGCATTACTAAATCACATATTAGGTAAATTTTTAATTTTGTGTAGAATTTCCATACTGTTTTCTATAGCAACTGTACCATTTTGCATTACTGTCAATAATGAATAAAGGTTCCAACTTCTTCACATCCTAACCAACACTTATACATATACGTATGAGAATTTTATTGTTTTGATTATTTCTATTTGCATTTCCCTGATGATTAAGTGACATGGAACATTTTTTTAACATATCTATTGGCTATTTGTATATCTTAGAAGACATGTCTAAATCAAGTTCTTAGTCAACTTTCAGGTTTGGTTCTTAGTTTTTTGTTTTGTTTTTGTTTTGTTTTGTTTTTGCTATTGAATTGATGAATTCCTTATTCATAAGAAATATAGATTAATCTTTTATAAAATATATGGCTTCTAAATATTTTCTCCCATTCTTTAGGTTCCCTTTTTATGATTTATTATTCCCTTTGTTGTGCAGAAGCATTTGAAAATGCATTATGGTAATTTCATAAGATGTTAGCGATGTGGATAATGAATAAGATGTGTATGGAAACTCTGAAGTATCTTTGCAATTTATTTTATAAATTGGAAATTATTAAAAATTTTAAAACTTATTTTTAAAATGTCAACATTCATATTAAATAGGCCCATTTCATTGACTCTCCACCATCACAGCCATTGCTGCTTTATGCCAAGACACTATCACCTTAGACCTGAAATAGTATAAATGTAACAAGTAGCCTCTCAATATCCACATTTGCCTCCACTTTGAATTATTTTGTTATACCATTTGCCACTTTGTTTTTAGTGTCTATGGCCATGGAAATGGGGGTTGGAGGTCAGAGGTGTAAGGGGTAGTAAATAACATTTTCAAATTCTTAATTACTAACAAAATATAATTTATTTAGTGAATTCAAATTTACATGCAATATTCTAATAATACACATGTATCACAAAAAGGTAAACTAAACATAACGTATAATTTTCCAAGTCACAAAATTGATATGTATAAAAGTCAGGATTCAAATCCCAGTCCTTCATGTAAAGAGATCCCACAAAATTACAGCTAACTAAGGACACATTTCATTATAGCAATTATCTTAAGGTTGTGTTTTGATTGTTTTTCTTGTATATCTCCTTATTGACACTTTCAGCTCCCAGTGCATTTTATTTAGTGTATAGCTCAGTAATATATTTAATATTTGTGAAATGAAAAGAAAATTAACATCTCATAGTGTTGTTTTAGCCATAAACTTACAAACTAAAATTACAACTTATAAAGCAATTCTATACATATCATCTCAGTTGTTTCTTGAAATAAAAAAAATGGAATTATCATGAGATTCTAATGTCTACCTGGTCATAAAATGTGATTTTCATATAGATAATTGGATTCTGGATATTAACAATCTGGTAATTATTGTAAGTACTCCAAGACTGTGTTGCTAATTAGAAGTAGGAATTGGACCATTCCCCAGACCATTAACTCTCTATAGTATTTGAAACCCCCTATAACTCTTCACACAATAGAGCACAATGGAAAATTTCTGGAAATATAAGTCAATTATAAGTAGTAAAATAACCAAAATCTGAAAACAGATTGAAAGTTCATAATTTCATGAAATAAGCTAAGATTGATATAAAATATCAATATTGCCAGAAATTGTTAAAATAAGTATTGACTCAAAAGTGATGCATCATATTACAGTTCAAGGAAGACAATAGCAATTCTTCTAAACTTATGGAATAAAAGAGTGATGATAAATCTTAATGAAATTTTATTTCAATTTTTACAGGTTCAATATAATCTGGCTCTCAAAGTAATATATGGATATTTGTAATATAATATATTTACAATCTGAAATGCATAGATCAATTATGTAAATATTGAAATACACAAAATACAAATATATTAACGTATATTTATATCTATTACTTGTATAATGTGTGTTTTTATCTGTGAATATAGGCATCTACCATCAATCTACGTAAAGAAAAAACTAGAAGCAGATACCTTGGTGATTGCAAAATTGACAGACCATGACAACATTTTTAAACATCAATTTCTTTTTTTTTAAGATTTTATTTTATTTTTTATAATAAATTTATTTTTATTGGTGTTCAATTTACCAACATACAGAATAACACCTAGTACTCATCCCATCAAGTGCCCCCCTCAGTGCCCGTCACCCATTCACCCCCACCCCCCGCCCTCCTCCCCTTCCACCACCCCTAGTTCGTTTCCCAGAGTTAAGAGTCTTTATGTTCTGTCTCCCTTTCTGATATTTCCCACACATTTCTTCTCCCTTCCCTTATATTCCCTTTCACTATTATTTATATTCCCCAAATGAATGAGAACATATAATGTTTGTCCTTCTCCGATTGACTTACTTCACTCAACAATTTCTATATTAAAACCATTTGAGATAAATTAAATGTAATGGTCTTTCATTAGATAATATTTACCTAAGGTGATTTCAAAGATAGGATAAAAGAAATCTCCCTCATGCTTCTGCCTGTCAACCCATCAGGTTTTCCACATGCTACCTATTTTTGTTTATTTGTTTTGGATCATCAAGAAACCGTGCATTTATATATTCATATATACAGAGATATGCAGATGAACTCCTTACATAAATGAAGTTAAATTAGGACTACTGTGTGGTTCTTGCTCAATTTTTCTGGAACAGTTTATTTTGTCAATATGAGTATATATAAAAATGACAACACTTTTGGGGCACCTGGGTAGCTCAGTCGTTGAGCGTCTGCCTTTGGCTCAAGTGAAAATCCTAGAGTCCTGGGACTGAGTCCCCCTGTGGGGAGCCTGCTTCTCCCTCTGCCTGTGTCTCTGCTTCTGTGTGTGTGTGTGTGTCATGAATAAATACATAAAATATTTTTTAAAAAAGACAGGATTTTTAATGGTTACACAGTATGTTCTTTTTTAAAAAATACTATAATTTATAAGCCAAACACATACCAATGAGTATTTCAGATTCTTTAGTCTTTTGCTATTATAAATAATGCTTCAGAAGTATCTACATGTATATCTCTCTACTTTCTTTTTCAAAGTATCTCTAGGATAAATTCTCAGAAGTAGTATTGCTATGTATATTTTCTTAGAATAACTATTACCAAACTACTCTTTAAAGTAATTCTGCTAATTTCTACTCTTACCAGCAATGTGAGAATGCTTGATCCACCACCCCTCCCTTCTTGTTGTGGTGGGCACAGAAATGCACCATACAAATCCCTCTTCAAGGAGGGACTTATTCTCCCAGCAGTGAACTCCATCAGGACTGACCTCAGCTATACAGAGCCAACGTGCCCACATGATAGTTAAGGCATGGGTATAGGATCTGGCCCAGGGGATAAACTCTGGTAAGTGATATGTTTGCTAATATTTATTGGAGTTTTTGTACTTCACTGTAAGTAGGAGCTCTTTCATAATAGCTATTACATGTATCTCTCGTAGATGTTCCAACAATGTTTTCCATTCTATATGAGGTTGATTTTCCACAGTAGCAGACCTTAAAACAAGGATTTGGATGCAAGTAGTTTATTTGGAAAATGATCTTAGGCAGCACCTGAAACTAAGTAGGGAAAAGAGAGACAACATTACATGAACAGGTTATTTGCATGGACAACTGGGTCAGTCCCAATGAGGACTCCTGGAAGAACATGTAGAACCTAATTTATATTTGCCACCCTGCAAAGGAATGAAGAAATTGGGGTATTTATGGACCTACTACCATTTACTACCATTAGTTGAGAGCTATTCTTGGAGATGTTAACTGCTTGGCACTTTCAACCTGGCCTATGTGTGGACTGAAGATATTCCCACAAATAGTAAAGAAAAAAAAAAAAGAGCCTTCAGATAGAGTCACAAGTATTTTCAGTAAGAAAGCATCTGAAGAAAGAAAAAAAAAATTAAAAAGCAAAAACAGAAGAACTTAATAAATAGTATATATAAAATATAAGGGATAAACAAATCTAAAACTGGTTGTTTAAGAAAACCAATAAAATTAAAGTCTCATATATCTAAACAAGTGAGAGAGAGAGAAGGCAGAGATAGCTAATAACTAGTATCAGCAATGAAAACTGATCACAACTATAGCTCCTTCCAACTTTAGAAACTATTATGAAAAAAAGTTGTGCTGCTGACTTTGAAAACAGCAAAAATGAATGAATGAACTCCAAAAAGTGAAAACAAAACAATGAAACTGACTCAAGAAGAAATTGGGATTAGATTTTCTTACCACTATTTTTAGAAGGGCATTCATAATTGAAAACATTCCTATGTGATCAAAAATCCTCTTGTGGGGACACCTGGGTGGCTCAGCGGTTGAGCATCTGCCTTCAGCCCAGGGCGTGATCCTGGAGACCCGGGATCGAGTCCCACATCAGGATCCCTGCATGGAGCCTGCTTCTTTCTGTGCCTGTGTCTCTGCCTCTCTCTCTCTCTCTCTCTCTCTCTGTTTCTCATGAATAAATAAATAAAATATTTTAAAAAATCCTCTTATGTTTCAGTGAATTTTATTAAGCAATATTTTTCATTGAGTTAAATAAGAAGACATTCTTATCAGTTCATCTGAAGAGGCTAATATGATTTTGATGCCAAAAACTAACAAGGGTGGTACAATAAAAGAAAATTACAAAACTATTATACTCATGAACATAGAATTTTTAATTATAAATAAAATATGGACACAAACTAATCAACTAACAGAATATTCTATTATATAACATTTTAATTCATGCTCTCAGTACAAAAACCACTTGATTTAATAGTAGAAAATTAAAAAAATGTAAGTTGCCACATGAAAATATTAAAGGAACTCAGATGAAGAAAAAGCAACTTAATGAAATTCCACATCTATTCACCAAAAACCAAAATATTGCAAAAACACAGAGAAAGCAGATAACTTTGTTAATCTGGAAGGAGGAATGTACAAAAATCTATAGGAAACACCATTTATTTTTTTTAAGATTTTATTTGTTTATTTAGTACAGAGAGAGAAAGAGAGAGCATGAGTGGAGAGGTGGGGCAGAAAGAAAGGGAGAAGCAGACTCCCCACTGAGCAGGGAGCCAGAGCAGAGTTCCATCCTAGGACCCTGAGATCATGATCTGAGACATGACCTGAGCCAAAGGTAGACACTTAACTGACTTGAGCCACTCGAGCACACCTAAAAAACATCATTTTAAATATGAAATATTCAATGCCTTCTTTGTGAGGTGAGGAAATTAAGGATGCCTACTTTTACTATATTTATTCAAAATTATGCTGATATTCTTAGACAGTTAGCAAAAACAAAATAAAACAAAAAAAGTAATTAAAAGGAATAAAAAGTAAACAACAACATCAAAGTATGTTTAATTGGAGATTATATGATATGCATGTTGAAAATCCAAACTAATCTACAAAAGAATTATAAAATTATTATGAGATTTTGGTAGAGTGGCCCAAAGTAAAATCATATAACAGTAAATTAGATTCTGATCTAAAAATAACATGTCTTACAAATGAAACTTAAAATAGTATGATAAAGATCACATACTCAGGGATTAGTTTCACAAAATATATGCAAGAACTTTACAGAAAAACAATGTAGTAAAATGTTTATTGCAAAAATTGAAGTAAATCTAAACAAACAGAAAGATATAGCATGCTCATGATTTGGAAAACTTACAGATGCAAATGTGCTATTTCTTTCCAAATGGATCTATACTTCTACTGTAATTCTACCTAAAATCCAAATAGGAATGACTAAAATGTGTTTGAAAAGGTGAGGTTCAAAAGATATCTCAATTAACCTGAAAGAAAAAAAGTAACTTTTCAGGAGTGGCTTTACTGGATACCATACATTGTTAGTTATGGATAGGTATGGCTATAAAACAGAGAGAGACATATAGAAAGCTTGTATGCTAAACATATAGGGACATTTACTTTATGAAATCCTGGCACTATGGGCTAGTGCTAATGGAGTGACTTTACAATAAAGATTGCTGGGAAAATATATATCCATAGGTTAAAAAATAAAATCAGCTAATTTTCATATGACACCAAAATTTAATTCCAATTTGATCTTGGAAATAAATTAAAAAATCAGTGTAAAAAGAAAAAAAAATAAAATCTAGGATCCAAGAGAAGATAGAATATAATAGAAAAGACATAATAATGTATGATATTTTTGGGACAACTTAGCACATAAAATATGGGAATATCTTCATTCATTTAGAGGAAATAAATATATCATGAATAGGATATTAGAAGCATATCTCTGTAAAGGAATAGTTCAATAAACCCTGCTTCAGTAAACATTAGGAAATCTGTGGACCTAAATACATAATCAAGAGAGTGGACAGCCATACACTAGGAGATAATAGTCATGGTACTTTTATCAAACAAAGGATTTTTATTTAAAATGTATTTAAAATGTATTTTATGTAATTTAAGCTAAATAAAATGTATTTAAATGTATTTTATTTATTTAAAATGAACTAGATTTTATGATAAAAGACCAACTGCCTAATAGAAAAGTGGGCAAAAAACTTAAATAAGCATCTCACAAAAGAAAAGACTCAAATGACTACGAATAACCATATTTAAAGAAATTCAAGGCATGCCTGGGTGGGTCAGTCAGTTAAGCATTGGACTCTTGATTTCAGCTCATGTCATCATCTCATGGGTCATGAGATGGAGCCCTGTGTCCAGCTCCGCACTCAGCAGGGAGTTTGCTTGAAGAGTATCTCCTTCTGCCCCTCCCTCTACTCTCTATCTGTCATAAATAAATAAATAAATAAATAAATAAATAAATAAATAAATAAATAAATCTTTTTTAAAAAAGAAATTCAACCACATCAATACTAAGAGGCATTTAAAGTATAACCAAAATGAGATACCACTATTCACCTACCAATGCTGAAGATATTAACATATCTAATGTGACAATATTAAATGTGGGTAACTGGATGACAGGCACTGAGGAGGGCACTTGATAAGATGACCACTAGGTGTTATATTATATGTTGGCAAATCGAACTTCAATTAAAAAAATGTTGGCAAGAATGGGCAATAATTAGAAATCACACACTATATACGGGGGATTTAAATTAATACAACTTTGGAAAATCATTTGATGCAATATTACTCAGCCATTAGAAACGACAAATACCCACCATTTGCTTTGACATGGATGGAACTGGAGGGTAATATGCTGAGTGAAATAAGTCAATCGGAGAAGGACACACATTATATGGTCTCATTCATTGGGGGAATATAAAAAATAGTGAAAGGGAATAAAGGGGAAAGGAGAAAAAATGAGTGGGAAATATCAGAAAGTGAGACAGAACACGAGAGACTCCTAACTCTGGGAAACAAACAAGGGGTGGTAGAAAGGGTGGTGGGCGGGAGGTGGGAGTGACTGGGTGACGGGCACTGAGGGGGCACTTGATGGGATGAGCACTGGGTGTTATGCTACATGTTGGCAAATTGAACACCAATAAAAAAATAAAAATTAAAAATTAAAAAAAAAGCATCTAGTAAAAGAGAAAAAACCAGCTCCCTGCAATCCAGAACTTTCAGTCATAGGACACATCCCACCAAAAGAATGCTTGCTCATGTGAGGGCAGCAGATGTCTGTGCAAGGATGTTCATAGCATTTTCATAAAACCCAAGAAGAGTAAATAACTAAAAGTCTATTAACAGAATAAATAAACCAATCGTGGCATATTTATTTTATGGAACATTCTTCACCAATAGAAATGAACTACTATTACAGCTAATAACTTCAACATCCATTTAAAACAAATGTTGAGCCAAAGAAGCCAGACATAATGGAATATATACTCTAAGGTTTCACTTATATGAATTTCAAAAGGAGGCAAGGTTAACATTTATACTCTAATAACCAATTCATAGGGCTTGTAGCTAAACAGAAAGAGTTCTGACTGTCACAAACTCCACAGTGGAGTTTGCCCCTAGGGATGCTGAAGAAGCAATGATTAGAAAATGCTTAGGAGTATTTTGAAAGTTGCAGATAATGTTTTGTCTTTACTTTCTTGGAGAAGGTAATGCACAGAAAAATTATTCAAAATTGCTTCTCTATGTGTTGTTTGTCATAGTTCATGATTTGAGAGAGGAAGAGAAGGGAAGAATAAGGAGTGAGGGGAGAAAGGGAACATGGAAGGTAACATATTCACTGGTTCTGGGAGGTAGGACAAGGACTTCTTTAGAGGCCCCTGATCTATGCTTTGGGAGTGGAACTTGAGCAGAATTTTCTTTCTTTCTTTTCTTTTCACCTGCGAGTGATTTTTTTTTTAAGTGCAGTGAGACTTAATAATCACAGATGTATATAAATTAACTAATTTCCTGAATAAATTTTCTCCAATTATTTGAAGAAAAAATTAATAACCATCAATGCAATGTATAAAAATATTTAAAGTGTGTGTGTGTGTGTAAAAATCAAAATCACATTGAGTGAGAAAGCAGTTTGGTATGGATTAACTTCCTGGCTGTGTCTTTCACGTCTTTGTTCCTCAGGCTGTAAATAAGGGGGTTCAACATGGGGATCATGACAGTAAAAAACACCGTGGCCACTTTGACCAGGAGCCACGAGCTTTTGGAGTTGGGCACACAGTAGAGAAGAAGGATTATTCCATGGAAGATGGTGATGGCGGTCAGGTGGGAGGCACAGGTGGAGAAGGCCTTCTGGAGTCCACCAGCAGAAGGCATCTTGATGATGGTGACAACTATGAATATATAGGAGGCCAGGATAATCAGGAGGCTGCAAGCCTCGTTGAATGTAGAAATGACCAAACATGTCATCTGACTGAAGTAGGGGTCAGAACAGGATAAAGAGAGGATGGCAGAATACTCACAGCCAAAGTGATTTATGATGTTGGAACCACAGTAGGATAGTTCCAAAAGAGAGTATGTGAGTGTCAAGGAACATATGCCACCCCACGTGTAGGTTCCAGCTACCAAGAGGGCACAGAGTTTCTGAGACATAGCAACTGTGTAGAGCAGAGGGTTACAGACAGCCACAAATCGGTCATAGGCCATTACTGCCAACATGAACATTTCCGTAATTACAAATGCACAAATGAAGAAAAATTGCACCATGCATCCTTTGAAGGAGATACTTCTGTCTTCTGTGACCAAGGTTTCTAATAGTTTCGGTGTAAAGACACTGGAATAACAAATATCCAAAAAGGATAGGTGGCTGAGGAAAAAGTACATGGGGGTGTGGAGTTTGGGATTGATCCTTACGACCATGATTATGCCCAGATTCCCCACCAGAGTGACCGTGTAGACAGTCAAGAACACCAGGAAGAGGGGCATCTGGAGGTGTGGGTATTCTGAGAAACCCAGGAGAATGAATGTGGTCACAGAGCTCTGATTTCCTTCATCTAGTTCCATGGCTCTTGATTTTAAAAGACGAATAAAGGAGAAGAACAGAAAACTGAGCAGCAGAACTTGAGAAGGAAGAGTAGAAAGAAATTGGGGCAGGTCTGTGTAAGGCAGGGAAGGCAATATGGCCAGCAGGTTCTCATGGGTGCTCTGCTTCACTTTAGAATCTTACTTAACAACTTACTGACTTTTTGTGGAATTAGCTGTATCATTCAGGGCTTTAGTTTCTTCACCTGGAAAATAAGGAATAAGAATAGGACTTATCAGTAGTATGTGACATAAATGATCTGTAAATATATATGATCCTGAGCCCCTTGAATGGCCCCATGATAAAATAGAAGTATATGAGTACAAAGGAAACAGCAAAATCAGGAAACAATTGAGCGTATCATAGTAGTCATGTGACTGCAGCAGAAGTGGCTTTGGGAAGATTAAACATTTCTTTTTTTTTAAATTTTTTTAAACATTTCTAATACATAAAGAAAAACAGAATAGTAAATTTTTGGGGGGGAATACATCATCAGATAATCACAAATATTTATTGATATATTGAATGTTTATCTATTCTCAGTATATCTTATTATCAGGGACTCACAAAACATCTACTTAAGAGGCTCTATACTTGGTCTGGTAAAAAATTTCAATAATAACTATGTTCTGTCAATTACATCCCCATCAGATGGTCATTTTTAAGGCTCAACATGCTTAATCATTTAAAACTGTTTTTAGAAGCAGTGTCTTGGAAATAAGTCTTGAAAGCTTCACATAACTATCTTCTGTTGGTTATGCTGTCGGTAGTACAAACTGTATCAAAGTGGAAAAAAGTCTGCTTATTTACCAGTGATTATAAAGTGTGCACACACACACACACTCTCTCTCTCTCTCTATATATATATAGTACTGAAAAAGAAATATCTCTTACAACAACAACGCAAAGCCTTTTTCTGATGCAACAAGCCTGAATGGTGAAGAATGGGAAAAAATACGTTAGATTAAAAAATATGAGTATTTTGTTTCCATAAACCAACAGAAGTTTAAACATTACACATTTCACATGAGTAATTTTTTTAAAACTTCACATGATTAAATCTAGAAGTGGACATGGAGACACAGTGAATATGTTGCTGTCATCTTGAACACATCTGTGAACTTTCACAAAGTTTAGCTTTGTCTGTAACCAGCACCAGCTTATCGTTAAATCTACCACTAATCAGGAGCAAAGCATCAGGTACATGATCACATTTTCCGTTACATAGAAGATTGGGTTGACCTGTAGTGAACTTCATGCATTTAGTTATGGGTATCTACTTTAAAAAAAAAAAAATGGCTCTCTAAATTCAGGAACTTTGATGGCTTTTATCAGGTCATGTTCATGCAGGTTAAAAATTCTGAGATAGAATCTGCTATAACTGCCAAGCGCTAGAGGGAACCATTACCATCATCTTTGGCAAAGACTCCAAATTAAATTAAGACAAGACCTGATACAGTTGAAAAGTGGAGAATTCCTGAATATTTTCACATGTCTTTAGTTTAGTCTTCTTTAGTAATACTTCCACTGCCCCCTCCTTATATTAAAGCTTCTGTCCTCACATTTAATGATCTCTTTTCAGCATCAGTCAATGGAAATTACCAAAGCAGTAACCACCATAGTCAATCCTCTCTTTGAAAATTTATCCTGAGCAGTATAAATCCTAGTGTATTTTTCTGGTGCTTTCCAGATCCAAATGGATCTCTTTCTCTCTTTTTCTTTGGAATTCTCAGAAATTAAAGCTAACCCTCTCCATCAAGAGACTTTTCAAATATTTGAATTATGAAACAAGAGAGATAAAATGTACTTTGAGTGGCACCTGGGTGGCTCAGCAGTTGAGCCTCTGCCTTTGGTTCAGGGAGTGATCTCCAGTATGGGGATCGAGTCCCACATGGGGCTCTCTGCGAGGATCCTGCTTTTCCCTGTCTATGTCTCTGCCTCTCTCTACGTGTCTCTCATGAATAAATAAAATCTTTGGGGGAAAAAAAAGGAAGAAAGAAAGAAGCCCATAGTAAGAGGTTATATATATAATACTATATCTATATATAGATATAGTATACTTACTGTAATAAGAGGTTATATTTATATATATAAATATATATAAATGAATTACACTTTGAAAGTGAGAGTTTTACCTATCAAATTAAGTGGTTTAATCAATTACCACAGTAATGATCTATGCTAACATAGACTCAAAGAGATAGAACTCTTGAGGGGTGCCTGTGTGACTCAGTCAGTTGTGTGTCTGCCTTTGACTTGGGTCATGATACTGGAGTCCAGGGATCAAGCCCTGCATTGGGCTCCCTGCTGGGCAGGGAGTCTGCTTCTCCGTTTCCTTCTGCCTACTGCTCCCCCTGCTTGTGCTCTTTCTATCTCTCATGCTCACTCTCTCTCAAATAAATAAATAAAATCTTAAGAAAAAAGATAAGATTCTTGGGATCCCTGGGTGGCTTGGCAGCTAAAGCTCCTGCCTTCAGCTCAGGGCGTGATCCTGGAGTCCTGGGATCGAGTCCCACATCAGGCTCCCTGCATTGGAGCCTGCTTCTCCCTCTGCCTATGTCTCTGCTTTTCTCTGTGTGTCTCTCATAAATAAATAAATAAAATCTTAAAAAAAAGAAAAAAGATAAGATTCTTAAATACATTTTTTTCTGGAATGTAATATGGAAATATACGTCCAAAGTCTTAACCCTGACAACAATAAAAGCTATATGGTATTTCTTATGAGTGATTTTATTCTTAATAAGCTGTTGTAAAAAATACTTAGGTTTATTGAAAAAATCATGAATAACTATGTTCAAAACTATATTGCAGTCCTGTTTATAATATTAACAATGAAAAAGTTAATTCTGAGAAATAGAGTAATTGTTAAACTGTGATCCACCATATCTAAGACATAAAATTATGATGCTACTTAAAATTACATTTTTGGGGCACCTTGGTGGCTCAGTCAGTTAAGCGTCTGCCTTCGGCTCAGGTCTTAATCTCAGGTCCTGGAATTGAGCCCAGCATCTGGCTTCCTGCTTGGTGGGGAGCCTGCCTCTCCCTCTCCCTTTGCTGCTCCTTCTTATGCTTGTTTTCTTTCTCTCTCTCTCTCTCTCTCTCTGTCTCTCTCTGTCAAATAAATAAATAAAATCTCCAAGAAAATAATAAAAAAATAATAAAATTATATCTTGGAGGTGGTATTTGAAAAAAAAAAAAAAAGAAAGAACACCAAATAGTACACTTGCTGCATATACGTAGATGTAAATAAGGGTTCCACCCAGAGGTATGAATTCATATGATAGAGTTCTATCTATAATTTACCCACATTAAAAAAGAGGTAAGTGAAAACTCTCCCGGATTCTGTATTGGTTGGGAGAAAGAGTTACACTGTATATCCTATACAAGGGGAATTGAGACTCCGCAAGATCTTTCCTTAAAGAAAAGGCAAACTAACATTGAGGGATTTTATTCTCTGCCCTCCCTTCTAGTCAGCAGGAATATACTCATGACTTCTACACATATGTGTAATGAAAACTGAGGGAAGACGCTCAGGACTAGAAGAATAACTTGGTATTTTCTCCATATATTAAACTAACTTTAAAGAAGTGGGAATATCACTTTCCTGAAGTCATGTTTTTTTCATCACCCAACCAACTACAGAAACAAAACAAAATAAAATATTTGAGTTATTTGATTGCTTCTCAGTCAACAGGAAAATCAACATGGTAAATTTTCTTCCTAAAGTTCTAGGCTGATAATAAGAACCTATTTCATGGCAACCCCAAAACAAATCCAAAAGAAGTCATCTCATTTTCTGAGCAGAGAGAGCTCACAGGTCCTGACTGTCCAAGACCATCTGGCAGGCACATAAATTCAAACCTCCACATTACTATGACAATGAAGGGAGCTCCTCCATCATCATAAATTCTTGATTTCATGACAGAAACTGGCCTGTTAGGAGGAAACAGAAAGAGAGAGAGAGAGAGAAGAGGGGTACCATTTGCTCATTCTGTATTCTTTCATACACACCCATGTTTGATGTGACAGGGAAAACTGTTCTAAATTCACCATTAACTGTTTCTAAATGTTAAAACACAAAAGCATTTTAAACAGTAACTGCACACAAATAGAAGTCCTGTTAGAACATTCTCTAATTAGAAGAGACATGAGTTCCATACATTTTTAAAATAATTGTTGACATTTCTATTTTCAAGTAACCGGAGCCTAGTTCTAGCTAACAGACCTGAGTGACAGACGTTTTCTCCCTGGTGCTGAAGACGCTAAGACGTGTACATCAGACAGAGACTTCTATGTAGAGAATGAGCTCCTTAGGCCCCCAAACAATTACTAATCTCTATGGAATAACAAAATATATAAAAATGAAGCTGAGACTACATGTGATACAACACAACTAATAATTACTCTCTATGGCATAGCATCAGGAGATTTATTGTTTAAATTATCCCAACTTGGGAAACAACTGCTCAAAAGCAAACATGCCTCTTTCCAGACAGATTTCATGGTGCCATGTGATTACATCTCAATGTCATATGTGTGTGGGACACAGCTTATAAGGCCATTATGAAAGAATGTGACTATTTCTTGGGAATTCTTTCTTTCTTATAACTTGATAGAATCCCCTGGATTCCTGTAGGACACAGTGACCAATGCCACATCAGAATTCCTTTAAATACCATAAAAGTAGTGATCTAACTTGTCAGAAAACTATATGATAGTTCACGCTTATTGAGCCCTTGTTTTGTATTGTAACCTAGACTAAATATTATGCAAGTATTAAATCCTTTTAGTTTCATAGTAACGAGCCAGGAGAGAGTTCTGGGTTTCATGCCAATCTTACATAGGAGATGACGGAGACACAGACAGTTGCCACTTGGATAAATTCAAAATAAATTGCCAATAAAGCAATTGTGGTTTTTCCACTCCTATGAATGTACAGAAGAAAAAACAAAGCCAGGGAGGCTTCTGAGGTTTCATTTTTCCTAGTGCATGTCCAATGCTAGAAGCCATCAAATGAGACTGCATCAATTATCTGTTCTAGGTGTGTTCTTCTGACTTTAAAATATCAATCTAGGCCACAGGATTCCATTTGTTTCTGTGTATCACTGGCTGTACACATAAAATTTAAAAAGTATATATGGTCAGAAAGTAATTTCAAGTAAATTAATTTGTATACTCTATAATATGTTCCTAAAATTGCTGTGCCAAGGACTGCACCCAAGGCTGAGGAGATACTCCCTTTGGATCTCTATTCCCAAATCACCTTTCACAATTAACAAAAGAGAAAAAAAATTCTCATCAACTACCTTTTTTGAAGTTGCCCACTAAGTGGGAATCTGTAGGCCAAAACAAAGAGATAATGTGAATATTGGTATTCTTAAGGTCATCATTCAGGGCACTGGCAAATCAATCAGGCATCTCTCCCTTTTTCCATCTTATACAATTTTTGTTTCAGATTATATCTTCTATAAATGTCAAATCAAATATCTGGCCTATTTAAAAAAATTATTTGCTTTTCTATTCTCTATTTGTAAGTTTTCTTTATGTGTCATGGGCACAAAACCTTCATCAGATATATAACTTGCACTTTTTGCTCCCAAATTTAAGTCTCTGATCTGTTTTGAGTTGATATCTGTATATGATGTGAGGTAAGATTGAAATTTATCCATTTACTCATCAGCATTTATTGAAAAGACAGACCCAGGAGACTGCCTGGGCAGACTGTCAGAGTCAATCAACCATAAATATCTTTACTTTTGGACTCTCAATTCTATTATGCAAAAATAATATGCTCACCATATATTAGTACCAATTACAACATTTTCTAATTTTCAGGTTCTCAGTAGGAGTCTTTTGTTATATATTTTTCAGCGTTGCCATCTTTCTGGTGTTTTCAGGAACTTATTTTCTTAGTTTTACTTTGGGATTTTGTTTTGGTACTATGAAAAAATAAGATAATTTTGGCATTGGATGCTGTATTTTTTCATCATGATGAATTCATTCATTAGTCCTAATAGTTCTAGTAGGGCGAGTGTATGCATGTGTGTGTGTGTATGTGTGAATTGCTTAGGATTTTCTTCTTTACGTATCATGGATAATGTGAATAAAATCAGTTTACTTCAAATCTGGATGACTGGTGGACCTATTGATTTATTAACCTATGTATCTATCTTTCTATGTATATTTACCAATCTATTAATCTCCCAATCTGTTTGTGAGCACTTAGTGTAGGCATCTTGCATAAGTAGTGGAATTTCCTCTGTTTCTACCCTTTTACTTTACCCTCCACAAAAACAGCTAATTTTTTCTTTCTATATATAATTTATTGCACTAATTTGGGGTTTATCCATAAACAGAGTACAGAACAAAAGATATATGAGTAATTCAAGCAAAATTAATGATAGAAGAAAGATAAATATAATTGGTAAAATTTTTGAAATGTAAGGACCTGTGTCTACGAGGCCATCTTATAATAAATATTACTAGTACTAGAGAAAAATTAATCCTTCCTAATAGATACAATAATCAAAGTTTGATTACTTATTTGTTTAGATTATAGTTTTAAATGACAGTTAATTTAAAATGACAATTAAGAAAAGCAAATGACTCTTGAGATTTTTTTTTTACATTTTTGTTTATTTGAGAGAAAGAGAGAGCACCAGCTAGGAGAAGGGCAGAGGGAGAGGTAAAGGCAGATTCACCTGCCCTGAGTAGAGACCTCAATGCAGGGTTCTATCCCAGGGTTGTGAGATCATGACCTGAGCCAGATGCAGATGCTTAACCCAGTGAGCCACCCCAGCGTCCCTGAATGGCTCTCAGTATTTACAAGAAATATATTCAATTATTTTATGAAGACTGCCTAAGGAGTTCTGATGAAGAGAATTGGACATGAATTTGGTCAATTGGCCCTATAATTTAATAATATATCTATGCTGATTGATAGGTGATGAAAAGGAAGGATAAAACATAGGACATGAATATATTTTCTTTGCTTTTGTTCTAAATATTCTGAGAAACAAGCTAATATTTCTAAAATTCTTGTAAATATTTGTATCCTGCGCACTTGAATTCCTTCTGAATTAGTAATTTTATTTTGTGCAAACTTCCAATCCTTCAAGCACCTAACATGATATCTTGTGTGCTTATAGCATAAAATAGTAGCTCAAAATTATTGTTGAATCATTGACTTAACTATATATGCTCACCTCTTGAATATTGTTCATGTTCTTTATTTCTGAATAAAATTTGTGTCTTTTTCTTTTGTTTCTCCTAAAAACTTGCCCACTCTTCAGGATCAAGCAAAAGAGGCATGCAATTATGAGACAATCTCTCTGATATCCACAAATGAGTTTGAGGTGTCTCCTTACCAAACCTATTATGATATTTACTAACAACACTGGCTTGTGAGTTTCTTGAACCTGAGACTATGTATATCATTCCTTGTCATCTATTTCATTAAATTTAAAATACAAAGGTGCTTATTTAACACCTACAACCTATCCATTAGCAAGGAAGAAAAGAGAATAGAACTAGAATTTCTTGCACACATATAATATGCCAGATATGTTGTCTACCTTTATTTTGTTCCACATACCACTTTATGAACTACATCACATACCACTTTTGTAGATAAAGATGGACTCCAATAAATCAACTGGTCTAGCTTATATTATCAGAGCCAGGTATAATTTCTCTGACCTGAAATTCATATTTTTTCCATTGTAAATGTTTTGTCTTTTTTTATTTGAAGTGATTTTTATTTTTAAATGAGCTTGGGGTGCCTGGGTGACTTAGTCAGTTGAGCATCTGACTTTAACTCAGGTTATGGCTTCAGGGTCATGGGATTGAGCACCTGCTCCTAGCTCAATGGGAATTCTTGTCCCTCTATCCACCCCTTTCTCATGCTTGTGTGCATGTGTGTGCTCTCTTTCTCTCTCAAATGAATAAAAATCTTTAAAAAATGAGATTGATATGCAGGTCATTCAAAATCACAGAAAGATGTTCTATAATAACAGAAATAAATATTTACCAGTGCATGCATTCAATATGAAAAAAGAAAAGTGTTTATTATTTCCCCCCCTTTTTTTTTTCTTTTTCCTTTTTTTCCCTTTTCTTTGTTTTTGACTTTCTTATTTATCAGGCTGAGATGAGAAGATTCAACATGAGTGTCACCACTGGGTATAGCAGAGATACTACTTTGTGTGCTTGGAGTTTTGGGAGTTATGGCACACAGTAGGAAAAGAGAATGGTGCTGTGCAAAATTGTGAGGGCAGTCAGGTGTGAAGCTGACAGGTCAAGATGATTCTGTGCATCTACCTGCTGAATGCATCTGTAGGCTGGTGGCAATGTAAAACACATAAGACAGATTGAAGAGGACTGTTCTCATCTCTTCATAAGTTGTGGCAGTAAAAAGAAGCAACTGGCTCAGAGCAAGAAAAATACATTAGTGAAGAGATCTAACAGAAGAAGTGATTGATTGTGTTGAAACACAAAAAGATCTTTTCAAAGTAGAACATGTGAGGATCAAAAAATATGTTTGTTACTCCCCATGCACATGATACAACCACTAGCATGGCACAGAGTTTCTGGGACACAGCAACTGGTGTAGTGGAAAGGGTTGGGAATGGCCACGAAGCTGTCAAACACCATCAGAGTAGATAGAATGAATGCAATAACTACAAAGATGATTGAAAAAGAGGTGCATTATGCACCCTGAAAATAAATTTCTTTAATTCTTTTTTCTTCAAGTTTTTATTTAAATTCCAATTAGTTAACATACAGTGTAATATTAATATCAGATGTAGAATTTAGTGAGTTATCATGTACATACAACACTCAGTGCTCATCACAAGTGCCCTCTTTGACACCCTTCACCCATTTATTTTTTTTATTATTTTTTTTAAGATTTTATTTATTTATTCATAAGAGACACACACAGAGAGAGGCAGAGACACAGGTCGAGAGAGAAGCAGGCTCCATGCAGGAAGCCTGAAGTGGGACTGGATCCCAGGACTCCAGGATCATACCCTGGGCCAAAGGCTGGCGTTTAACCATTGAGCCACCCAGGCGTCCCCCCTTCACACATTTAAAGCATCGCCTGCCCACCTCCCCTCCAGCAAAGCTCAGTTTCTTTCCCTTTTTTTTTTTAAGATTTAATTTATTTAATTAAATACAGAGAGAGGCAGAGACACAGAGAGAGGGAGAAGCAGGCTCCACGCAGGGAGCCTGATGTGGGACTCGATCCCGGGTCTCCAGGATCACACCCCGGGCCACAGGGGTCGCTAAACGGCTGCACCACCCGGGCTGCCCTTTTTTTTTTTTTTTTTTTAAAGATTTTATTTATTTAAAAGCTCAGTTTCTTCTCTGTAGTTAGGAACCTGTTTTCTGGTTTGCCTCTCTTTCCCCCCCATGATCATCTGCTTTGTTTCTTAAATTATATAAGTAAAATCATGTGATGATTATCTTTCCCTGACTGACTTATTTCACTTTGCATAGTACAGTCTAGCTCCATTCACATCATTGCAAATGGCAAGATTCCATTATTTTTGATGGCTGAGTAATATTTATATATATATTAATATATATGTATATCTCCTATCTTTATAATATACATCAGTTGATGGACAACTGAGCTCCTTCCATAATTTAGCTCAAAAATTAAATATTTATGTGTTCTACAAATAGATTAGAATTCCACTTCTAGTGGTAGCATCTTATCCACAATGGAGAGTTAGAATGGAGACACAAATTAAAAAAACAAACAAAAAGTGGGATGAGTGACCTAAGTCAGAAATACAGGTACTGATAGTACTGATTATTCAGTAATGGCAAGTTTATGTGTGTCTGGAGATTTTATATATATCCACACTCATATATACTGTCTGTCTCATAATTTCACTCATATATATGTGTATATATGAGTGTGTGTGAAGTTATGAGACAGGCAGTACATATGTATAGAAGTACAATATAAGAGAGGGAGGGGGAAGAGAAGGAGAACTAAATGTGTGCCAGGGATCATTCTAGGCTCTTTGCACATGACATGTACTTTAGTTTTCCTAACGTTCATGGGAAGTCATCATTAGTACTATCCCCATATTTTCACATGAGATCATACCTGAAGTTCCAAAATCACTGGACACTGCAACAACAACAGCAAAAATAATAACAAAAACCAGATATAGGCAATAAATCTTAAAAAAGATACAAGCATATCATAGACCCATATCCATGTGGAAATCTCATTCTGTACATAAACTGTTGAACAAAGATGTGTACTTCATTGAAAACTAAGAAAAATTCAACCTTGGAAAAGACCAAGGTTCCATAATAGGTACTGAAAGAAAGTGTTATCCTCAAGTGTTCTTCATTAATTTCAAAAAGGTTTTAGAGCAAACTAAATGCGTCTGAAGAGTGCATTACTCATATCCATTTAAGACACTAGATTGAAGGAAAGCAAAGAAGTAGGCTTCAAGTTTGAAATGTGGTCAGTCCTAACCTGGAAGCAAATTGAAGAGGCACAAAGGCAAGATAATAAAAAAGGATCACTCCTACATCCTGGCTCTTCCCTCCACTCCAACATTACAACCCACCCATTCACGTGTCCACCAGCCTCCACTTTGGGACTCTGAGTCCTGCTAAGAAAAGATTTTCTAGGAAAACATTTTGGAGCTCATCACTTTCCTGAGAGCTTCTTTCACATCCTTATTCCTCAGACTATAGATGAGGGGGTTCAGCATGGGAATCACTATGGTGTAGAACACTGTGGCCACCTTGTCAGCATCCATACTGTTGCCCGAACCCGGCCGACAATAAATGAAAAGGATTGTTCCATGGAAGACAAGGATGGCTGTGAGGTGGGAGGCACAGGTGGAAAAGGCTTTGCGCCTTCCCTCTGCAGAGCGCATCCTCAGGATGGTGATGAGAATCAGCAAATAGGAGGTAAGGATGATCAGGATGGTGGTGAGCTCGTTGAAGGTGGCCACGATGTACAGCAACAGTTCATTCATAGTGACATCAGAGCAAGCAAGAGATAAGAGAGGGGGTAGATCACAAAAGAAGTGGTTAATCACATCTGATCTATAGGATGGGATCTGAAGGGCTAAACACAAGTGGATCAGAGAACAGGCCGTCCCACAGAGGTAGCAGCAGGACACCAGCTCCATACAGAGATTCTGGGACATGGTGACCATGTACAGCAGTGGGTTGCAGATGGCCACGAAGCGGTCATAGGCCATCACAGCTAACAGGAAGACCTCAGTTACCACACATGTACAAAATAAATAGAACTGCACCATGCAACCGAGGAAGGAGATGACTTTGTCCCTGTTTAAGATATTGGGCAGCATCTTTGGCACGATGATCGTGGAGTAGCAAAAATCCACAAAGGACAAGTGGCTGAGGAAAAAATACATGGGAGTGTGAAGCTGAGAGCTGACCTGAATCACTGCGATCATGCCCAGATTTCCCAAAACAGTGACTCCATAGATGAGAAGAAACAGCAGGAAGAGGAAGACTCTCAGCTCTGGGGCATCTGCTAATCCAAGCAGAATGAATTCTGTCACACTGGTGCAGTTCTCCTCACCCATGTTTTCACTTTATTGAGGCTGGAGGAAAATATTAATAGTTACTCTCCATTATATGATCCCAAATTCATTTTTTGACTATCTTCTAAATAAAGATGTGATAATAGGTAAGGTAATTAATTTTTGTGCACGTGAAGAAACAGGACATTGCTTTTATAAAGTTTAGGAAATGTGCAGGCGTTGTAGCAAAGATGCATAAGGTCACAGTCTGAGAGATCACACAAAAACATTCATATCCATTACATCTTATATGATTGCTTAAACGAGTCCTACCCAATTTTGAGCTTGAAGTTGAATCATTAGAAAAACATCAAACATTATTGAATTAGCCAGATTGTTTCATGAAATTCAAATCCCTCTTTCCAGGCAGAATGTTTAATGAGTACTGAAAATGTTGAGATCGCAGGAAATAAATTTTTGAAATACACAGTATTCTCTGTTTTCCACTGAAATGATGAAAATTCTTTGGTATTGAAGATTATTAATCCATAAGTGTTCATTTTTTATCAATATGGTTTAGATGGAGAAGTTGCTTTTGTGCTCCATACCTGCATTTTTTTTCTATAAAATTAACATAGTGATTTTGTCAATTATACTTTTCAACACAGGCCATTACTGAGGGAATTTGTGCTTAGATTCAAAGTTCCTTGGGAGGCCTGGGTGGCTCAGCGATTGAGCGCCTGCTTTCGGCTCAGGTCATGATCCCAGGATCCAGGATCAAGTCCCTCATCAGGCTCCCTGCAAGGAGCCTGTTTCTCCATCTGCCTGTGTCTCTGCCTCTGTGTGTGTGTGTGTCTATCATGAATAAATAAATAAATCTTTAAAAAAAAGTTTCTATGACTCTGAAGCCTTATAATGACCTATATGACAAATGCATTCACTGCTTTAAATTTATTTGAAGAACCAATCAGAGATGTATATATGAAAGCATTAAATATTTGCTGCTGCATTGTAACACTGTTTATGATAGTAAAACTCAGAAATTAAGTGTCAAGTAAAAGGCAAAGGGTCAAAGCTATGACACATATATATTATGGAAAACTATGCAACTATTAAGGTGATATTTTTGAAGAACATTTAATGACCTGACAAGTAACTATGAAAAAATGATAAGTTTAAAAATAGTAAGCCAGATTGCACAGATAGAATATTATATATGTATATATCAGTTTCTTCGCATATTTAATCCTCACAAAATCCATGAACCATGAATATTTTATTTTAATCCTTTAAAAAATGTAGAAACGTACTTTAATTCATGATGAGGAGATACATTGATGATTCCCGGAGGAAAGACAGTCTGCACTAAAATTCAACATGGTCAGATATATCCTCCTTAATAAAATGATTTCAAAGAAGCAAAGCATATATATGTGCCTTAAGAAATCCCACGGTGAAAACAAATAATTGTTCTGATAATACGGTTTTCTCTCTTCAACAGCCAGTTAAAAAGGAGTTGTCTTTTTCTGAGCTCAATGTTGTATATGATTTTGAAAACATTGCCTGTTTACAAGTCTAAAGGTGAAAAAATCAGACTGTTGGTTATTTGTAGAGAAGTAGTTCTTAACCAGGAGGGATTTTGATCCCTCTGGGACAGTTGGCTCTGCTGAAGACTTTTCTGGGTTGTCACCCTAGGGAGGGATGCTAGTGACATCTAGTGGGTAGAAACCAGGAATACTGCTGACCACTCTTAAGATGCACCTGGCAGCCCCAGCCCTGCCTCCCCCAACCCCACATACCAACAACACACACAAACACACAAATATTATGTGGCCCAAAAGGTCAATGGTACCAAGGTTGAGAAACTTACAATAGGATAATATTTCTAAGTGTGGTGCCCAAAACCAAAATAATTCCTCTCTTTTCTGCTTCACAGGTGGTCCCCATGTCTGTGCCTCTCCACAAACTGGATGGAGGGCCCCTTCCGGCTGCCCTCTGCATCAGAGTAACCATGCAGTCTGCCAGGTTCCATCCATTCTCCATTAAGATTGTTTCTCAATGCACAAAGGAAAAATGTTTTCATAAGGAAGCGATCCAAACATGGCATTTCTTAAAACAATTTCTAATTAAAGAAAGAGCCAAACACATGTTTTTAAAAATATATGTTTAGTACTACAGTCTTGTATACATGACTATAATAAATTACTCTTATAAGAAAAAAAAAGATAAAAAGCTTCTAACTCCCAGAAAATATTTATCTCCATTCCCAAGGAAAGAGAGTGTAGCCCAGCTGACCTGTGGGTAAAAGTTGCTTCCTCTGTTTCTGAAGATGCTATCAGGGAAATGCTTTATGTTTTTGTGTGTATGTGTCTCTGGGACTCATAATATTCCTTAAGCTTCCCAAAACAATTACTGATCTCTGTGGGATATCAATGAGATCTCAAGAAAACCATACCATCCCGAGACTCAAACAACTAATGATTTCTATGAGATATAAACAGGGAGAAAAGTTATTCCAGCTTGGTACACATTATTATAATCCAACAAAGTTCTTCTCAGAGTTCATGATAAATCGCAGAGCATCGTATGCTGCAACCAAGCGCTGCTCTGAGAAGCAGGGATCATACCGTCATTATGAAATATATGAATAGGTCTTATTGACTCTGCCTGTATTGTACTCAAAAGCTCTTTCCTGGAAGGCGTAGGGTCTGAAGTCAAGTCCGAGTTCCATCAAATACCAGAAACAGGTATTTACTGAGAATATTAAAATATTCACATTACTGGCCACTTTCTGTGTCCTAGGTACTATTCTGAATACAACTATTAACACATTTTATCTTTATAAAATTATAAACAGGTCAGTGTAGTTACACGCCTTTATGATAAGGTCACTGAGGCACAGACTGTTGTAACTTGCCCAAAGTCACACAGGTAATCTCTGATAAAATGAGACCACGTGCTGCTTTTTGATCTGTGCCACCCATATGACTGAGTGAGGAAAAGCAGAACTGTCGATGGTGCTGGGATGGCATCTCCCTGCTGGACACCAGAGTCCATTAAACAGAGTTGGCTCAAGGGTTCTCCTAAGTCTGTTCCTTCACTGGATATATAATGCCTTCTAAACCAAGGGGGTGCAGACTGCTGCCTGTGGTTTGTGCCCTTGCATACAGTCAAGCATTTCAAGAGTTCCATGGATATAATTAGTTAAGATAATCAGTTTTCAATAATGTACATGCATTTTCCTAAGATTGATTCATCTGATAATTCCCTGAGTTTGAAGTATGTTTCTGGATATCCTTTCCACCTACCACTTTCATTAATTCTTTTCTTTTCAGAAGCAAAGATCCCTTATTTAAAAAAAATAGCAAACTTCCAAAACCTAAAACATAAGAACATTTTGAAATATTGTTTTCCAGGCAGTTCTGAAGTTTGCTTACACTTCAAAACCCATGTTAGGACCTCTTGTTTCTCTCTGGCATATATATATATATACCCTTCCAACATCAACATCAGATTTAGATGCAGCTTAAAGCACTTAAGATGCTGCTTATGCACTTCCCTGTTTAATATATGCTCCTTTTCATGATAATTAATGGCTTTAGGACATGTATTTTAACCAATATAGAGATGTCATGAAATCAGACATATAGTAGATCAATGACAATATTTGTTTAACACCTATTCGTTTTCTTCTTAGTGCACCCTCCGGCTATTGTCATAAAAATCATCCTTCTGAAGGAAACAGTCTCATGACAGCATCTATAAAGAGTATCTTTGGTAACGATGCTCTACATCATCCGGGCAACCCACTCAGAGGAAAGTGGCTTTATCTATTTTTATTAGACTTAAAGACATGGCAAGTATTTTTTTTAATATAAAAATTCTAGGGGTGCCTGGTAGGCTCAATTGGTTAAGTCCCCAACTCTTGATTTCCGTTCAGGTCAGGATCTCAGGGTCGTTAAGACCAAGCCTCGTGTTGGGCTCTGCTCTGGGAGTGGAGCCTGCTGAAGATTTTCTCTGCCTCTTTCTCTCTCCCTCTGCTCTTCCCTGCTGCTGGTGAGCTCTCTCTATCCCTCTCTTTTAAAAAAATTATTGAAATTGATTTCTTGGTCTCATCCAAAAATTTAATAAAGATGAAGCTCTAAGTTTTTGATGAAGTGTGTTTAAAACACATAATACTATTTTAGTAAACTGGATTGGCGAATTTATTTGTTTTTTTTTTCCTCTTACTTCCCCAACACTCTTTTCTTTCTTTCCTTTTTTTTGAAAAAACATTTTTATTTATTTATTCATGGAAGACAGAGAGAGAGAGAGAGAGAGAGGCAGAGACACAGGCTGAGAGAGAAGGAGGCTCCCTTTGGGGAGCCCTATGTGGGACTCAATCCAAGGACCCTGGGATCATGACCTGAGCCAAAGGCAAACGCTCAACCACTGAGCCACCCAGACTCCCTGTATTGGTGAGTTTTAATGAAATCAAATTTCCCAATTTTTAAAATTATATTATTTTACTCAAGGTGCTTCCAAGTGGAAAATGGAAGAATAGCAGACATACTTAACTGTTAGATGAAAAGTCTTGGGAAGGTCTTTGTGGTAACCTTCTCAGAAATTAAGAATGTGAGTGGTTCCATGCATGTATGACAAATCACCCTGAAACATATTAGTTAAAAACAACAACTACTAATTGCATGGGCCAGTATTACCGGAGTCAGTAAGTAAGCTCTGCTGATCTGATCCTGACATGGCTGATCTAGGCTTGGTTGGTTTATGTGTATGATACCAGCTTGGCAGTGTAGGTGATCAAAGAGGGCTGTATGCCCGGGTGAGGTTGTTGGCTGGATGCCAGCTCCCATGCTGAGGTATGGAGATACGTTTCTCATTATCCAATATGCTATTCTGTGTTTGTTCACTAGGCAACTTTATCACAAGAGATTGTGAATCAGCCACAATGCCTCTCAGAGGCACAGTGTCACATCAGCTACCCTCTGTTAACCAAAGTTAGCCATAAAAGCAGACTCCCTTCCAGGAGTGGAGAAATTGATTCCACCAGGTGTTCAGTAGAGCTGTACACGGGCATAGACACCAGGGGACTAGAGAATTTGGACCATGTTTGCAATCTACCAAACTGGGTAACAAATCCTTTTGAAAGATATAATTCCCCCACCTCCCAATTTTTTGACAAAATTGGAGGAACTCAGTCTAAGTTTGTTTAATGCATTGTTTTTAAAAATTTCTGATGAAAAAAAATCATTGTGAGAAATTGGAACATAACCTGAATGGAGTTGAAAGACTTGAGTGACATTACAAAGACAGAAGATTTCCTGACAGAATCTAGTCTCACTGATCCTTAACGTAACCAGTCTTGGTATTTTCATCTTTAAAAAGTAGAAGTAGAGGTGATGTTAAACCCTCTTGCTCTCTAGAATTAAGTGATGTCTTTCCAAGGATACATTTAATTAATTGAAATAAAAATCCAAACATATAATATTTCTCATAAAAATAAATATTTGCAAATGCATTTTCTTTAATTGATTAATTCTATTTTATCCAAATTTGCAATACAATTATCTTTTTGATTAGTGGCACAATAATTATTGCAACATTACAAGGTTAGCTTACTCCAGAAAAAGAAACTTTCGATATTGCCAAAAGCTTTATGATTATGGGAAATAAAAAGTATGACTATGATTAATAAAATTATAATATTCATTGGAGGGGAGTAGAGTTGAACATGAGTTCAGGAAGATGAAAGACACAAATCTGCCTCAGATGTTCTTATTTATGTTTTTTAAATGAATTATGCTTTGCAATGGAAATCACACTTTTTGCTGCTATTTAAATTTATGATGAAATATTTTACATGCAAATTAAATGCTTTCAAAACTGAGAGGCCCATGACCAAAACATGTGTAGATTACTAATATGTCATGTTCTATATAGAAGCAACGGGATCTACCATAAACAGTCGCAAATGTGACAGCTTGAAAATGAAAAAAATAGAAGGTTGTATACTAGTGATTAGTGGGGAAAAAATGCTTGCTGATGTGTCTGGAGTCTTAACTGACTGCTTTAATTCTGTCACCAATTGCTTGTACAACCTTGGCCAGGTCACTTTAGTGTTATGGGCTTTGGTTTCTCCAGAGTAAAATCTAAATGGCTGGTGTTACTTTTACCACAAAATAATCATCCTTTGTCCAACCAGGACAGAAGTAAAATAAAATTCTCCCCAATGAGGGATTACCCATTGTTGATTCAATTTAAGATGCATACAAATAATTTCCTGAATTTAAAGTAACATGAAGGGCAGCCCCAGTGGCTCAGTGGTTTAGCGCCGCTTTCAGCCTAGGGCCTGATCCTGGAGACCTGGGATCAAGTCCCACGTCGGGCTCCCTGCATGGAGCCTGCTTCTCCCTCTGCTCTCTCTCTCTCTCTCTCTCTCTCTCTCTCTGTCTCTAATGAATAAATAAATAAAATCTTATAAAAAATTTTTTTAAAAAAGTAGCATGAAGAATCGTATAAGTGCAGATGTGTAGTGGAAGATAAATTTGAGGATACTCAGAGAAACAGAAGTCAATAAAAGAGAAAAGCATTCCTTCATCAGACATCTAATATCTAAAACACGGTCTCTTATGTATTTTATCTTTCCATATAAAATGGTTATTTAATTGATTCCTCATTTTAAAAATCATATGAACAGAAATTTTAATAATGATCAAGTTTAAAACAATATCTACATTTCAAGTAACTTAATTGAGCCCATATAAAACTGTTCCCCAGATTATTTTTCTCCCTTGCCAGAACACCTGGAAAATTATTTTTATTATATTAATGATTTGTTTGGAATTTTAACTAGCCATATTGAATAGAGAGAAAAATAAACATACAAGGTATTCAAGTAAGGTGAGTTATTAATGTTACAGAGATCTGATATTTTTAATTTGCCAGATTAAATAGGCCTTTATGCTAATCACTATTTGGTTTTTATTGTATTTTTAATAAAGTTAGGTAACCAATTGGTTTACAGTACTTTTTTTTTAAAGTGGGAGTTCAGTTGAGAAGGATTCAGAGATTATGATCACGTTCAGGAAAAAAATAAAGGATTGATAATATTTTTGATGTCTTCATAGGCAGAACAATAGTATGAAATATGGGCGAGGCAGACACTCATTATGTTTACTTTTTGCATATACAATTTCTGAGATCTGGTCTCACATCTTTAAGCCTTTGGTGGAGCCTCTTATAGTTTATCACACTGCCACCCTGGAGCTCCTTTGAACACATATTCAGGATACAGACCATGTTTCTCTCATCAACTTTTCACTCATGCCAAGTAACCTATACATACAACACACAACCACACATGTTACATAGTAGTCACTCAATAAAATATTTGTTGGATTACTGACTCAGTAATACATTTTGACCTCCTTGATTTTTGTCGTGGTTTGGTCTTCTGAATAAAACTTGTACCTTGTTTGCTCCCAAAGCTTTGTTCATCCTGTTATCCAAAGCTAAGTTCAAACAGTACCTATTTTTTTAAGGCATTACTCTAAAGTCCCCAAATGGACTTGAACTTTTCTTTCTTTCAAACACTCTATGATACCTTTCATTTTCTACCTTCTACAAGGGCCTCTTTCTTCACTGCCTTACTGTCAACACTGGTTTTGCCTTCCTTGAAGATGAAGACTGTGTCTCATTTTAAATATTTGTAATATTATGAGATAAATTCATGTGATTATTGAGAGCCTAGTCTATTCCAGGTGCTCCATAAGAAAGGAGATGAAATTAATGTTTATTAAGATTTATACAAGGTTTTCCAAATGATATCTATATTACCTTTAGTCTTCGCAATCAGATTAGGAGCTAGCTCATGTTACCATGATTATTCTAGATTAAAAACCAAAGATGGGAGAGATTATTGATTTTTTCCCAATAAGCAAGAGATAGAGTCAAGAGTAGTCTCTGAATCAAAATCTACATCCTCCCCATTGTACATTAACTCTTCATTAATTTTAAAGATATCTTTACAATCAACCAACCTTTATGGGCACACTTTATTTACATATCAGGGACAAATGCTCCTAGAATAAAATGCTCAAAAAGAAAATACTTTAGTACCTATTAACTTACTGACTGTACCCTTGACATCCTTATTTCTCAGACTGTAGATCAGGGGATTCAACATGGCGATCACCACTGTATAAAACACAGATGCCACTTTGACTGTGTGCCTTGAGTTTTTGGAGTTGGGCACACAGTAGAGAAAAAGGATGGTCCCATGGAAGATCGTGATGGCAGTCAGATGGGAGGCGCAGGTGGAGAAGGCTTTGTGGCGACCACTGGCTGAACGCATCTTGAGGATGGTGACAACGATAAATACATAAGACAAGAGAATGATGAGCAGTGTGCTGACCTCATTAAAGGTGGCAAAAATGAAAAGCAGCAACTGACTGGTGTAAGTATCAGAGCAAGACAGGGAGATCAATGCAGAGAACTCACAGAAGAAATGATTGATGGTGTTGAAACCCTGAAAAGATAATTTGACCACAGAGCAAGTGAGTATCAAGGAACATGCTACTCCCCATGCATATGATCCGACCACCAGCATGGCACAGAGCTTCTGGGACACTGTCACTGTGTAGAGCAGAGGATTGCAAATGGCCACAAAGCGGTCATAGGCCATCACAGCTAATAAAAAGGATTCAGCTACCACAAAGGTACAAAAGAAAAAGAACTGTACTACACATCCTGGAAATGAAATGGTTCTGTCTTCTGCAACCAGGTTTGCCAGGGCCTTGGGAGCAATGATGGAGGAGTAGCAGAAATCCACCACTGAGAGGTGGCTGAGGAAGAAGTACATGGGGGTGTGCAGCTTGGGGTTAATCTTGATTATAACTATCATCCCAAGATTACCTACAACAGTGACACTATAGATGGCCAGAAAAATCAAGAAGAGAGGGATTTGCAGTTCTGGGTAATCTGAGAAGCCCAAGAGAGTGAATGTAGCCCCACTTTTATTTCTCTCTGACAGTAACATGATGGTTTCTGCTTGTCAGAATCTGGGTCTGTCCTGAAAATAGAAATATTAAGGAGAGTCAGGATGTAAGAATCTTGCTTTACCCTTTACCAAGACTGGAAGAGGAAGCAAAATATCTTTTCATAATTTCTCTATGTGTTTATTATGCAAGATAATGCTAAACGTCTAATATTCTAAAAGATGAAAATCATTTTTAAAATTTTAAGTAAAAAAGCAATATAATTATTGACTTTTAAGTCAATTTTTAAAGTTCTCAACTGTTATGTTTAATATTTACAAATTAGAATATGAGATAAAAGGTTTTACGGTTATTTTAAATGAAATCTTCCTATAATAGTCTCAGCTCTCCTTGAACATTATAAGTTGATAAATGGCTAGTAAAGTATGACTGATGATATCAGCCTTATAATCAGTACAGACATGAGGAATTTCCAAACAAATTAATTTTATACCATAGGTTCATATTGTGACATTAAGAATAAATACCCCTAACACTTTATAGTTGTGCCTTCATTATTAATTTCATATAACACATTTTTTCTGGCTCAGCAAATCTGATATAAAAATAAATATATAAATCTGATATAAAAGAATAAGTCTCAGGCAGCCCGGTAGCTCAGTGTTTTAGCGCCGCCTTAAGCCCAGGGCCTGATCCTGGAGACCCAGGATCAAGTCCCACGTCGGGCTCCCTGCATGGAGCCTACTTCTCCCTCTACCTGTGTCTCTGCCTCTCTCTCTCTCTCTGTGTGTCTTTCATGAATAAATAAATTAAAAATCTTTAAAAAATAATAAATCTTAATTAGTTTTTTCAGAGCTTTCTTCTCAAGTAGTGGGTTCCCAATTGTCAATCCTACCTCAGTGCATCAAAATTAGAATAGATGATAAAGATAATCATGTCTATTCCCTTATTCTGGAGGTGACAAGACAGAAACTGGACAAACCTTGACTTTCCCAATGACATGCAAATAAGGACCAATCTACACATCTGTGACTAGAACCCTGATTAGAATCCCAGCCACATCAGACTCTGATCCATGTTCTAGTAATAGATACTGATATACTTCCTTTATTAATGATCATACTTGCCATTTATGACAAGCCAGGGTCTCTGGACTTATAGGAAAGGGTTGTCTGACAGTGTACAGACCACAGAGCCACCCTAGAAAGCAGCACCAGGATGAAATAAAAATGAAATTTAGGGACATGTGCTCTCCCAGAAATAACTAAGTGTAGTAAAGACTGATTCTGAAACTTTCAAAGTCAGTCTGGGACGCCTGGGTGGCTCAGTGGCTGAGTGTCTGCCTTTGT
Organism: Canis aureus; assembly: GCF_053574225.1. Lineage (NCBI taxonomy): Eukaryota > Metazoa > Chordata > Mammalia > Carnivora > Canidae > Canis > Canis aureus. The sequence continues at coordinate 15,921,272 of NC_135631.1, read as the reverse complement.
CTCAGGTGGTGATCCCAAAGTCCTGGGATTGAGTCCTGCATCGGGCTCCCTGCAGGAGGAGGGAGAGCTTTCTGCTTCTTCTCTGTCTATGCTTCTGCCTCTCTGTGTCTCATGAATAAATAAATAAGATCTTAAAAAAAAAAGAAGAAGGAACTTTCCTTGCCTAAGACTCTGTCTCTCTCTGTCTCTCTCTTTCCCTCTCTCTCCCCTCATCTCTCCTCTCTCTTCAAGATGTGGAGAATATCATTCTGTCCCAATATTATCTTGAAGGAGAAAATATTCAAAACTTGAGGTAGTAATGCACAACGAAGACATTTTAGGAGAAAATAGTAATACAAAAGAATCGTTATATCTCTTCAGTTGGTACCCAACACCTCTGAGATCCTACCATACAAAGAAACTCTTTTTTTTTCTAAGATTTTATTTATTTATTTGAGAGAGAAAGAGAGGGGAGGAGCAGAGGGAGAGGAACAAACAGACTCTGCACTGAGCATGAGCTGGATCCCACGACCCTAAGATCATGACCTGATCCGAAATCAAGAGTCAGATGCTCAACTGACTGAACCACCCAGGTGCTTCCATACCAGGAAACTTGTAATCATCACTCCAGTAAGATTATCTCTGATCTCACAACCCAAGAAATAGTTTTAGATGGCCCATCAATAAAGATGTCAGATCATATTTGATACTGAAACCTCAGTGGCCCTCTCTGTCCCTATACTCCTACATCTGAGTATTAAAGACAACCTCAAAAGATAATCCATTAGGAAGCCAGACATTCTGATTATTATGTTTTTGGCTTAATACAATATTTAACTTATCTAAAGCATTTAAGAATTTACTTTAAACTAATGTTACATTTAACGTGATGGTTCTTGCATCCCAAATATTGTCGTCAAATTATTAGTAAAAATCTTCTACATCATTGAATCCAAGAAATATAACAGCTAGAATCTTCATACCTATGTTTTCTCCATTTTGTTGTAATTTTTGCTCAGACACGTGTTTCCTGCTTTAGAATCTTAATTAAAGCTGGTCCCTTTTAAATTTTTTCACAAGAGAGTCTGTTCAATCTCGGCTAGTTTCATTTTATTTGAATCACTTTCTTACTTTGCCTATTTCTTCACTAATTTATGGAAACAAGACAAGGCACATCCCCAAAGTTCTCAGACCTCTTCTATTCTCATACCCTAAGTACCTCTTGCTCATCTGAGCCAAGTCCTCTCATACAAAAATGTGTGAATAAATGCAGTTTCTCTTCCTTGCATGTTCAGATATGTTACTTTGCTGTGACTAAATATTTCTCAAGAACCGTCTAGATCTAAAGGGTAAGTTCCCCCTCCCATATTAACATTGAAGTTAATGTCAATCTGTCTCTAGAATCTTAAAACAAACCTGCTGATGGCAAAGGTAAGGTGGCTCCTGGTTGGGACTGGTGGGTATGTTCTTATATGTATAGTACAACCTTTGGGACATGAACTCTAGGGATTATGTCTTGCCCCATTCTCTTGAGGTTATGAGATAAATAATTAAAATTAATCATCTTTTTCTGATGTAATTCTTGAAAACCTGGAGCAGTGTTAGGAGCATTTTATATAAAAATGTATATTTTAAAATCACTTTTCCAATCTGCGATTACTCCCATACCTTCCTACAATTATCAATATTATGGAACTAGTAAAAAAGCATCCTTATCAAATATTGAGTGACTACCAAATGTCAGGCATAACCCCTTCCTCCCTACCTCCACTTTGACCATTGCAGAAGTGTAGGAACTCATATTTTAGATCATTATGACTCATTGAGAGTTAAAGTAGAAATATTTATAAGGTTAAATAGCAAGTTGGGAAAATGATCTAGTCCCTTTGAAATCTTGTCTTATTCTATTACTCTTTCTACCTCTACCTCTCCCAGCTAGTCTGACCTCTTTGCTTTTATCCCTTGCTTTTTGTTTTTCAAAAAATATTCCCCACTCTTTCTTTAGGGTCTTTCCTACTCATATTTCCTGCATGCCGAAAATGCTTTTCCTTAAGTTTTTGTTCAAAGGCACCTTTTCAGGGAAACCTTCCACGACCATGCTATTTTACTGCAAGAGCTACTCTACTACTCAATTTAGTGTTTAAAGTACTTCACATGGTTCAGATATATTTTTAATCCTTATCTATTTCTTTTGTTGTATATTGCTTTTCTCCAGCTAGATAAAATTTCCAGGAAAAGGGAGACCATTCACTGTTTTGTTTGCTAATATATTCCAAGCTCCTAGGTGAAAGATGAGCATGGTCAGTGTACCATGAGTCTTTATTGAGTAATAAATATGACTTTCCAGAGGAACTGGGAATAGAGCCAAACTATCAGAACAATGAGGAATTTCAGTGCAGAGAGGAGATATTTCACAAAGCATGATAAGCATGCTTCAGAAATAATATTGAAACTGTGCAGTCAAAATAAAACAAAACATAAACAAACCAAAACAAATGCCCACTCCACTGAACTACCTATCTCTAGTCAAATTTATTATATCAGAAATCTTGAAAATTTCAAGATTATGTACAGCATGGTAAAGTTACTGACTAATGGAAAATATCTCAAGCATTCTCCTCTAGAAAATTTTCAGATAGTTTTGCCAAAGTTTTATCACGTCCATCCCTTCGGCATTTTTTGCATATACATGAGATGCAAGGTTGCACTATTGATATAAGAATAATATAGAAATTGGTCACATTAAAGCATTTCTTTCAAAAGATATATGATCTCTCTATAATTAATAAGTAATACCATTGAAGAAAAACTGAAGAGTGTATATTCGCAGCTCAGAATTAAAGCAGTGACAGTTTTGTGAATTTTGCTTTTTGCTACATGAACCAGGGAAAAGTGGTTGAGGAGAGATAATTCTTGATTTATTACAAGCTTATGATGAGCTAGATATTGGGGAAAAAGAGAAAGGATATTCCTTTGTCAACAAATTTCTATTAATGGGGCATACAAATAAATAAATGATCATTTTTCAGTAATTATAAATGTTTAAAAGTATATAATTGTAAGTATCATCTTAAATAGGGAGGTCAGACAATATGGTGAGGTGCTATTTGACATAAACCCTTATGAAGTAAGAGAATAAGTCATACAAAGATTGGGGAAAAGTATGAGGTTTGGGGCAAAGGAAACAGCAAGTACACCTTATTTTCAAATACACACTCAACAAATGGAAAGATTTCATTCTTCTTTAATTGCCAAAAAGATTCATATATATATATATATATATGACATATATATCATATATATTCATATATATGAATATCATAAGTATCATATATATGACATATATATCATATATATTCATATATATGAATATCATAAGTATCATATATATGAATATATATATTCATATATATAATATATTATATATTATTCATATATACATCACATTTTCTTTCTTTTTTCCCCAAATTTTCATTTAAATTCTAGTTAATTAATATATAGTGTAATATTCATTTCAGGAGTAGAATTTAGTGATTCATCACTTCCATATAACACCCAGTGCTCATCATAACAAGTGCCTTTCTTAATCCCCATTGCCATCTAGCCCATCCCTCACCTCCTCCCTCCATTAATCCTTACTTTGTTCTCTATCATTAAAAGTATCTCATGGTTTGCTTCCCTCTTTTTTCCTCCTTCCCATATGTTCTTCTGTTTTATTTTTTAAATTCCACGTATTAGTGAAATCATTTGATATATGTCTTTCTCTGAATGACTTATTTTACTTAGCATGATATATTCCGACTCCATCAGGTCAATGCAAATGACAAGATTTCTTTTTTTTTGATGGCTTAGTAGTTGCCACTATACACACACACACACACACACACACACACACACACACATGCCACAACTTCTTTATTGTTACATCAAGAAATCTTATTAGTTCTGGGTCACTCTTTTAGCTTCTTTTAGGCAAGAATTCTTCACACATGGTTCTGATGACTCATGTTGCAAAAAATTGCAAAGCACACGTTAACTGATTGTCTGACTTCTTGTGATCCTCAGGCTGATCTGTGAATTCAGGTAGCATCAGCTAGATTATTTCATTTTAGCATTTCCCACCAACATTTTGCTTAATGATTTTAATACTTATTGAAGTCATTTCCTTGATCTTTTTTTTTTAATTAGAATATCAGAAATAGTGATTTTCTAATTCCATCCTATTTTCTGCTTTTATTCTTTCTGAATTTTCCTTCATAAGCTGTTAGCTAACCCTGAAATGCAATTCATAAAAGAAAAGCTGAATAAATATTTATCTCTTTTATTTACCAATTTTCAGAGTAGTGCCTTGGTATGCCCAGCAACCTTTAACAGTAACCAATGACTTTTTTTTTAAATCATCTAGATTTAAATTTTTAGACTTAAACATATTTGATGCTTTTAAATTAATTGTACTCAATGTTCATTTGTATGTTAACTATAAACTAGTTGGATCCATTTCAAATTGCCTCCTTATGTCTTTTTGAAATGACGCAACTAGCTGTTAATAGTGTTCTTTCTTTCTGGAAAATCAAGTTGCTCAAGGTTCATTAACTCTCTACCTCAGACTTCAGATCAGCTTTTGTCAAAAAACTCCAGTTCTATTTAGAAAGCAAATATTTCCTTTCAGAGAAAATTTGGGTATTCATTGCTACTGGGTTGTCATTATTAGTGATATTATTTACAAGAGCGAAAAAAATAGTTTTGAACTAGATTTCTAATTCAAATTAAGATGAAAAAGTTTTTTATTTACCTTTTCTTTAGAGCTATAATTTTTCTTTTATGCTGACAACTTTAGTTTCAATGGCATTTTAATATTTACTTATACTAAAATAAACATTGCATAATGAGAAGGTATACTCTAAGTGCTGCCCTTTAGAAAAAAATGTTTTACACCATGTGATCGATCATGTTTCCAACATTATAAACAGATTCATTATTATCTATTTTCAAGTTTTAAATAAATTTAAAACTAATTTTACTTTTTGACCTAAATGTATGTCTTTTAAAATATGTCCAGTGTTATATTTCCCCTAAATCAAAGCTCTATTATAAGGTACATTCCAAAGAGTTTTCTTTCATCTCTTCCTATCCTTATCAACTTTTGTTTTATCCTTCCTTCTCTTTCACACAAGTTATCATATCAGAAAAAACTTTTCTACATCTTGTCTTTATTCACTTAAGAAAATATACTGAGAATATGGAAAAAGTCCTCTATGGCAATAAATAAAAGCCTTCCTCTTCCCATTTTCACAACCAGACACTTTTTTACTGGGACCCATAGGATATTTAACCACCATTATGTTGGATTGCATCCAGTCTATTGTTATTATGAATAATGCTAGGGAGTACGTTACTTTTAGCTTTTCTGCTACTCTATTTTGGGGGATGATTCCTAGAACCATGAATGTTTGAAAGAGGATGAATGCGTATATAAGTTGGAGCTTCTATCATATAGAACATGTGATCTTCCTGACCCCAATGCATTAAATGTCTATTTCCCTGTGCATTCACTTATAGGAAAGGTCATTAAATTTTTGTATTTCTTTCATTCTGATAGGTGAGAAGTGATAGCTCAGGGCAGATTTCATCTGTATTTCTATTATTTTGAGTCAGCTTGAAAAACTCTTCAAATGTTTAAAGGCTATTTTTATTCCTTTTATATAGATTGTTTATTTTCATGTAAGATTGTCATTTTTTTCTCTACTATATGTGACATAAGTAGTGATTTTTTCTTAGCTTTTCATTTGTCATTTTAATCTCTTTTTTGTTGTTTTGTCAAGAAGTTGTGTATATTCATGTAATCCAAGTTTTAAACTTGCTTTTAAAACTCTCTTTTGGTGTGTGAAATAAGGAAAAGATCTAGTTTTATCTTTTTTTCCCCATATGGCTCTCTATTTATCCCAATACGACACTGTTTTTAATAACAATAACTTTAAATTTAAAATAAGGTTATCCTTCCTATTATAATTTTTAAGAGATTTTATTTATTCATGAGAGATACAGAGAGAGAAAAAGAGAGAGAGAGATTGAGAGAGAGAAAGAGAGAGAGAGAGGCAGAGACACAGGCAGAGAGAGAAGCAGGTTCCATGCAGGGAGCTTGATGTGGGACTGGATCCCGGGACTTCAGGATCAGGCCTTGAGCTAAAGGTGGCGCTAAACTGCTGAGCCACTCGGGCTGCCCCCTATTATAATTTAATTTAATTTTTAAAGTGTTTTTTACCAGATATTTGTGCTTGTTTAGCCACTCTTATAAATATTAGAACAGAAATTTTTAAATGATTCCTCAATATTCCCAGGTAGAACATATATTGCCTTCATCCCAGGCCTAATACATATGAACTAGACTAGATTATGCTTGTAGAGATTTCCAGACCTGATAATACCGGGAACGCAGCCTTCTGAGTAATCCTATCCAAGCATAATGTAGGAATATTGAAATGACTCCAGAGATTATCCCAGATAATCTAAGACAACACAGACTTCTGTGACCTCTCAGACTGATCACCTTAGTCTATTATCATGAAAGCTTACTATCATGAAAGGACATGAAAGTCTATCATGACCAGATTTACAGTCAACAGAGTTGAGATGCTTTGATCATAGATCGATCATTCAGTCATTTCTAGACTAGTTTCTTGAAACTCTGTGTCATTATCTGCATAATAGGTATAATTGTCTTTGCTCTGTAGACTTCTCAACACAAGCTGTTTGAAGTATAAGACCATCCATTCATAGAATACAGGAGACCAGGGAATGAAGGTGTCAAAAAAGAATCAGGATATCCATCTTCATCTTCCAGCAAAGACAATGCTTCAGTGACTACCACACACATGATTTTAAAGGCAAGGAACTCATTCATATGCAGTAACAAATCAGCAAGACCTTCCTATGGTGAGTTTATATGATCCTTCAATAACTTTATTCTCCCACATTGAGCCAACTATTGGGCTTCGTAATATTTTATGTGTTTCTTTTTAGGCAATTTGAAGAAATAGAGGCTTTATGGATCAAAAGAATTAACTTTTTGAAGAATCCCCTTTTTCAAGGGATTTGAGCTTACCAAGTCACAATGTATTAACATCAAAGTCATATATAAAAACCTCATGCAAATATATGCTAAGGGTTTTACAGACCTCTGTCCCCATTGTTCATTGGGATTAAAAACATCTTTTGAGATTCGTTCAGTGGAATGGGACTTTTGTGTCTATTAATTTCCGGAGGGCATCTTTCACATCTTTATTCCTCAGGCTGTAGATCAGAGGGTTCAGCATAGGGTTGACCACTGTATAAAATACAGAGGCCACTTTGACTGTTTGCCTGGAGTTTTTGGAGTTGGGCACACAGTAGAGGGATAGGATGGTCCCGTGGAAGATGGTAATGGCAGTCAGGTGGGAGGCACAGGTGGAGAAGGCTTTGCGACGCCCACTGGCAGAATGGATATTTAGTACAGTCACGAATATAAAAGTGTATGAAGTGAGGATGATCAGCAGTGTACTCACCTCATTGAAAGTGGCAAAGCCAAAAAGCAGCAGGTGGGGAATGAGTATGTCTGAGCTGGAGACAGCAATGAGAGCTGTGTATTCACAGAAAAAATGGTTGATTGTGTTATGTCCAGAAAAGTTTAGCTGGAGAGCATAGCAGAGGAGTACCAAGGGACCAAACATACCCCAGAGATACGACCCAGACACCAGCAGGGCACAGAGCCTCTGCGACATGACCACTGAATAAAGCAGAGGGTTGCAAATGGCCACAAAGCGATCATAGGCCATCACTGCCAGCAGGAAGGATTCCGTCACCACAGCAGTGCAGGACAAGAAGTACTGCAACATGCAGCTAAAGTAGAAGATGTTTTTATCCTCCATGACCAGGTTCTCAAGCAGCTTGGGAGTAACGATGGAAGAGTAACAAAAATCAACAAAAGAAAGGTGGCTGAGGAAAAAGTACATGGGAGTGTGAAATTTGGGGTTAATCTTGATGATTACTATCATCCCAAGATTTCCTACCACGGTGATAATGTACATGATCAGAAACAAGAGGAAGAGAGGAATCTGAAGCTCTGGGTAATCCGCGAAACCCAAGAGGGCAAAGGTCATCTCCACACTCAGATTTCTTACAGCCATCACCACAGTGCCCTTGAAAGGAGATTGGGGGTTGGGGAGGGGGGTGTCGGGGAAGAGGTTGTTTCTGTCAAAGAGAAGTTTTGTGGAGTTAGTGACAAAAAGGCATGACATTTTTTGTAGACATAAAAAGAGAAGCAAGAGTTATCCTTTCCATACAGAACATGCCTCATGCAGATCACTGCTAGGGGTATAAGCAGTTTCTGAGCTGAGACTCTGAAATGTCTCGGCATTTCCATCGCACTTTGTGTTTCCGTAAGAAAGAAATACCATATTGCAGTGTGTACATTCACACATTTTCTAGTAGCATAACATGCACATAATTGATAGTAAAAGTTTGCATGTAGATGCATAAACTAGTGAAAGAGTCTGAAAAAAATGTGAACAGTTTGCCCTTGAACATATATTGCTATTATACTTTACCTATACACACAAATCAGTTAAAATCTTTAAGAGGGTATGTTTCTTTTCTAAGGTCACAGCAAAACAAAACAAAACAAAATCTAAGGTCAAAGCAAAATGTTAGAGAAATCTAGGAAATAGCATAGCAATCCCATCTTAATATCTTTTGTTTAGTAAAGGCTGCTTCTCTCATCAAATAGGTGAGTTCCTGAGGATTCAGAAGGACAATGCATCCTTTTGACTTGTGAGGGGAACGTACACTTTATTAAGATTTAGACCCAAAATGTTAGCTTCTTTTATAGGTCAGGCATTGTATAGATAAGTCTTATGGGCCCCAAGATTCACCAGGTAGGAGTCCTCTCAGAATTAACACATTCTCATTTTTGCGAGAATGTTTATATGCCAACTTCAGGTGTATTTAAAGAGGATATGAATAAATACCTATTTCCAGCTGGTAAGTTTATTCTATTTTTTTTTTTTTTTTGTAAAATGATTGGAAATTGACTTAAAGCCAAATGTTTCCATGAGTGTTAACTTTCCTGGAGTGCTAATTTCATTAATATTGTTGGCTTCACAATCAGCTTCACTGGCTTACAGTGACTTAATATGAAAAATAAAATAAAAGAAGGCCCTAGTTACCATATCAGGAAAATGATATCCCCACCATTTTGCAGAAAACCTAAATAAACCTACCTGCTACAGAGAAACAGACCACTACCCCCTGTTTCTCTGTAAGCTGAGTATGACTGGGCCACCAAGGCTGTTGTATCTAACCCTGTAGCCCTGGGGACTCAAACTCTAGAGAATCACTAGCAACTTATTCCTCACAAGCATCAAAACAGGTAATTAAGCCAAAAGCCAGGTGATGTGTAGAATTTTTAATGACTAAAATTTCCTTGAAATTACATGGAAAAATTGCAGCTTGAAATTGATTACCAGGCTTTGTTGGCACATAATTAAAATGCCGTCTGGATGAATGAAAAAACTAAGGTGAGATAGTATTTCCCTAACCCTGCTTCAGTTCAGCGAGCTCCTTGATTTTGCAAAGGCCATATATCAATTTTAGGCAAGTTACTCCTACCCATTTACAAAGTTACCCAAAAACCTGTCCTTTTTGAGTGGGTCCTGAAACAAGAGAAAACTCTAACAAGTCTAGTCTGTGAGCCAGCTGCTGTGCTATTTTCACCACATGACCCAACCTACGTAACTACCATTGAGCTGTATTTGCAAACAACGAGTTATTCAGAATTTTGGATAAGCCTCGATAGTGAATTAGAAATCATGTCTTTAAGGGATGCCTCGTGGCTCAGTGGTTGAGCGTCTGTCTTTGGCTCAGGGTGTGATCCCGGGGTCCTGGGATCGAGTCCTCATTGGGCTCCTTGCAGGGAGGCTGCTTCTCCCTCTGCCTGTGTGTCTGCCTCTCTCTCTCCATGTTTCTCATGAATAAATAAATAGTTTTTTTTTAAAAAAGAAATCACACCTTTAGAATTTTAAAGCAAAGCATTAACTTCCTTTGCAGATAGCTATTCACCTTTTGAGAAACAGCTTCTGATTTTTTCTTGGAGCCTAATAAAGACTGAAGGACGTGACAGGAGGCTACCAAGTTACTCTGCAACCTACACTCTCCATCATGAACTGGGTGTTGTCTATCTCACTAATCCATAACATTAGGCATGCGCAGCAGTTAGCAACACTCCTGTTCCTGAAGACAGAAGTAAATTGCATGAGCAAGTGATCCAGATACCCACAGTCCATCCACAGTCCATACTCTTGTTGTATTGCTTTCTCCTTCAAAGCCTGAACTTGTAGTCTCATGAGTCATTCCCTATGACGACAACCCAAATATGGAAGAAAACAGCTGGGCCTTATTTTCAGATGTTTCTGCGTGATATGATACTCGGGCACCACACAGGAAAACAAACCATTGTAGGGCTCCAATCCTGCCCTGTGGTTTTCCAGAAAAACAGCAAAGAAGAAAAATTCATCTAATATTCAGAAATTCAAGAAGTATGCTTGTGACATTGGAGTAGTTTGTTGTTGTTGCTGTTTTTAGACTTGGTTATAAATGGGCAAGCTGTGTTATCAATACTTTAGAAGGCTGGAATAATCACCTCCAGAATGTGTTATGTACTCTAAGTCTGAAACCAGGATACATGGCTATTTCTCCAATAATTTGTGGGACCCAGAATTTATGGGTTCAGGGTAGAAATGGAAGCGGCTTTTATACCTACTATCCTTAATGATCCACCTGCTAAATATATGCTCCTGGTAAGAACCCATGAACTGCAGAAAAAGAATAATGTTTCCACTAGGGAACACAGTCATGGATCCACAAAGCTGGAATTGTGACTCATTTCACCAAAAAAAAAAAAAAAAAAAAAAAAAAAGCACTGGGAGTGATGCTACATAGATTCTGAAGTAGAGGCACAAAGATGCCTTACAACTTCCACCTCCAGGCTCTACAAACTGTACTGAGATCACCACATAAGGAAGCTAGTGTAACCTACGAGCAGATAAGAGCCTCTGTGGGAGAAACTGGGGTGCTGCAGCCAGTCTGCTCTAAGTCACCTAATGGAGGAGTGACGTCATTTAAAGTTTTAAGTCCTGCTGGAGCTCCCGAATGATCGCAGCCACATGATGAGCCCAAGTGAGACTGACAGAAGAATCCTGCAGTCAGGAGCTCCTTGATTTCCGCTCAGGTCATGATCTCAATGTCATGTGATCAAGACTGCATTGGGCTCCACACTGGGGATAGAGCCTGCTTGAGATTCTCTCTCTCCATCTCTCTCCACTCATTCTCTCTCTCAAAATAAAAATCCTGTAGTCAGCCCACAGAGTGGTGAGAAAGAACACATTGCTTGTAGCCACTAAATTCTGTGTTGTTCCCTCAGCAAATGATATATGCTTCATGTTATACTTTCAACTTTAAAGCCCTAAGTGGCTGATAAAAAAAAAGTATATATTTGCTTTTTTTTTTTTTGAACATTACATTACAGCTTGGATTAAAGACCCTTTCATAACTTACTGCTATCTCAGCCCCTTCTCTCCCCTGGTTGAAAAATTTCATCTTTAACTGGGTGATTTTCATTCCCACATAATTCATTTTGTACCTATGTGAATACTCATGAGAATACATAGTATTCGTTATACTTTCAAAGTATATAAATGATATGGATATTTCTGAGGTTTAAAACAAACTGGTACATTTTCTCTACTACAATCATTTTAACTTGTAAAGAGTTCAATCATATAATTATAACCATTATTTTTTTAAAGATTTTATTTATTTATTTAAGAGAAAGAGAGAGCTAGCAAGAGAGAGACAGAGAAAAAAAAAAAGCACGGATGGGGGGAAAGTGAGAAGTAGGCTCTTCATCGAGCAGGGAACCGGATGCGGGTCTGGATCCTAGGACCCTGGGATCAGTTTTGTACAGTTTAGTACAGGATCATGACCTGAGCCAAAGGCAGATGCTTAACTGACTGAGCCACCCAGGTGCCCCTATGACCATTCCTTTTATTTCTAATTAGGCTATTTTCAATTTTGTCATTATATGCCACATACAACTGAACACTTCTGTATATCTCTTTTTGTGCATATGTGCCTGAGTTTCTCCAGAACAAAATACATCTGCAAAATTGGAAAATGCTCACCTTGATAAGCATAGTTATCATTGTGAGCATTTCACAATGTATATAATTGCTACATCACTATGCTGTACACCTGAAACTAATATAACATTATATGTTAACAATATCAAAAAATAAAATATAGGGGCACCTGGGTGGCTCAATCGGTTAAACTCCCAATTGTTGATTTCAACTCAGGTCATGATCTCAGGGTTGTGAGATCGAGCCCTATATGGGGCTCCATACTGGGGCATGGAGCCTGCTTAATATTCTCTCTCTCCCTCTGCCCCTCCCACACCCCTCTCTTGCACTCTCTCTTTCTTTCTCTATAAAATAAATAAATAAATCTTTATTATTAAAAAATTAAAATATAAATATAATATATAGAAAAATATTTATATGCAGAGAGAAAGAATTGCATGCGGTTTAGAAGGCAAGAGAGAACACCAAAATCCATTATCTTTTGTGCACTATATGGACTTCTAAATACTTTCTACCCTTTCTACCCTTTCTCTCATCTCACAGCTTGTTCTGAACATCATCCAGGGTTTTTCTTTTAAAATTTCAATTAGACCAAATCACTCTTATAAACCCCTGCAGTGATTCCCTATTTCATTTGAAGTAAAAGCCAAATTTCTTAAAATGTGCTAAAAAGCCCTGCTTGATCATGTTTCCTACCTTTCTGATTCCCTGTCCTACTCTTCCTCACCTGGCTCACTCTTGCAGAAACTTTGTCTGCAAAGACTTAAGTTATTCAAAGGTATTTTAAAGGCTAGTATATTAGGACCACAAGATGACAAAACTTTTATTTTTCTATTTAAATGTTTCATATATTTACAAAACTGTGCTCGTTACAAAGTTTGTGCAATTATTAAGGTTTCATAATTAAAATCACTTTTATTTTAAACATAATTAAAATCATTTTTATGATTATTCAAATTGTTGCCAATGTAAGAAAGGAGAAACAGGAGTTTATTTTATAGGCGCTCTATGGGCTCCATACACAGTTAGATATGAGTCTACACCAGCAGAATTTGTTTAAAATAAAATCTGTTGGGCTAAAGTCTTGCTACCCAGACTGTGGTCTAATGGCTGCTATCACCAGCATCGTTTGGACATCTATTAGAAATGCAGAATATTGGGCCCCTAACATGCCCTCTGCACCAAAATCTGCATTTTATACCACCCCCCCCCCCCAGATGATCTGTATGAATAAAGTGCAAAAATCACTAGTTTTGATACCTTTGGCTTAATAGAAGTTCTGGTGATTTGGCAAGATATATGACTAAACTAAAAATAAATAAATGAACATATGTATTTTTTTCTGCCTTTCTCTTCATGGTTGCTGATCTCCTCCTTTCCTCTTTTATTCACAAACAACCTAAGTACAAAGAGAATTCATCCTTTCTTCATTGGTAAGCCAATGTACCACAAAGTATATAATAAATCAATTAATTCTGTAAGGTAGTGACTGATAATGCTTACTTTGTCATAAAGGTTGGAAGAGGAGTGTATTTATTTTGTATCCTTTAAAAACAAAACATTGCACACACATGGAGAAAGAGAATCATACAGTCCTCCCCGGTACATTAAAACAGAAAGTTGTTTCATTTCCCAGAGAAAAACAAACCTTGAGTTGCATAATCTGGAATTTGTGCCATACAGTATATTAGCAATTAGTCAGAATAATGTGGTAAAGTTACGTGGAATCTCTAATTTGTAAGTGAGGAAAATTAAAAGTAGGGCACCTACTTATTTTATGTTTCATAATTATTTGTTTTCACATGTAAAACCAAGGTTCTTGTTATGTTTGCAGTATAAGATGAAATTAAAAAGTCATATTTAAGGTAAGCACACTTGCTTTTGGAGATGCAATTATTATTATCTTTAAGGAGATATAGAGCAACAATATTGCATATCTGCAGTGTATACCCTGGGAACCTTGTGTGATACAAACCATGATTAGCAAGAAAGAAACAAGCATAGCATTTTTATTTTATTTTTTTTCCCTAAGTCAGTCACTGGGTTAAAACCAACAAAGGAATAATTGATTATTTTAAGATTTTATTTATTTATTTATTTATTTATTTATTTATTTATTTGAGAAAGTGAGGAGGCGAGAGAGAGCATGAGGCAGGAAGGAGCAGAGGGAGAGGGGGAACCGGACTCCTTACTAAGCAGGGAGCCCCAACTGGGAACTCAGTCCCAGGAATCCCAGAACACTGAGCTGAAGGCAGACGCTTGCTTGACCAACTGAGCTACCCAGGTGCCCCTGAATAATCAATTTTAGAGAACATTTCAATCAAAGCAGTTGCAACCATGCCATTTTGTCTGGCAGATGATGCGATACCAGCAAGTAAAATGTGCAATTAACTAAAGATTAACCTTAAAAGCAAAACAGGAATCATACAAACTATGCTTGAAATGTAGTACAACATTCACAATGTTAGTAAACAGCATCTACGAAATCAGGTTTGACACATCAGGTGTGAGACCTGTGAGATAACTGATCTGATTTTTTTGTTTTTGTTTTTGTTTTTAGTCCCTTTGGTAGTCCTTTTATAAATTCATGTAAAATAACTTTTACTTGATATTTAAAGTTATCATGTTTCACATCACTTCCTATACTATAATAAAAGTACAAGAGGCTCTTGGAAGAAGGAGCAAAGAAGTCGGCCAGGTCTTAGAAAGAGCACCTCCAGGCTCATTAACTAATTCTTCCATATTTACATTCCTACTTGGCTACCACTTTTCAGAAATCCTCCATAACCTTAATATTCTCAATTGCTTATATAGTACTGAAGAAGAGTTCAAAAGTGATTTACCATGCCAATAGGCAATTCAAGAGATTTGGATTTTATGGTCTGATATTTACCTTTGAATAAGTTTCTTAGAGTTGCTGCACTAAATTATCATAAATGTGGTGGCTTAAACCAATGGAAATGCATTGCTTCATAGTTCTTGAGACTAGAAGCCTGAAATCAAGGTGCAAGTAGGCTCATGCTCCCCCTGAAGATGCTAGGGGAGAGTCCTTCCTTGCATCCTCCTAGGGCGCCCTGATTGGTAGCAACAAAATCCCAATCTTCACAAAGCCTTCTCTATGTCTCGCTTTTTCTGTTTCTTATAAGGACATCCTCATTGGATTTAGGGCCTGCCCTAATCCAGTGTAATCTCACCTCAATCATTATCTTAATTACATCTACAAAGATCCTATTTTTCAAATGAGGTTACATTCCTTTTTTTTTTTTTTTTAAGATTTTATTTATTTATTCAGGAGAGAAACAAAGAGAGAGGCAAAGACATAGGCAGAGGAAGAAGCAGGCTCCATGCAGGAAGCCTGACATGGGACTTGATTCCGGGTCTCCAGGATCATGCCCTGGGCTGAAGGCAGTGCTATACCGCTGAGCCACCTGGGCTGCCCTCAAATGAGGTTACATTCTGAGCTTCTGGATGTGCATGGATATTTTAAGGGATGCTTTTCAACTCACAGCACTATGTTACTTCACATATGATTCATGGCTCTTTTACTAAACATTTAAGTGAACAGAAATCAAATGACCAAAAAAGTGGCTTATTACAACAATAGATTTTAAAATCCAGTGAATTGACTAAACAATTTAAGTCATCTTCTCTACAAGAAGCATCAAACAATTCTCAATACAATAAATCAAACCTCTGATGGAAATACAAATCTTCAACAAACTTGTATTGAGTGATTTATTAACTTCTTGACACTCTCCTTCACGTCTTTATTTCGGAGGCTATAGATCAGAGGGTTCAGCATAGGAATCACCACTGTATAAAATAAAGAACCTATTTTGACTATGAGCCATGAGTTTTGGGAGTTGGGTACACAATAAAGGAACAGGATAGTCCCATGGAAGATGGTGATGGCAGTCAGGTGGGAGGCACAAGTGGAGAAGGCTTTTTGGCGCCCACCAGCAGAAGACATTTTTATGACTGTGACAAAAATGAAAATATAAGTAGTGAAAATGATGACCAGGCTGCTGACTTCGTTGAATATGGCAATGACAAAACAAAGCATTTGGCTGATGTAGGGGTCAGAGCAGGAGACAGAGACAATGACAGAGTGCTCACAGACAAAATTATTTATGATATTAGACCCACAGAAGGATAATGTCAGGAGAAAACAGGTGAGTGTCAGGGAAGAGGCTATACCCCATATGTAGGGCCCCGCCACTAACAACGCACACAGCTTCTGGGACATGACAACCGTGTAGAGTAGAGGGTTACAAACAGCCACAAATCGGTCATAGGCCATCACTGCCAACATGAATGTTTCTGCCACCGCACATACACAAGCTAAGAAGAACTGCATGATGCAGCCTACGAAGGAGATGGATCTGTCTTCCACAACCAAATTCTCCAACAGTTTGGGTGTAACTGTGGTGGAATAACAGAAATCGACAAAGGACAAGTGGCTGAGGAAAAAGTACATGGGGGTGTGGAGTCGGGGACTGACCCTGATGATCATGATCATGCCCAGGTTCCCTACCACAGTGACTGTGTAGATGGTCAAGAACACCAATAGCAAGGGAACCTGGAAGTCTGGATATTCCGAGAAGCCCAAGAGGGTGAATGTGGCTCCAACACTCTGATTGCCTTCTGCTAACAACATGATGGTTGTCGGAGAAAGACCTGAAATAAAATAAAATAGTAGCAATGATAACAACAATCGCACATTTCTATGACATTTGCCATGTGGCAGGTATTGTGCTAAAATATTAAAATATATTGATTCAGATCTTCCAATAACACTGTGAATTGTAAAACAAGTAGTCTCATATTTTACTTAAGGACAGGAACTTACTAAAGTTAAGGAACTTGTTTGAGGTTACACGGCTTACGAGCAGGGGTTATGAAATTGATCCTGAGTAAAAGAACATGAATTAATTTAGGGACAGAGAGAAAACTACTGTACATTGTTGTAGAAAATATGTATCTTTCACAGTTCTGTCATTCTGAGGATGTGTGCTTTTTCAGTTCACTAACATAACAATGCAAATAAACTTAGCACTCAAAATTTTAAAAGAAGGATCAGAAGTAAAACGTTAGGGGCAATAATACCTCTACAGTCAGGACGTTCAAATGGAAGCTCATAGGGAAGGCAGCCCTTAGAAGCCACCACAAGAATTTTCAAGTTTTCAAAAAATACGGGGATATAGACAGAACATAGTCCTGCCTCCTTATGCTCAAGCTTTCCACTGATTCTATCCAAATGTTACAATAATCTCCTCAGTGTTCCAAAAACAATGTAGTAGCCTGGTAAAATAAATAAAGTTGCATTTGTGTCATGCAGTCCCCTCAGTCCAGCATTTTCTTTCCTACTTAACTATATTCTCACTTAGCGTCACCGATGCTTTCGACACACTCATCTAGATTCCATAATTCTACCTTGTAACTATTAGTATTTAATCTGAAAATGTTATTATTCATAATAATATCAAATACTTGAAGAATATCTGAATTGGAGAGCAACTTAAAATGTGTTTTGCTCAAGCCTCTCCAGCTAGAGAATAAGGCAGTAAACACCTATGGTTACATAATCACCCGGAAAATTTCTAGTGGGGACATTGGTTTTGATTAAAGCCACATATATGATTACCTTGTTGTGAGTGATACAGTCTTTGTTTATTTGTACTTATTTTGAGAAAGCAAAGCACCTTGTGTTCACAAGCAGTATATAACCACATAAGTATCTTTAATCATTTAACAGTAACTAAAAAAATAAATTAACCAGTAACAGGCACATGTTTGAAATGTTTAGATTTAAAAAGCCTGTATTAGCATGATTCTCATAAATAAAGACACTATTTTAGTTTTTAAAAACTATTACCTCCTTCATCACTAAATGCTATTTGTTGATACTTAAGAAAATGTATTTTCTGTGTGCAGAAAAGGAACGGGTGGGAGAGTGACAAAGAGCTAATGAAAGAAGCATGTGCTTGGAACCTAGATTTAAATTCAATTTCAGGGTTTGTCATTTACTATGTAATCTTTGGTGAATTACTCAAATTCTCTGAGCCTCAATATTGTCAGTAATAATGAAGTGATGATACATATTGTACTAGTGTCTAAGTATTAAATTAGGAAATGATGTTCATGTACTTACCACAGAGTCTGAAAATTATGGAATCCGGGCGATGTGGGTTTATTATGCACTCTCCCTCTTTTAAAAAAATTCTTAGTGTTATGACTAATTAATATTATTAAAAATAATCTAAGAAACAGATCAAGGGCCATAGTGGGCAACAATAGACACGTGGGTATAATTTGAGACTCCACGGGAAAGCCCAGTTTTCCTTCCTGAGTCTCCTCTTCACCCTGTTTCTCTTATTTTTGCCAATTACCGTCCTTCAGTAAGTTCTCTCTGTTTCCCCCTTTGCTTTCTCATTATTGTCTGATACTTTCTTATCCTCCCTTCCTATTCTCAGGTTGGCACCAGTGGGAATTTAGCAAACTGTCATCATTGCTCAGGCGGATTATAGCCGCCGAGGCACAGCCAGCCTTCCCGTAGTGCTGCTAGCTTGTGTGGCGAGAACATCAAATTCCTCTTCCCTTGATTACTGTAGCTGTTAGGACCCTCTTTAGCTCTGAAAACTCGGATTTCTTTCCATTAGTTAATTCATCAAATCTAAATGTCTCTGCTCAGTTTTCCCTAAAACCTGACCCTAGCCATTCCCTAGCACCCAACCTTGTTTCATGCCAATATCCTCAGCTGATAACACATGGCCATTTATCTGTCTTACTTGATTTTTCTTTGACCTGACATAACCTCTTTTCTCTGGTTTACTGATGCCCCGCTTGCAACAAATGCAGCGTTAAGTGAAAACTACTATCACAAAGAAACCTTTCCTTTTTACTCCAGCAATATTTTCCACCTTCTTGGCATACCTACAGACAGACATTACAGAAATCAAAATTTCATGACCCGTTGTGTTCACTCTTATGTTATACATATGATTCTTATCTCTTTCTATGAAATCTTGAGATGTTGAGGACAATCTCAGATTTATAATATTTTTCTTAAATTCTCGGTGTGACTATACTATGCTAGGCACATGGTGGATATCCTCAAGGTGAAAATGTGGGTGATACTCTAGAGAAGAGGGAAGAAATCAAAGCTCAACAATATGAGCTTTTAGAAAGATGAACTCCAGAGATACCATAACATTTAGACTAACGAGGAATGTTCCCTGTCTCAAAGGTTGTAGGACTTCAATGTCCTCCATATAAATAAAAGACTACACAAAATATATCAGCCTACCTGAGATCAACTCACCTGAAGATCCTGTCCCTGTTATTAAGAGTATCCAAGAAAGTTTCCACTCAGAATTCAAACATTATTAAAAATATTGAGAAGTTGGTAAATATTGCAGGAGTAGACAATAATGTTTAATTAATGTGACAGGAATGTTTTTCTTTTTAGTATCCAGAAAAACTAACTCAGAGACAGGTAAGAGGGATGGAGGAAAGGAGAGCAAGAGAGAGAGAGAGAGAGAGAGAATCTGACTCATAGGAACAAGATGTAGGGTTTATGCATGCCTACATGACCTCAGGGATTCAGACCCTAGAGAATTTGTACTGAACTATTTCTTTTTCACATCAAGAAACTCAGAAATCGGATTAAATGCTAGCTTGTGTGGCATTTTACAAGAATGCAATTTCTTCTAAATCATAGGAGACAATGTTTCATCAAGCCTACCTCACGAATTTCCTCTATAAACATAATTATAGAAAATATACAAATTGACTTAGAAAATATGGTGACTACAGTAAACACAAGAAGGATAAACCATCCAATATGAAACCATTCAGCGATAACTACTGTTAACATTTGCTATGTGATTTTTCTCTTTTTCTCTGCATAATGTGTTTGTCTTGAGATGTATAAACAACATAATTTGGATTCTAGCATTTTCATTTGACATTAAATAGTCATTTTTGTCCATGGAAATTCTTATTTACCCCATTGAAACTAAATTTTTAAAATATGGAAAATCTATTCTTCCAAGGTTATATTAATACAATTTTTTGTGTCCATATATTCTTAAAAATCACAAATGTATTTTGAAAGTTTGTTTCTTTCTAAAACCAGTGGGTGTCAACCAATCCATTAGTTCTACTTTACCCAGATGTTACCCTGTTAGATCCATTTAACACTTTCCCTGGGCCCCTGACAACCTGACCAACTCTTGGGCGACTCTACCGGAACCCCAACATAATAGAGGCTATTAATCACAAGGAGTAGAATTATTTACTGTAGATGACATGGTCTTGCTCCAGGATCCCTAGGGTCTTCATTGTTATTCTCCCACTGAGATTGGCATCACTCCTACACTGCCTCTGCTTCCCACCACTGACACCTCTCTGCTCTGGGAATGTGAATTGTTTCTGATTTCCTTTTAAAATTAGAAAGGGGGAGGCACCTGAGTGGCTTAGTCAGTTAAACATCTGATTCTTGATTTCGGCTCAGGACATGAAATAGAACCTCACTTCCTTAATCAACGGGAAGTCTGCTTGGGAGTTCCTCTGCCCCTCCTCTGCTCACACACATCTCATTCTCTCTCTTTCTAATAAATAAATAAATAAATTGTAAAGAATGAAAAATAAATGAAATTAGAAAGGAAAATAATACATTTGGCAAATCAATGATTGCACACAAAGTGTCTTAAGCCATATTTGTCTGCACAAAGGCTACTATTTGATTGTTTTCCATGGTCTGTGGTTATTTTCCAAAATGCATCTGGTTTTGCTCTACTTGAAGAAGTCTTCTTATGACTTTTTTTCCTGACAGTCACAAGCTTTTTCCTTCACATTCAGATTTCTGCTGGTTCTGGGAACAGGCTGAGCAGGTTTGGCCCTTGCAGAGGGACAAGACTGAGAAAATAATCTAGCTGTGCTGTGTAGACACAAGAGAAATTTATCTAATAAATTTATCTAAGAATTTACGATACATTAAAAACTAAAGAAACCCTAAACTCATGACCAATTTTCCCTACAGGGCATTTATTGTGTTCTAGGATTCTGTGGAAGGCTGGGTATCTGAACCAGAAAGGTAGACTGAAACGCCCTACAGAAATTTCATGGTGCTTAAGGAAAAAAAATAAATAAAAAAATCTCACTAGAGAATTGAGACCTTCCACAAGGGCTTGACCATCTCACATCTCTCCCTTCATAATGTTTGTCGGGCTATTAAGCTGCATGGGGCAGCAGAAGGAAGAACTACACTCCAATACCAGAAGGATGGAGCACAACTATTGCCCACTTTCAGATCTGAGAGAACTACATACTGCTTAGTTCTCAATCAAAAGCCAACCACACTTGAGGAACAGGAGTGAATCACAGGATGGCTGGTTTTGCGTGTCACCCTTGCACAGGGGCCATGCTAATCCTCTCTGTATCGTTCCAATTTTAGTATATGTGCTGCCAAAGAGAGCACAGGATGGCTGATTTTGATGGTTTCTTTGCTAATCACCAGAAGGCTTCTTTTCCCTTTTATATCAGCAGGCCTTCTAGGACTTTTATGACAAATCATTCTTCTAATTTTCCTCTGTTTAAAGCCAAACATACCTGTTTTCTCTCCCTGACCAATTTACTCTGCCTCTCTCTCTCTATCTCTCATGAATAAATACTGTCTTAAAAAAAAAAAAATCTGTTATAAAGTTTCTTAGTGGTAAAAGATACTGCTAAGAAAATAAAAATGTAAGCCACAGGCTGGGATTAAATATTTGCCATATATATATGTGTGCCACATGTACATATATGTATGTGTATATATACATGTATGCAAAGTATTTGTTTGTAGAACATATAAAAAACTCTTTATACTCAAAATAATGGACAATCTAGTTAAAAATGAAATATTTAAGCTGACATGTGACAAAACCAGACATACTAATCATATATAGATGCAGGAAAAGATAATAAACATCATTAATCATCGGTGAAATTCTTATTAAAAACACAGTGATATACCACTGCTCATCAGTATGGATGCCCAATATAAAGAAGCCTGAAATGTTATATATTGGTGAAAATGTGGAGCAAGTAGTGTGCTCACCCATTTCAGATGGGGGTAAAAGATAGAATGACTTTAAAACAGTGTAGCTGGGATCCCTGGGTGGCGCAGTGGTTTAGTGCCTGCCTTTGGCCCAGGGCACGATCCGGGAGACCCGGGATCGAATCCCCTGTCAGGCTCACAGTGCATGGAGCCTGCTTCTCCCTCTGCCTATGTCTCTGCTTCTCTCTCTCTCTCTGTGTGACTATCATAAATTAATTAATTAATTAAAACAAAACAGTGTATCTGTGTCTTCTGAATTTATATGAACACTTCCCACACACTTTAACAATTCACTTTCTAGCTATTCATCCATGAGAAATGAAATCCACTGTATTTAACTGAAGAGAAAATTGTTCTGTCTGGTGTATGCATTAATATATGGAATAGAAGAGGAAGTAAAGCAACGTATAACAGATACTTTTGCCCTTTTATAAACTTTTTATTAAAGATTTTATTTATTTATTCATGAGAGACACATATAGGCAGAGGGAAAAGTCTCCCCGTGGGGAACCTGATGAGGGACTCAATCCCAAGATCCCGGGGTCATGACCTGAGCCAAAGGCAGATGCTCAACTGCTGAGCCACCCAAGTGTCCCCACGCTTTCATTAATTTTTTTGACTTTGTTCCTTTCAAAAGTGATTTTTATAGAAGGACTAGCTTTTCTTTCATGAAGAGCTGTCTCTATAGACCTCTCAGAGGTAGACAGGAGATGGCAAGAAAGATATGGAATATTTTTGTCACATTAACAGGGAGAAATTTATATTGATTTATGTAAAGAAAATATGGTACTATATAGATACAAGTGCTGAAGTATGTAAATCTCCTGCATTTTACCTTTGATGACCTTCTTATACCAAGATTTTGATAACTGTACTGATGAGGCATAAAAGTATCCATGTAATTATCCTTTTGAGATTCAAAGTAAGGGTGCGGTTTGTTTATAAAAGAGTGATTTTCAAATTGTTATTAATTCTGAAAAAATAAAAGACAGACACTGCACAGACCCAGGTGCCCCTTTACAACAGATTTTTAGGTTGATGAAGTTTTTTTATCAGTTTTTTGAAGATCCATCAGTTTTGTATTTTATCTAAAAAAATTAGCACCCCTAATTTCAAACAATATTTTCTTTGTTTTACTCTAAAATTTTCTAGTTTTAATTTTACGTTCAGAACTTTGATCCATTTCACTGAATTCAAGTTAATCTCTGTGTGTGGTATGAGGGAAGAGTTAAGCCTCCTTGAGACGTCTGGGTGGCTCAGGGGTTGAGCGTCTGTCTTACCCTCAGGGTGTGATCCCGAGGTCCTGGGATGGAGTCCCGCATCAGGCTCCCTGTGAGGAGCCTGCTTCTCCCTCTGCCTATATCTCTGGCTCTCTGTGTCCCTCACAAATTAACAAAAAAAAAAAAGAGTTAAGCCTCCTTCATCCTTTTGGATATCTAGTCTCTCCGCACTGCATGTTGAAAATCATCATTTTTTCCATTGAATTATAATGACCTATCCAAAGAAATTTGAAGCACCAGATATGCTTGGATCCATTAAATGTTCTCAAATAAAAGTCAGCTTCTACAATTCAATACCACAAATAGCAAAAGTTTGGCTGACATGAGGTGCAGTGAGCTGAAACACTGCTAAAGCCATTTCTAGAATAGGAGCAGCCTGATTGCAATTCTAGGGGAATCATTCTAGATCTGCATATATTTGATGAACTGGCAATTAGTTTTATTTTGGAAACATACATATAAAATTATACAATCTGTTAAAATGTTTTTAAAAATTACAAATATTACATAATACAATCAAATAATTTTATTTTTTAATTTTGGTTTACATGTCTGGAGATATTTCACTAAAATTAATATACACAAAAATCAATATTTGTAAAATGTACAACCATAGACATATTAACTCATAGCCTTAAAAAGTAATTTTAATCATCAACTACACTATAAGAGTTGGACAATCTCTAGCATCGTAAATCAGGTTTTTTTTCAGAAATAAAGTAACGAATCTAACAATATTATATTAAGTGACAAAGCAATTTTGCTACCACTAGTCTTCTGAATGTGTCTTTCACAGCTTTGTTCCTAAGGCTGTAGATCAAGGGATTCAGCATGGGAATCACCACTGTGTAAAACACAGATGCCACTTTAACGGTGAGCCAAGAAGTTTTAGGATTAGGGACACAGTAAAGGAAAAGGATGGTCCCATGGAATATGGTGATGGCTGTCAGGTGAGAGGCACAGGTGGAAAAGGTTTTCCGGCGCCCACTTGCAGAAGGCATCTTCATAACAGTGATAAAAATGAGTATATAAGACATCAGAATAATCATCAGGCTGCTCACCTCATTGAATACGGCAATAATAAAACACAGCATCTGGCTGATATAAGGGTCTGAACAGGAGACAGAAACAATTACAGAATGGTCACAGATGAAATTATTTATGATGCTAGACTCACAATAGGATAATGCAAGAAGAAAATATGTGAGTGTCATGGAACAGACTATACCCCATGAGTAAGACCCAGCTACCAGCAGAGTGCAAAGCTTCTGAGACATAGTAGTGGTATACAGCAAGGGGTTACAAACTGCTACAAAACGGTCATAGGCCATCGCTGCTAACATAAAAGTTTCCGTGACTCCAAATAAGCAAGCAAAGCAAAATTGCATAATACAACCAGAAAAGGAGATGGTTCTGTCTTCCACAGTCAAGTTCTCCAACAATTTAGGTGTAACTACAGTGGAATAACAGAAATCTACAAAGGACAAGTGGCTGAGGAAAAAGTACATGACCGTGTGGAATTTAGGACTGATCTTGATAATTATTATCATGCCCAAATTTCCCACAGTAGTGACCATATAGATAGACAAGAAAACCAGGAAGAGAGGAACCCGGAGTGTTGGGTATTCTGAAAAACCCAAGAGAATAAATGTGGGTATGATACTTTGATTTCCTTCAGGTAACATCATGATTCCTGTTGAATAAAGAACCAAAAGTTATTTCTGAAAAGTAGAACTGAATGGGAAGGTGAACCAGAGAACTAAGAGGCTTCATATGCCTCTGTGAAGTTGATATAGGATGGTGACTTTCAAAGTATGGTCAGTCCCCCAAATCAACAGAAGCATGAGCACCTGACAAGTTGTTAGGGCTGCAAATTCTCTAACCCTATCACCAGCACTCTGAATCAGACACTCTAGGATGGGGCTCGCTATTCTTGATTTAACCAGTTCTCCAGGTGATTTTGATGCCTGCTAAATTATGGGGATCACTGGTATATGAAATATATATATATATTAATAATTTTATTAATTAAAATTCATCCCTTGTTAGTATCATTACTGCTGAACTGAAATATAAATTTAGAGCATGAAAGGAATTGTACAAAATGGGAGGGAGAGAGGCAGAAAAGTAGCACAGAATACTTTGTTATGGTTCTAAGTATTATATCAAGGGTCAAGATCACTTGGCATTGCAAATGGTGCCACATAAACCTCAGTATTAATGGTTTTTATCTATTTAGTGTTTTCTAGGCATTATCCAGGATTAAATACTCCTGGAATTTAGGAGTTGGAATAAACCTTAAAATGTATCTAGTCTGTACCATCCACCTAATGCTTGACAATCCATTACAGACCTATTCATGAATGAGCATCTGGTTTCCATCAAAACTTCCACTATGGGTGTCCTGCCTCCAGAAGCAGTTTTGTAGGTCTCCTATTAACATTTTGGTCAGCATGTATTTTTTATTAATTAAATTTAATTCATATTTCATGAACTATTAATGTGCCTTAGGTCATCCATTCTGTTATATATTTTAAAATCATAAATACATAATAAAATTGTATATACATACTTTTTTGAGAAACAGAAGTATCTTATATTCAGTAACAATAGCTCCATATAAAATATGTTCTATGACACAATGAAAATTACACATGTTTTTGACCAATAGAAGTAAGCCCTCTCTTATAATGAGGCAAACTTGGGAGAAATTAGGAAGTAAGAGAAGTAGGCACACAAAGTGAAATGTCCCACGTCTATGTCTTGACAACAGAATTAGGTGAGTTATCTGTGTCATCTTAGTTTGCCTGGAAGAATCAGGTTCCAGACTCAGCAACATGAGTGCCTACCTTTACACGTACCTCAAGAAACCCTACACATGGAGTATCCATCATCAGCATATTCTTTCCAGCATTAGGTGGGATTGGGCAGATATAGTCTAAACATCCATTATTATTCAGACTATTTTAATAAATGTGTTCCCTTCAACATTTGACCGTATTAGCAAAACCCTGGTTTATTAGGGAGATTGCTACTACCGTTTTGGCTTATTGGCAAATTATTAGGTCAATAACAAAAATGTGTTCAAGAAAAAGACTTGGTATCCCAACCCTAGCATTTTCAAATGATTTTGGTGAAAATCAATGCGTTAAGATTAGGTTTATCTTCAAACTGAGACTAGGCCTGCAGGATTACAAAATCAACAAATACTCCATAATTTTCTGTAACTTCACCATTGCTCACTGCTGCCAGTTTCTGTAATACAGGATTTATTCATCAGGAACACTTTATGGCTTGTTAGTGAACATTAAAATGTCCCTGACCACAAAAAGGGACTGTGTATAATTCTTGGAATAATCTATATGAGCTGGAGCTCCATGTTTTCCACATAAATTGAAAGCTACCGAAAAAAAGAAATGAACTGACCTGAAACCAGCAGTGCTTATTTAACTTACAGAGAATTTCTTCTTATGATTAATGAATCTCAGGCATTTTTCTTCTTAGTAATAAAACATTCTTTAAAATAGCAACAGGCTTGAGGTTTGAAATAAAATAGCAGTATATTTTAATAGGTATGCCAGTAAAATGACATTTTATTTCCAGGACATAAGAAATCTTAGGAAATACAAAGAAAAAACCTGAAAGATATATCCACAATCTAAACTCTTGCCGAACTCTGGTTCTTATATCTGCCTCCATGTCTATGAAGTTAGAGACCACAGAGAATTATAATTGGAGTGTTCCTCAGTGTACTACAAAACATACAATCAGTTAAAACTCTGTCTCTTGTGTCATTGTTGTATATGCATTTTCTTGTAAAGCATTAGGGATAATTACATGACCACATCTATTCCACTAATTGCCTTTAGAAATCAAATTATTAAAATAATATGTATTAACTGAAGAACACATGGGCTATTGAGCTTGAAATAAGAAAAGAGAAGAACAATCCAGAAATAGCTGTTATTAACTCAACTGCATTTCAAATTAGTGTGGAATATTTGGACAACACTACCTTAAGAAAAAGGATGAAGGTGACCATCATCAGTGATGTATTGAGGATATCATTTACCCCCTGAAGCCTTGTGATGACAAAAGCTTCACTTTTTAAAAAAAAATTTTTAAATTTTTTTAAATTCTTTTTGTTTTTTTTTAAGCTTCCTTTTTTCTCACCTTTTTTCTCCCAAACTCATCATCCCAGCTTAAAGTGAAAAATTCATGATGCAAACTTGTATTTGGAAGCATTCTACAGGATATCTAACCAGTATTCATTAGAGTTGTCAGAGTCAAGAAACAGAAGAAAAGAGTGAAAACCTATCACAGACCAGAGTAGACTGGGAACACACAATAACTGTATGCAATGTGGTAACCTTGGGTTGGAACTCAGACATGAAAGGGACCATTGAGGAGGTAAAAAAAATAATCTATATGAAGTTTAGATTTTAGTTACCATAATATACTAATGCTTTAAAAAAAAGAGGGTTTTAATTAATTAATTAATTAATTAATTAATAGTGTGTACCAGCAGGGGGAGGGGCAGGATGAGAGGTAGAGAATCTCAAGCAGACTCTGTGCCAAGTGTGGAGCCTGACATGCAGCTCAATCTCAGTACATTGAGACAAGGACCTGAGCCAAAATCAAGAGTCAGTTGTTCAACTGACTGAGCCACCCATTTCCCCCAGTGAGGTACAATTCTTCTTTTCAAATTTTTCATTTTATTGTAGTAAGAACACTTAATGTGAGATCTACCCTAAGAGATTTTTAAGAGTACAATACATATTGTTGACTACAAATACTATTTTGTATAGCAGATCTCTAGAACTTACTCATCGTTTTTAACTGAAAAATATACCCACTGATTTGTAACTCCCCTTTCTCACTTCCCCTAGTCCCTAGCAACTATCATTCCACTCTGATTCTACAAATTTGTATTTTAGATACTTCATATAAGTCAAATTTATTTTTTGTGACTAGCTTATTTAACTTACTTAATATTCTCAGAGTTCATCCATGTGGTCACATATTGTGGAATATCCTTTCTTTTTAAGGCATAATTGTATCCCATTGCATATCTACCACATTCTCTTTCTCCACTTATCTGTCCATGGATATTTAGGCTGTTTCTGCATCTTAACTATTGTGAATAGTTCTGCAATGAACATAGGAATGCTAAAATATTTTTGAAATCTTGAGTTCAATTCTTTCAACAAAAATCCAGAAGTAGCATTACTAAATCACATATTAGGTAAATTTTTAATTTTGTGTAGAATTTCCATACTGTTTTCTATAGCAACTGTACCATTTTTCATTACTGTCAATAATGAATAAAGGTTCCAACTTCTTCACATCCTAACCAACACTTATACATATACATATGAGAATCTTATTGTTTTGATTATTTCTATTTGCATTTCCCTGATGATTAAGTGACATGGAACATTTTTTTAACATATCTATTGGCTATTTGTATATCTTAGAAGACATGTCTAAATCAAGTTCTTAGTCAACTTTCAGGTTTGGTTCTTAGTTTTTTGTTTTGTTTTTGTTTTGTTTTGTTTTTGCTATTGAATTGATGAATTCCTTATTCATAAGAAATATAGATTAATCTTTTATAAAATATATGGCTTCTAAATATTTTCTCCCATTCTTTAGGTTCCCTTTTTATGATTTATTATTCCCTTTGTTGTGCAGAAGCATTTGAAAATGCATTATTGTAATTTCATAAGATGTTAGCGATGTGGATAATGAATAAGATGTGTATGGAAACTCTGAAGTATCTTTGCAATTTATTTTATAAATTGGAAATTATTAAAAATTTTAAAACTTATTTTTAAAATGTCAACATTCATATTAAATAGGCCCATTTCATTGACTCTCCACCATCACAGCCATTGCTGCTTTATGCCAAGACACTATCACCTTAGACCTGAAATAGTATAAATGTAACAAGTAGCCTCTCAATATCCACAT
Organism: Canis aureus; assembly: GCF_053574225.1. Lineage (NCBI taxonomy): Eukaryota > Metazoa > Chordata > Mammalia > Carnivora > Canidae > Canis > Canis aureus. Next base: position 15,891,771 of record NC_135631.1, on the reverse strand, counting down.
TTGCCTCCACTTTGAATTATTTTGTTATACCATTTGCCACTTTGTTTTTAGTGTCTATGGCCATGGAAATGGGGGTTGGAGGTCAGAGGTGTAAGGGGTAGTAAATAACATTTTCAAATTCTTAATTACTAACAAAATATAATTTATTTAGTGAATTCAAATTTACATGCAATATTCTAATAATACACATGTGTCACAAAAAGATAAACTAAACATAACGTATAATTTTCCAAGTCACAAAATTGATATGTATAAAAGTCAGGATTCAAATCCCAGTCCTTCATGTAAAGAGATCCCACAAAATTACAGCTAACTAAGGACACATTTCATTATAGCAATTATCTTAAGGTTGTGTTTTGATTGTTTTTCTTGTATATCTCCTTATTGACACTTTCAGCTCCCAGTGCATTTTATTTAGTGTATAGCTCAGTAATATATTTAATATTTGTGAAATGAAAAGAAAATTAACATCTCATAGTGTTGTTTTAGCCATAAACTTACAAACTAAAATTACAACTTATAAAGCAATTCTATACATATCATCTCAGTTGTTTCTTGAAATAAAAAAAAATGGAATTATCATGAGATTCTAATGTCTACCTGGTCATAAAATGTGATTTTCATATAGATAATTGGATTCTGGATATTAACAATCTGGTAATTATTGTAAGTACTCCAAGACTGTGTTGCTAATTAGAAGTAGGAATTGGACCATTCCCCAGACCATTAACTCTCTATAGTATTTGAAACCCCCTATAACTCTTCACACAATAGAGCACAATGGAAAATTTCTGGAAATATAAGTCAATTATAAGTAGTAAAATAACCAAAATCTGAAAACAGATTGAAAGTTCATAATTTCATGAAATAAGCTAAGATTGATATAAAATATCAATATTGCCAGAAATTGTTAAAATAAGTATTGACTCAAAAGTGATGCATCATATTACAGTTCAAGGAAGACAATAGCAATTCTTCTAAACTTATGGAATAAAAGAGTGATGATAAATCTTAATGAAATTTTATTTCAATTTTTACAGGTTCAATATAATCTGGCTCTCAAAGTAATATATGGATATTTGTAATATAATATATTTACAATCTGAAATGCATAGATCAATTATGTAAATATTGAAATACACAAAATACAAATATATTAACGTATATTTATATCTATTACTTGTATAATGTGTGTTTTTATCTGTGAATATAGGCATCTACCATCAATCTACGTAAAGAAAAAACTAGAAGCAGATACCTTGGTGATTGCAAAATTGACAGACCATGACAACATTTTTAAACATCAATTTCTTTTTTTTTAAGATTTTATTTTATTTTTTATAATAAATTTATTTTTATTGGTGTTCAATTTACCAACATACAGAATAACACCTAGTGCTCATCCCATCAAGTGCCCCCCTCAGTGCCCGTCACCCATTCACCCCCACCCCCCGCCCTCCTCCCCTTCCACCACCCCTAGTTCGTTTCCCAGAGTTAAGAGTCTTTATGTTCTGTCTCCCTTTCTGATATTTCCCACACATTTCTTCTCCTTTCCCTTATATTCCCTTTCACTATTATTTATATTCCCCAAATGAATGAGAACATATAATGTTTGTCCTTCTCCGATTGACTTACTTCACTCAACAATTTCTATATTAAAACCATTTGTGATAAATTAAATGTAATGGTCTTTCATTAGATAATATTTACCTAAGGTGATTTCAAAGATAGGATAAAAGAAATCTCCCTCATGCTTCTGCCTGTCAACCCATCAGGTTTTCCACATGCTACCTATTTTTGTTTATTTGTTTTGGATCATCAAGAAACCGTGCATTTATATATTCATATATACAGAGATATGCAGATGAACTCCTTACATAAATGAAGTTAAATTAGGACTACTGTGTGGTTCTTGCTCAATTTTTCTGGAACAGTTTATTTTGTCAATATGAGTATATATAAAAATGACAACACTTTTGGGGCACCTGGGTAGCTCAGTCGTTGAGCGTCTGCCTTTGGCTCAAGTGAAAATCCTAGAGTCCTGGGACTGAGTCCCCCTGTGGGGAGCCTGCTTCTCCCTCTGCCTGTGTCTCTGCTTCTGTGTGTGTGTGTGTGTCATGAATAAATACATAAAATATTTTTTAAAAAAGACAGGATTTTTAATGGTTACACAGTATGTTCTTTTTTAAAAAATACTATAATTTATAAGCCAAACACATACCAATGAGTATTTCAGATTCTTTAGTCTTTTGCTATTATAAATAATGCTTCAGAAGTATCTACATGTATATCTCTCTACTTTCTTTTTCAAAGTATCTCTAGGATAAATTCTCAGAAGTAGTATTGCTATGTATATTTTCTTAGAATAACTATTACCAAACTACTCTTTAAAGTAATTCTGCTAATTTCTACTCTTACCAGCAATGTGAGAATGCTTGATCCACCACCCCTCCCTTCTTGTTGTGGTGGGCACAGAAATGCACCATACAAATCCCTCTTCAAGGAGGGACTTATTCTCCCAGCAGTGAACTCCATCAGGACTGACCTCAGCTATACAGAGCCAACGTGCCCACATGATAGTTAAGGCATGGGTATAGGATCTGGCCCAGGGGATAAACTCTGGTAAGTGATATGTTTGCTAATATTTATTGGAGTTTTTGTACTTCACTGTAAGTAGGAGCTCTTTCATAATAGCTATTACATGTATCTCTCGTAGATGTTCCAACAATGTTTTCCATTCTATATGAGGTTGATTTTCCACAGTAGCAGACCTTAAAACAAGGATTTGGATGCAAGTAGTTTATTTGGAAAATGATCTTAGGCAGCACCTGAAACTAAGTAGGGAAAAGAGAGACAACATTACATGAACAGGTTATTTGCGTGGACAACTGGGTCAGTCCCAATGAGGACTCCTGGAAGAACATGTAGAACCTAATTTATATTTGCCACCCTGCAAAGGAATGAAGAAATTGGGGTATTTATGGACCTACTACCATTTACTACCATTAGTTGAGAGCTATTCTTGGAGATGTTAACTGCTTGGCACTTTCAACCTGGCCTATGTGTGGACTGAAGATACTCCCACAAATAGTAAAGAAAAAAAAAAAGAGCCTTCAGATAGAGTCACAAGTATTTTCAGTAAGAAAGCATCTGAAGAAAGAAAAAAAAATTAAAAAGCAAAAACAGAAGAACTTAATAAATAGTATATATAAAATATAAGGGATAAACAAATCTAAAACTGGTTGTTTAAGAAAACCAATAAAATTAAAGTCTCATATATCTAAACAAGTGAGAGAGAAGGCAGAGATAGCTAATAACTAGTATCAGCAATGAAAACTGATCACAACTATAGCTCCTTCCAACTTTAGAAACTATTATGAAAAAAGTTGTGCTGCTGACTTTGAAAACAGCAAAAATGAATGAATGAACTCCAAAAAGTGAAAACAAAACAATGAAACTGACTCAAGAAGAAATTGGGATTAGATTTTCTTACCACTATTTTTAGAAGGGCATTCATAATTGAAAACATTCCTATGTGATCAAAAATCCTCTTGTGGGGACACCTGGGTGGCTCAGCGGTTGAGCATCTGCCTTCAGCCCAGGGCGTGATCCTGGAGACCCGGGATCGAGTCCCACATCAGGATCCCTGCATGGAGCCTGCTTCTTTCTGTGCCTGTGTCTCTGCCTCTCTCTCTCTCTCTCTCTCTCTCTCTCTCTCTGTTTCTCATGAATAAATAAATAAAATATTTTAAAAAATCCTCTTATGTTTCAGTGAATTCTATTAAGCAATATTTTTCATTGAGTTAAATAAGAAGACATTCTTATCAGTTCATCTGAAGAGGCTAATATGATTTTGATGCCAAAAACTAACAAGGGTGGTACAATAAAAGAAAATTACAAAACTATTATACTCATGAACATAGAATTTTTAATTATAAATAAAATATGGACACAAACTAATCAACTAACAGAATATTCTATTATATAACATTTAAATTCATGCTCTCAGTACAAAAACCACTTGATTTAATAGTAGAAAATTAAAAAAATGTAAGTTGCCACATGAAAATATTAAAGGAACTCAGATGAAGAAAAAGCAACTTAATGAAATTCCACATCTATTCACCAAAAACCAAAATATTGCAAAAACACAGAGAAAGCAGATAACTTTGTTAATCTGGAGGGAGGAAAGTACAAAAATCTATAGGAAACACCATTTATTTTTTTTAAGATTTTATTTGTTTATTTAGTACAGAGAGAGAAAGAGAGAGCATGAGTGGAGAGGTGGGGCAGAAAGAAAGGGAGAAGCAGACTCCCCACTGAGCAGGGAGCCAGAGCAGAGTTCCATCCTAGGACCCTGAGATCATGATCTGAGACATGACCTGAGCCAAAGGTAGACACTTAACTGACTTGAGCCACTCGAGCACACCTAAAAAACATCATTTTAAATATGAAATATTCAATGCCTTCTTTGTGAGGTGAGGAAATTAAGGATGCCTACTTTTACTATATTTATTCAAAATTATGCTGATATTCTTAGACAGTTAGCAAAAACAAAATAAAACAAAAAAAGTAATTAAAAGGAATAAAATGGAAACAACAACATCAAAGTATGTTTAATTGGAGATTATATGATATGCATGTTGAAAATCCAAACTAATCTACAAAAGAATTATAAAATTATTATGAGATTTTGGTAGAGTGGCCCAAAGTAAAATCATATAACAGTAAATTAGATTCTGATCTAAAAATAACATGTCTTACAAATGAAACTTAAAATAGTATGATAAAGATCACATACTCAGGGATTAGTTTCACAAAATATATGCAAGAACTTTACAGAAAAACAATGTAGTAAAATGTTTATTGCAAAAATTGAAGTAAATCTAAACAAACAGAAAGATATAGCATGCTCATGATTTGGAAAACTTACAGATGCAAATGTGCTATTTCTTTCCAAATGGATCTATACTTCTACTGTAATTCTACCTAAAATCCAAATAGGAATGACTAAAATGTGTTTGAAAAGGTGAGGTTCAAAAGATATCTCAATTAACCTGAAAGAAAAAAAGTAACTTTTCAGGAGTGGCTTTACTGGATACCATACATTGTTAGTTATGGATAGGTATGGCTATAAAACAGAGAGAGACATATAGAAAGCTTGTATGCTAAACATATAGGGACATTTACTTTATGAAATCCTGGCACTATGGGCTAGTGCTAATGGAGTGACTTTACAATAAAGATTGCTGGGAAAATATATATCCATAGGTTAAAAAATAAAATCAGCTAATTTTCATATGACACCAAAATTTAATTCCAATTTGATCTTGGAAATAAATTAAAAAATCAGTGTAAAAAGAAAAAAAAATAAAATCTAGGATCCAAGAGAAGATAGAATATAATAGAAAAGACATAATAATGTATGAAATTTTTAGGACAACTTAGCACATAAAATATGGGAATATCTTCATTCATTTAGAGGAAATAAATATATCATGAATAGGATATTAGAAGCATATCTCTGTAAAGGAATAGTTCAATAAACCCTGCTTCAGTAAACATTAGGAAATCTGTGGACCTAAATACATAATCAAGAGAGTGGACAGCCATACACTAGGAGATAATAGTCATGGTACTTTTATCAAACAAAGGATTTTTATTTAAAATGTATTTAAAATGTATTTTATGTAATTTAAGCTAAATAAAATGTATTTAAATGTATTTTATTTATTTAAAATGAACTAGATTTTATGATAAAAGACCAACTGCCTAATAGAAAAGTGGGCAAAAAACTTAAATAAGCATCTCACAAAAGAAAAGACTCAAATGACTACGAATAACCATATTTAAAGAAATTCAAGGCATGCCTGGGTGGGTCAGTCAGTTAAGCATTGGACTCTTGATTTCAGCTCATGTCATCATCTCATGGGTCATGAGATGGAGCCCTGTGTCCAGCTCCGCACTCAGCAGGGAGTTTGCTTGAAGAGTATCTCCTTCTGCCCCTCCCTCTACTCTCTATCTGTCATAAATAAATAAATAAATAAATAAATAAATAAATAAATAAATAAATCTTTTTTAAAAAAGAAATTCAACCACATCAATACTAAGAGGCATTTAAAGTATAACCAAAATGAGATACCACTATTCACCTACCAATGCTGAAGATATTAACATATCTAATGTGACAATATTAAATGTGGGTAACTGGATGACAGGCACTGAGGAGGGCACTTGATAAGATGACCACTAGGTGTTATATTATATGTTGGCAAATCGAACTTCAATTAAAAAAATGTTGGCAAGAATGGGCAATAATTAGAAATCACACACTATATACGGGGGATTTAAATTAATACAACTTTGGAAAATCATTTGATGCAATATTACTCAGCCATTAGAAACGACAAATACCCACCATTTGCTTTGACATGGATGGAACTGGAGGGTAATATGCTGAGTGAAATAAGTCAATCGGAGAAGGACACACATTATATGGTCTCATTCATTGGGGGAATATAAAAAATAGTGAAAGGGAATAAAGGGGAAAGGAGAAAAAATGAGTGGGAAATATCAGAAAGTGAGACAGAACACGAGAGACTCCTAACTCTGGGAAACAAACAAGGGGTGGTAGAAAGGGTGGTGGGCGGGAGGTGGGAGTGACTGGGTGACGGGCACTGAGGGGGCACTTGATGGGATGAGCACTGGGTGTTATGCTACATGTTGGCAAATTGAACACCAATAAAAAAATAAAAATTAAAAATTAAAAAAAAGCATCTAGTAAAAGAGAAAAAACCAGCTCCCTGCAATCCAGAACTTTCAGTCATAGGACACATCCCACCAAAAGAATGCTTGCTCATGTGAGGGCAGCAGATGTCTGTGCAAGGATGTTCATAGCATTTTCATAAAACCCAAGAAGAGTAAATAACTAAAAGTCTATTAACAGAATAAATAAACCAATCGTGGCATATTTATTTTATGGAACATTCTTCACCAATAGAAATGAACTACTATTACAGCTAATAACTTCAACATCCATTTAAAACAAATGTTGAGCCAAAGAAGCCAGACATAATGGAATATATACTCTAAGGTTTCACTTATATGAATTTCAAAAGGAGGCAAGGTTAACATTTATACTCTAATAACCAATTCATAGGGCTTGTAGCTAAACAGAAAGAGTTCTGACTGTCACAAACTCCACAGTGGAGTTTGCCCCTAGGGATGCTGAAGAAGCAATGATTAGAAAATGCTTATGAGTATTTTGAAAGTTGCAGATAATGTTTTGTCTTTACTTTCTTGGAGAAGGTAATGCACAGAAAAATTATTCAAAATTGCTTCTCTATGTGTTGTTTGTCATAGTTCATGATTTGAGAGAGGAAGAGAAGGGAAGAATAAGGAGTGAGGGGAGAAAGGGAACATGGAAGGTAACATATTCACTGGTTCTGGGAGGTAGGACAAGGACTTCTTTAGAGGCCCCTGATCTATGCTTTGGGAGTGGAACTTGAGCAGAATTTTCTTTCTTTCTTTTGTTTTCACCTGCGAGTGATTTTTTTTTTTAAGTGCAGTGAGACTTAATAATCACAGATGTATATAAATTAACTAATTTCCTGAATAAATTTTCTCCAATTATTTGAAGAAAAAATTAATAACCATCAATGCAATGTATAAAAATATTTAAAGTGTGTGTGTGTGTGTGTAAAAATCAAAATCACATTGAGTGAGAAAGCAGTTTGGTATGGATTAACTTCCTGGCTGTGTCTTTCACGTCTTTGTTCCTCAGGCTGTAAATAAGGGGGTTCAACATGGGGATCATGACAGTAAAAAACACCGTGGCCACTTTGACCAGGAGCCACGAGCTTTTGGAGTTGGGCACACAGTAGAGAAGAAGGATTATTCCATGGAAGATGGTGATGGCGGTCAGGTGGGAGGCACAGGTGGAGAAGGCCTTCTGGAGTCCACCAGCAGAAGGCATCTTGATGATGGTGACAACTATGAATATATATGAGGCCAGGATAATCAGGAGGCTGCAAGCCTCGTTGAATGTAGAAATGACCAAACATGTCATCTGACTGAAGTAGGGGTCAGAACAGGATAAAGAGAGGATGGCAGAATACTCACAGCCAAAGTGATTTATGATGTTGGAACCACAGTAGGAGAGTTCCAAAAGAGAGTATGTGAGTGTCAAGGAACATATGCCACCCCACGTGTAGGTTCCAGCTACCAAGAGGGCACAGAGTTTCTGAGACATAGCAACTGTGTAGAGCAGAGGGTTACAGACAGCCACAAATCGGTCATAGGCCATTACTGCCAACATGAACATTTCCGTAATTACAAATGCACAAATGAAGAAAAATTGCACCATGCATCCTTTGAAGGAGATACTTCTGTCTTCTGTGACCAAGGTTTCTAATAGTTTCGGTGTAAAGACACTGGAATAACAAATATCCAAAAAGGATAGGTGGCTGAGGAAAAAGTACATGGGGGTGTGGAGTTTGGGATTGATCCTTACGACCATGATTATGCCCAGATTCCCCACCAGAGTGACCGTGTAGACAGTCAAGAACACCAGGAAGAGGGGCATCTGGAGGTGTGGGTATTCTGAGAAACCCAGGAGAATGAATGTGGTCACAGAGCTCTGATTTCCTTCATCTAGTTCCATGGCTCTTGATTTTAAAAGACGAATAAAGGAGAAGAACAGAAAACTGAGCAGCAGAACTTGAGAAGGAAGAGTAGAAAGAAATTGGGGCAGGTCTGTGTAAGGCAGGGAAGGCAATATGGCCAGCAGGTTCTCATGGGTGCTCTGCTTCACTTTAGAATCTTACTTAACAACTTACTGACTTTTTGTGGAATTAGCTGTATCATTCAGGGCTTTAGTTTCTTCACCTGGAAAATAAGGAATAAGAATAGGACTTATCAGTAGTATGTGACATAAATGATCTGTAAATATATATGATCCTGAGCCCCTTGAATGGCCCCATGATAAAATAGAAGTATATGAGTACAAAGGAAACAGCAAAATCAGGAAACAATTGAGCGTATCATAGTAGTCATGTGACTGCAGCAGAAGTGGCTTTGGGAAGATTAAACATTTCTTTTTTTTTAAATTTTTTTAAACATTTCTAATACATAAAGAAAAACAGAATAGTAAATTTTTGGGGGGGAATACATCATCAGATAATCACAAATATTTATTGATATATTGAATGTTTATCTATTCTCAGTATATCTTATTATCAGGGACTCACAAAACATCTACTTAAGAGGCTCTATACTTGGTCTGGTAAAAAATTTCAATAATAACTATGTTCTGTCAATTACATCCCCATCAGATGGTCATTTTTAAGGCTCAACATGCTTAATCATTTAAAACTGTTTTTAGAAGCAGTGTCTTGGAAATAAGTCTTGAAAGCTTCACATAACTATCTTCTGTTGGTTATGCTGTCGGTAGTACAAACTGTATCAAAGTGGAAAAAAGTCTGCTTATTTACCAGTGATTATAACGTGTGCACACACACACACTCTCTCTCTCTCTATATATATATATATAGTACTGAAAAAGAAATATCTCTTACAACAACAACGCAAAGCCTTTTTCTGATGCAACAAGCCTGAATGGTGAAGAATGGGAAAAAATACGTTAGATTAAAAAATATGAGTATTTTGTTTCCATAAACCAACAGAAGTTTAAACATTACACATTTCACATGAGTAATTTTTTTAAAACTTCACATGATTAAATCTAGAAGTGGACATGGAGACACAGTGAATATGTTGCTGTCATCTTGAACACATCTGTGAACTTTCACAAAGTTTAGCTTTGTCTGTAACCAGCACCAGCTTATCGTTAAATCTACCACTAATCAGGAGCAAAGCATCAGGTACATGATCACATTTTCCGTTACATAGAAGATTGGGTTGACCTGTAGTGAACTTCATGCATTTAGTTATGGGTATCTACTTTAAAAAAAAAAAAAATGGCTCTCTAAATTCAGGAACTTTGATGGCTTTTATCAGGTCACGTTCATGCAGTGAATGCATGAATTCTATCTCAATTCTGAGATAGAATCTGCTATAACTGCCAAGCGCTAGAGGGAACCATTACCATCATCTTTGGCAAAGACTCCAAATTAAATTAAGACAAGACCTGATACAGTTGAAAAGTGGAGAATTCCTGAATATTTTCACATGTCTTTAGTTTAGTCTTCTTTAGTAATACTTCCACTGCCCCCTCCTTATATTAAAGCTTCTGTCCTCACATCTAATGATCTCTTTTCAGCATCAGTCAATGGAAATTACCAAAGCAGTAACCACCATAGTCAATCCTCTCTTTGAAAATTTATCCTGAGCAGTATAAATCCTAGTGTATTTTTCTGGTGCTTTCCAGATCCAAATGGATCTCTTTCTCTCTTTTTCTTTGGAATTCTCAGAAATTAAAGCTAACCCTCTCCATCAAGAGACTTTTCAAATATTTGAGGACATTAAAAGAGATCTCTTGTTCTCTTACCCTCTGGATAAGCATTTTTAAAGTTTTTGTTTTGTTGTGCTTTGTTTTTCCATTTTCTTTCTCATACTGATTTCTAAATACTCCTGAGGACCAACCTACTCAATATTCTGGGTATCAATAGCATAGACTCTCTGAGCTGATATTGAAACTAAGACTAATCTTTTCAGGGTTACCTTGCCAAGCCAAAGGCAATGAACTCTGCAATCTGCTTCCATATGTTATATATCTAATAATAATGCCTGAGTACTTGTAGTCAAATATTTGAACTGTGTTAGGTCAATTTACTGCCATGTCAAACTGTGTCCAGGATTTACCAGAAAGCAACAAATTTCACATTTGTGCGCCTGGAATGTTCAAAGCTGAGGATTGTGCATTTGTTATTCAATTTCATGCACTGTCGACTCCTTTTTCTCTCTGCTGCTTGCATGGCCTTTCAGCCTAACTGAATTGCTGAAGACCACACTACTGCTTGCCTTTTCTCGGGCCATCTGTCTGCCCAGAATGCCTTCACATTCCATTTGTATCACTCTCGTTACTATTTGGTCTATTTGTTAAATTTTTGGTAAATATTCTTTTGCTTTCACTTCTGAAGAGTGAACGTGCTGTATTCAACATGTGCCCCACGTAAACTTTAAATAAAAGAATAACAGGATGTCTTCAGGACTAGAAGAGCTCAAGGGCACTTACAATGAACGTGAGACTTCTTCACCCATTCCAAAATCCTTTTGAGGACCAGGCTTACATTATATATTTGCTGGTTTACAAAGTATGCAGGTACAAAAATGCACAAAGAAGGTAATAATTGTTAATATTATCTTAACAATAATGTTATGGTGATGATTTTATCAAAGCAATTTGAGTATTTTTAACTAACTTAGCCTGGTATCTGGAAATATGATTGGGGTTGAATAAAGAAATTGTATCCATTACACCACAGAAAACGGAAAATAAATTATCCTACTTACCTTTTTTTTAAAGGTTTTATTTATTTATTTGAGATAGAGAGTACAAATGCAGAGAAGCATACTACCCTGTTGAGCAAGGACGTCAACACGGGACTCCATCACAGAACTCTGGATAATGACCTGAGCAGAAGGCAGTCACCCAACCTACTGAGCCACCCAGGCAGCCCCCACTTACCTTTTCTTATCAGAAACTTTTCTTATAAAACTGTACTATCAACCTTTTCTGTTCTTTACATTCAGAAGAGGCTATTTTGAATGAGTGGAGAAAAGGCAGTCTCACATCCTGCTATTTTATAGATCACTTGGGGTTAGGAAACAGATTCCATTAGTTCATATTCAGCCTATGTCACATTTCACATAAGCTTCTTTAGCAAATTGTTTAATTTTATGAGCCTCAATTGTGTCATCTATAAAACGTGGGTAATAACACTATGCTAGCTCACTTAATGTTTAGCGTGAACATCTTAACTGAGAACTAACTTTAGAATATCTGGGAACTAATCCTGCACTTGGTTAAGGCCTCCACAAAACCAGTTTCCTTCCATCTGAATTGTCTAATGTTAGAATTAATCTCCATGAAATTAGTATGAATTCTGAGTTTTGAAATGTCTTTGTACTGCGTATTTGGAAAGTTATTTTTAAAGGGATTATATGGGGGAACCTGGGTGATTCAGTCCATTAAGTATCTGCCTTGGGCTCAGGTTGTGATCCCAGGGTCCTGGGAGTAAGCCCCATGTGAGGCTCCCTGCTCAGTGGGGAGTCTGCTTATTCCTCTTCCTCTGTCCATCCCTCTGTTCATGCTCTCTCTCTCTCACTCACTCACTCTCAAATAAATAAATAAAACATTTATTTTTTTTTTTTAAGTTTTATGTCCTGGACTCATCTTAATTTTAGATTTTTCACTGAGTGTGGGATTCCCAATGATGTATGTTTCTAATCCAGCAACATATAATCTCAATTTTCCTTTGCTTTCCTAACCCTTTCTGTTCTTTCTGACTCTTCTGCTATCTTGTATCTGTGACTGTGGGAAAGGCAATCAGGAAAGAAGGAAAGAGAGAACAGTCAAAGTCACCTTCTTCATTTTTACTATATCTACTATCCACTCATCTGGATATGAGTCAACTGTCAAACTATAGTCCAATCTATAAGATTAACTTTTGTTGACTCTCACTTAGCCTGGAACGCAGCAGTATAAATATTTTTGAGGGCATTTTATACTAAATGAATCACATTGAAACTCTTCTGCCTAGATGTCTTTAATATCTCCTGGCATCCTGCAGCCACTACAATACTTTTACATTCATAGTAGGTTTTTTTTTTTTTAAAGATTTTATTCATTTATTCATGAGACACAGAGAGAGAGAGAGAGGCATAGGCAGAGGGAGAAGCAGGCTCCTTGCAGGGAGCCTGATGTGGGACTTGATCCCAGGACTCCACAATCACACCCTGAGCCAAAGGCAGACACTCAACTGCTGAGCCACCCGGGCATCCCCTTAGTAGGATTTTAAATCTTTATTGTACAAAAACAAGCATTTGTAGTTTCTGATCCACTATTCATCCCTCTGAAATGGCATCTTTACCCTTGTTTTATATCTTGTCACCATTTCATTAGGTACCACAGAGCTTCCAAGAAAACTGCTGGTTAATCTAAATGTCTTTTCTCTTATTCTATGTTCTTTCCACTCACATTACCACAAAGCTTGTGCAATGCCTGGCACATTTGCTACATATGTGTGCATGAGTGCATGTATGTGTGCATCAGCTTTTTCCCTGAAGAATATCACTTCTTAAGAATAAGACTCACATTTAACATTTTCTTTATGAACCCCTAATGTGATTAGCTTAACCAGTGGAGACATATTTTCAAGTTCAGGATAATGGTCCTGGGGATAATGCAAGCAGAATGCAGCCGGCTGAGTATAAACATAAACCAAGTAGAGATGGCAGTTACTACTCAGTTCAGGTAGGTTGTTCCTCCTGCAATGTGCTGGATTCCAGTGTCTTTCACAGGAGAATGAAAAGGTAATCAGGAGTGCCTGGGTGGCTCAGTGGTTGAGCGTCTATCTCTGGCTCAGGTCATTATCCAGGGTCCTGGGATTGAGCTCTGAATCAGGCTCCCTGCAGGGAGCCTATGTCTCCCTCTGCCTATGTCTCTGCCTCACTCTCTATGTCTCTCATGAATAAATAAGTAAAATCTTTAAAAAAGAAAATATAATCAATCCTAGGTTGTTGAATCAACTCACCAAAAGCCAGATTTTCCTGATGCATTTTAATTGAAGGCTTCCTTGCCAGTATGAATAAACTGCATATGCTTTCTGTCTCAAAATTGAAATTTTTGTTCAATAGTTTCAGTTCTTTAATCAGAAGGTTGATAATTTTGGCAAAATGTCATTGAACAAAGATATCAAGAAATGTCATTTTTTGTGAAAGTCAAGAGATTTTGGAGGGAGTACAGAGATATACTTCAGGAGTAGACAGACCTGAAAACTATATTCCATGATGGTGTTTGTTTTATTCTAAGTATATAACCTTGGGGACACAGACTCCAGAGAATCCTGACAGCATGTGCAGCCATTAGCTACAAACAAAATAATTAGAGAGAATTGCTCTTCTGCAACTTGGACTATAATTTCTTCCAAATCATTGACAGATTGATCTTTACATCTTAAAAAATAATTTGCTCCTGGGCCTCCTGGGTGGCTCAGTCAGTTAAGCATCCAACTCTTGATTTTAGCTCAGGTCTTGATCTCAGGGTCTTGAGATGAACCCCACATGGGGCTCTGTGCTGGGCGTGGAGCCTGCTTAAGATTCTCTCTCTCTCCCTCTCCCTCTGCCCCTCCTGCTTGCACTCCCAAAAATAAAATAAAATAAAGATAATAAAATAAAATAAAATAAAATAAAATAATAATTTGCTCCCTATCAATGTTATACTTGTTAAAATTATGAAAAAATTAGAGTCATATCTATCCCAATGATCCCAACATAATTATGGTTATTAGGATAACACTACATGTGTTAACACTTGCTAAGTCTCTTAATTTTGCTTATGTGATCCCATTTGGATTTATATAGAAGCACATTTAACATTATACTATAGATATTTTTACATTCAACCATTAAGGCTTATTTTGCTGATATGTTTGCCCTCGGGGGGTTGGGAGAGTGGAGACATGTTAGTTATCCTGATCTTGGCTATAGATCCAGCTGCAGTCTTCAGTTCAATCACAGAGGTCGTAGTGTTGATATTTTAACCATTTGTACCTGTTTTGTCACAGGTCTTGGAGAAGAAAAAGTCACACTTATGCCTACTACATCCAAAATTTTAAAGGAAGAATAATATATAAATCCATTGGTAGAAAAAAAAAATAGCCCGTAACTATCACTGAACACAATCATTAGTGAACTAGCATATTACCTAACATTCATTTAGCTTCATGATTAGAATGTCAACTTTCAGGTTGAAAGTACAACCTGAGGCTTTTTGAAAAGAATTTTGCATTATATTTGTGTCAATAAAGCTGCATATGCAAGAATATGAATAAATGAGTAAAGGACAACCACATTGACATAAATAGAAAACTAGGGTAATGGATATATATTTTCAAAATGTATATTGTTTTCTTGTGCTAGTACATAGAAAATATTTTATATTTGGTTATACTACCAATTATAATTTACATTGTATTATGGACTTTTTAAGGGAGACATATTCCTTATTTATTTTTGTTTTCCTGGGAGTCTTCTAATACCAAAATGGTTCTTGTGGAATTAAATATATATATTTAATTATGTAATATATATAACATATATATATTAGAAATTTAGGAATTATATATA
Source organism: Canis aureus (assembly GCF_053574225.1). NCBI lineage: Eukaryota > Metazoa > Chordata > Mammalia > Carnivora > Canidae > Canis > Canis aureus. Next base: position 15,876,462 of record NC_135631.1, on the reverse strand, counting down.
ATATTTATATTAGAAATTTGGAATTTTGTGTTAAACAGCTTTTAATGTTCTACTTTTATAAACACTAACTCTTTTATAAGCCATAACTCTTCAGATCATCTCAAAAATATCACACCTCACATGACATGAACTAAACTGAAATTTGGCCTAGGCAATTAAAAAGTCATGTACACTGACATAGAAACTTTTGTATTCCAATTTATGAATCAAAAACTTCGAGTTTAAATAGCTTAATCTTTTATCCCTAATATCATATGTAGTATTAAAGTTACTTTAGTAAATATTAGAGTGAACAGATAATGGACTTTCAATGGCAAGATTGTCATACACGTATGTACTGATAGAGCCTTGAACAACTCTTACCAATACTCTCCAAAAGAACTAATTAATATTTCTGGCTTTATATTTTGTCACAGAACAATTTAACATTAATTAACTTCTTTACTGTCTCCTTCACATCTTTGTTCCTGAGACTGTAGATCAGTGGGTTCAGCATGGGGATGACCACAGTGTAAAACACAGAAGCCACCTTGACCATGAGCCATGAACTTCTGGAGTCAGGTACACAGTAGAGGAATAGGATGGTCCCATGGAAGATTGTAATAGCAGTCAGATGAGAGGCACATGTTGAGAAGACTTTGTGGCGACCTCCATTTGAAGGCATCTTCATGACAGTGATAAAGATAAAAACATAGGAGGTAAGAATGATCATCAAGCTGCTTATTTCATTGAACGTGGCAGAGACTAAAATGATCTTCTGGCTAATGTAGGGGTCAGAGCAGGACACAGAGACAATGGCAGCATGTTCACAGACAAAGTTATTTATGAAGTTAGTCCCACAAAAGGATAAGGTCAACAAAAAGTATGTGTATGTTAAGGAGCAGGCTATACCCCAGGAGTATGATGCACTCACCAATAAGGAGCAAAGCTTCTGAGACATGACAACTGTGTAGAGAAGTGGGTTACAAACTGCCACAAATCGATCATAGGCCATTACTGCCAACATGAATGTTTCCGTCACCACAAATATGCATGCAAAGAAGAATTGCATAATGCATCCTATAAAGGAGATGGTTCTGTCTTCCACAACCAAGTTTTCTAATAGTTTGGGTGTAACTACTGTAGAGTAACAGAAATCAACAAAAGAAAGATGGCTGAGGAAGAAGTACATGGGGGTATGGAGTTTGGGATTGATCTGGATAATCATGACCATGCCCAGATTTCCCAAAACAGTAACTGTGTAGATGGTAAAGAATAAAAGGAACAGGGGCATCTGGAGTTCTGGATATTCTGAAAAGCCCAATAGAATGAAAGTGGCTTCAGCACTCTGGTTTTCTTGATTCCTGTGGACAATACAAGAAACCTGATTTAGAGAAGTGAGACGCAAAATCTGGATAAAACAAGTTAAAATGAGGAAATGATAAGAAACTTAGTGATTATCCAGAAATACTATCATAGAAAATACTTGATTTTGACCTCTATTTTTAAAGGTGGAAATAACATATCTGCTAAAGGTTAGTATCCAAAATATATAAAGAACTTACAAAACTCACTACCCAAAAAACATACAATCCATTTTAAAAAAAATGGGCAGAAGACATGGACATTTCTCCAAAGAAGAAATAAAGATGACCAATAGACACATGAAAAGATCCTCAACATCATTGATCATCAGAGAAATATAAATAAAAACTACAATGATATATCACCTCACATCAGTCAGAATGGCTAAAATTAGCAACATAGGAAACAATAGGTATTGGCAAGGATGCAGAAATAAAGGGGAACCCTTTTACACCTTCCACTATTGGTGGAAATGCAACCTGGTGCAACCACTATTGAAAACAATATGGAAGTTCCAAAAAAATTAAAAATAGGACTACCCTCCAATTCAGCAATTGTGATTGGGAACAAAGGGCTAGCTGAGGACAAAACACATCGACAAGTCCTTGAAACAGGCAGAGGGACATTCCTCTATGAACTCAGCTGGCTTGATGTTAATACTCTGCTAAGGGCAAAAGGCAATCTTAGCTTGACCCCCAGGATCCTGTAAGTCTACTTTAATGTACAAAAATTCCTTTAGAAATTTCCTTTATCTCTAAACCCCTTCAAGATACGTGTTGGCAATCATCCCCCAAGCACATGGCCCACTGATATATCTGAAGATCTCATTATTAAGATTTTATTAGACAATAATAAGTGAACTTTTCCAAACAATAGCTAGCCCTTCAAGGTCATGGAAACCTTGCTTCCAAAATTCCTTAGAAAGTATGCTATCCTCAAACCCTTCCCAACTCTTAAGTGTATAATCATCCACTCCTCAAAGCCTAGGCAGTAGCTCTTCCTGCCCATGGGTCCTGTCCCCATGCTTTAATAAAACCATGATTTTGCACCGAATTCTTTCTGGGTTGTCAGCTCCAGACCTCACCCCACCAAACCTCACCTATATTCCAAAACTTCATCAACATCACTATTACATATTTACCCAAAGGATAAAAGTACTAACTCAAAGGGATACACGTACCCTCATGTTTATAGCAGCATTATAACAATAGCCAAATTATGGAAAGAACTCAAATATCCATTGAGTGATGAATGAATAAAAAAAAAAAGTGATCTATATACAATGAAATATTACTCAGCCATAAAAAAGAATGAAATTTTGCCATTTACAACATCATGGATGAAGGCAGAGGGTATTATGCTAAGTCAAATAAGTCAGAGAAAGACAAAAGATTTCACTTATATGTGGGATTTAGGAAACAGAACATATGCTCATGGGGATTAAAAAAGAGATAAACAAACCAAGAAAACAGACTCTTAAATGACAGACAACAAATGTGATTACCGGAGGGGAGGTGGGTGGGAGGATGAGTTAAATAAAACAGACTCTTAATGACAGACAGCAAACTGGTGATTACCAGAGGGGAAGTAGGTTGGGAGGATGGGTTAAATAGGTGATGGGGATTAAAGAGGGCATTTGTTGTGATGAGCACAGAGTGTGATATGTAAGTGTTGAATCACTAAATAATAAACCTCAAACTAACATTACACTGTTAACTAACTGGAATTTAAATAAAAACTAAAAAAGCTAGAATTTACTAATATCTAACATTGCCATTACAAGGAGAATATGAAATTTGTGCAAATAGAATAGTAAAAGAAGGCAGTCAAGAGAGGAAGAACAAAAATAGAATTGTTTTTGATATATCTAAAATGATCACACTCCATATCCTCATAAGCAGCTGACTTTGAATAAGGGACAAGCAGGCCTAGGTAGGGAGAGATAGATAGGGGGCCATGGAATCAGGCTCACAAAAAAATCCCAAAATGTGAGGATGAAGGAAAACCAGAGATAAACCAGACTATCCTGTCCCAGGTGCCAGACATGGGGTCTTATTATAATAGCTACTTGTGACCAATGAAGAATTATTTGACCCCAACAAAAGAAGTAAGCCATTAAAGATGTCCTCACAAGTCACAAGTCGTTACTCAATGATAATATCAATAGAGATGTTAAAAGGATTTATGTTCCCTGGTTAGCTTTCAATAAAAGACCAACCCTCAGTGGCAACCCTGTCAGGACCCCTCTCACTTCTGAGAGCTTCCTCTGTATCTTCACTTAAAAAACTTTTATCACTTTACTCACTCTCCTTTGTCCACGAGATTCATCCTTTGACTCTGTGAGACAAGAACCTACCTCTTCTGCTTCTACTTCATGAGAAGAACAAGTGCAGCTTTTCTCATGAAGTAGAGTGTAGTTAAAATGCTTGTCTTGGAGAAAATACATATCATAAATTTCCATAATCTCTTCCCTGCCTAACCTGGTTAAGCATGAGAACTTAGAACTTGAAAAAAACATTAATGACCCAGAGAAATGACCAAGTTACTTCTTCTTCTTTTTTTTTTTTTTACTATTATTGCTGTAATTATTTTTGAATATCTTTTCCAGTGGACTTATACTCAGTCACATATTTATCTCCCCATATTTTAGCTATGTCCTACAGATGAATAATGCACTTATCAGCCATACTTACCTAATTATGAAATACTGTAAAAATCTATTGTCCTTTCTTGGTGTATTGCAGTATTAAGTATATAGCAAGATGTGCGGTAGAAACAAACTTAATTATGCTATGTACAGACTATTTTTATTGTGTTGGAGATCCTTCTGTTACATTATCATCAAAATCTCTAAATAAGGGCCACTGCTTCCTAAAGTATACAGTGTGTTTGTTATTTGACTAGGGAATTTTATTTTATTTTTTTGGCATTGAACTGGTTTCATAAACATAAAGTTAATCCTTCCAATACTTTACTTTCTCAACTTCTTGATGTCTTACAATAACTTTGCCTCCACTTGATCCTTTACTCATGGCCAGAGTCATACTCTTCCTGCTATTATCAAAAAGTGTAAGCCTCAAAAATACAGATTTCATCCACATCTGTAACATACTCATATTTTATTTATTTTTAAATCAATTGCCATTTTATCATTGCCTGTTCCACAGCAAAATAAAATTTGTGAAAGTAAATTTGGGATATTAAAACAAGAGTGAGTACTCAATAACATTTATTGAATGAATAAAATATGAGCATGTGAATGAGTAAACTCTAGGCATATAATATACACATATTGGGGCAAAAGCTTATAATAATGCTAAAGTTAGGCTTGCCTATTAAATCAGCCCCACACATAATGCACTGAGACACAGCTTGAGTCCTACAAAACAAGTAGAAATAATGAAAAGCCAAGGCACTTAAACTTCCTGAATTTGCATGAAATGAAGACATTTGAAGGAATAAAGGAAGCATTGAATTCTTTTCTTAAATTGTCCCATATGCCTTCAAAATGCCTGAACTACCTTCTCCTACCAATGTAATTCGTTATTCTAAAAGCCACTTCCTGATCCCTTATTGAAATCTAATGTAAGTACAAGGAGGAGGACCTGGGTAGCTCAGTAGTTGAGTGTCTCCAATTGCTTTTAAGAGTCCTTTGATACATGTGACTTAATGTCCCACCACATTTATCATAATTTCCTGAAAATAGTTTTCAATTTAATAGAAAACTCATTAAGTGCAAATTTCGTAACTGAACATGCTTTTTCCAAAATCTGTATTAGTTCTATATGGCTATGGTAAGAAAGTCTGAGAAACTCAGAATTGAGGGAGAAACCATCATCATGAAAGAGAACTATAACTGGAAGTCTGTATCTCCCATTCCCATCATCCATTTTGTTCATACCTTTCCCTCTGGCAACCATCACTTTGTTCTCTTCATTTATGGGTCTGATTCTGCTTTTTGTTTGTTTACTCATTTTTGGTTTTTGGATTCCACATATCAATGACGTCATATGTTATTTGTCTTTCTCAGTTTGACTTATTTTACTTAGAATAATACCTTTTAGGTCCATCCATGTATAATACTGTGATAACATTGTATGGTGACAGATAGTAGCTACACTGTGGTGAGCGCAGCATAACATATAGAGATGTAGACTCTGTTGTACAAGTGAAGCTATGCCAATGGAACATTGTGTGTCAACTGGACTCAAATAAAAATATTAAATAGACAAATATAATTTCTGATGTTTATTTAGCTCATTCTTACCCACATATCTTTTCCACACATGTAGCTTTCCACTCCACCTCCCACACTCTGTATTTATACCAACAGACTTGTGATCAAAGTTACCAGCCCCCCATTCAGCTAGCTGACATTACAACATGCTGTGTGCAATCTCTCCCTCCTTTCCAATGACATGTCATGCTTTCTCATTGCATCACCACTACATACTTAGCACTGTAAGGGACAATTTAGAAACTATAAAAATATAAAATATGGGCCTCATCCTCATAATTGTTTTCTTTCTGAGAATCATTCTGAGGAATGATACATATTACAAATGATATATTACAACATATAATTCTTACTGGTATTAAATTTTAATTTATGTTTATCAAGACAGAAAATACTGTGATCCACAAAACTGAATATACTTCCTAGTGATAAAGTTTAGTGAATAATAATAAATGTGGTTAAAAATAAAGAACTGAGTATTTCTAGTTAGTTGAACTGAGTCTCAGGACTGTTCGATTTACACATATGTTTGTCTCCTGCAAAGAATATTGGGACACATTATTTTCTTTCTAACATAAAATAAAATAAGAATGGAATCAACTCACCTGAGCGCAGAATAACTTGGCCTATTCATTTACTGAAGCTTCTCTGTTCTAATTAAGGGGCTCTAGGAAACTTTCTGCTGAGAATTCAACTTAAAAAAAATAGTAACAAACCTGAGAAAAATAGTTAAAGAAGTCTACCGTATATTGCAATGAATATTTCAGGGAAATGATTTTTTTTCATCTAATCTATTAAAAATATACTCAGAGATGACAGAAAGACAGGGAGAGCAAAAAGCTGAATCCTAACACCAAACTTACCCTACTTATATGCCACCAAGACCTTAGGGATGTCAACCCTTGAGAATATCATTGAAGTATTTATTGCCTTCGAGGACATAAACATAGCAATTAGATGAAGTAATGTCCCATGTGCTATTTTGGTTGTTTATGATTTCTTCTGAAGACTGGGGAGCTATTTCATCATGAACCTTAATCCTTTGTTTGTTTGTTTGTTTGTTTGTTTGTTTTTAAAGTAGTTTCCATGCCCAGCATGGAGCCCAATGTGGGACTTGAACTCATGACTTTGAGATCAAAGCACTTAACAGGCTAAGCCACCCCAGTGCTCCTCCATTGGCCTTTTTAAAATGTTGAGCCAGACAATATATTTTGTCCTTAAATATTTATAAAATACAGAAATGTACAAAAGTAAAATCAGCTGCTGTGCAACAATCCAGAGATAACTACTCTTAATCTTTGTTGTATTTGTGGATTTCCCTCTCTATAGTGTTATCTATTTATCAGTGTGTGTCTGGATATAAAATTTATGCAATCAGTATCATATTATATCATTATTCATTATCCTTTTAAAAATGTAACAATATATTGTGAGCTCATTTTCTATGAAAACCATTGATTTTCTTAGGCTAATACAGTTTGCATCACTCTTCCAAATCTGAGCACAGTACTTTTCAATGTTTACATTTATTATTAAAATTGAAAAGAAAAAGCTATTACTCTATTTTTCATCTTGTAATCTTGGGTTTATGGAAAGAGTAATATATCTATTATTTAAGAAGTTGACATGTCTTGGCATATAAACCTCTTAATCTCAGTGACTTGATATAACAGAACAAGTGTCAGCAAATTTTTTCTGTAAGAGCTAAACAGTTAATAATTTAGGCTTCATGGGCCATATAGTCTCAAGCCCCACAAATCAGTGTTGTAGCATGGATGCAGCCATAAATAATACATAAATTCAATGTCTGACTCTGTTTCAATAAAATTTTATACATTTATTTATTTTAGATGTTATTTTTAGGTAATCTCTATACCCAGTGTGGGGCTCCAACACACAACCCAAGACCAAGAGTCATACACTCCACTGACTGAGCCAGTCTGGCACCCCGAAAATTTTATTTATAAATAAAAACTGTAAATCAGATTCGATTTGTGGAACATAGTTTACAAAACCATGCAACAGAAATTTATTTCTAGCTTATGTAAGTTCCAAAATTATTTCCAGATCAGTAAGCAAATTTCCTCTCCATAGTGATAGACCTACGTTGCTTCTAGATTGTGGCTTATAATATTGTAATTATAATATAATGAAAGAAACAGTAATTTACTTGAAAAGATACTGCACTTTTCTACATTGTTACTATGCATAAGGTTTTTATGTGTTGTTTTGGTTTTCTTTGGTTTTTATTTTAAGTTTTTGTTGAGCACATTAGAGGTATTCTTCAGAAGCTGAGATAACTGAATAATTCCAAGATTTTTCTGATTGGCAAAATCATAACAGGACTTTGAACTTCAGTCTAAACTATAATGTTAGGATGAGATTACAGAGACAAGAGAGAAAAACAAAAGACTTTTTAAGCAGAAGAGGTAGTCTGAACCAAGGTAGGAATTTGGATGTTGATGTTTCCATCATTTAGAAATAGAATTTATTCAAGTAGCAGTACAAGATAAAATTGAAACATCGGAAGAGCCAGATTGTGTCAAGAATGCAATTGGGATTAGTGTGAGTTGTTGAACCTTGCAATAGGGTTCCATGCCAATAGGACAAGAATGGAATAATGAAGAGCTTGGCATTGAAGGTAGAGACATTGTGAATGAAAACTGATGCCGTTCTAACATTATAATCACAGCAATTTGGCTGCATTGATAGATTATGTAGACAGATAGAGGTAACTCCTATTTTCATCTTAGTTTGAAAGGGAAACTTATGTTCTTGACAACATCTCATTCAGGAAAAGCCAGCATTTCCCAATAATTATTGGTGTAGGTCCCTTGCAATGTCAAGTAATTTACATTATATATAATATACATATATATATTATATATTATATACATAATGTATAATAGGAACTTTAGCATCTCATAAACCAGTCAAGGGCCTAAAGATGTCTAGAATACAGAAGAAAAACAAAATGGGACTCTGACCGATGATTTTTAAATATATCAAGGCAAAAATGTAATTTTTAAAAGTTGGCCTTGTTTTCTGTGTCTTCAAGAAAGAAAATTAATTCCATTAATTTGAAGAACACAGAAAAAACAATTTTGGAACCAAAAAAAGAACTTTATCTCCATACTGTCCAAAACCAGAATAGTACAAATGACTCTTAGAGTCCCTGGGTTGCTAAATTCACTAATAGGGTATTGGTAGGGGGTATAAAGATAGAAATTTTGATGTAATGAGAAGGAAAGGAGTGTTTCTTGAAAAAGAATGCCGATAAAACTCCACAATGTCTTTCTGTATTTTCCATTATCTGTGACTTATCCTCATATTGGTGTAGAGATCTCTCTCACGAAGGCCACTTCATTTTTGCTGTTCAATAGAATAGAAAATATTCTATTGTTTTTAAATTACCATTATGCTTCTCAAAACCCAGAACTTATATAAATTTAACAGGTTGGTTTAACTGTCCATCCAATAAAAGTAACTATTACAGTAACTACATAGGCATCCTATGATCTCGCTAACATAAGTATGTGGTTCAATTCAAGCTTTGTTAATTGTTGTCTGTAAACGAGAAGACCATTCATACAAATGCAAATAAGTATATAAATATAGCATATTATAAGAAGTAAGAAATTCAATTCAAAATATCCTCCCAAATTCATCTATGATATATAGATATATAGATGATATAGATATATAGATGCAGACATAAATAGGATAACTCTCAAGTAATTAATTATAGGCAATTTCTCATCTTTCCGTGATCTAAGCTGGATCTCCAGCATGGCATATATTTCAGAAAACATTAAAGAGTTAAGGCAACCTTGATAATGAATCTTTTAAATTCCAATCCAGTATTATTTCTTACTACAAGGGAGGCATTTTTTTTTAAGTTTATCCTAGTTTGACATAATGAGAAAGAAGAAAAAGAAAGATTTCAATTTCCTCCAACATCTCAGATTTGATTCTCACCTATTTGTGTTCTAATTTACAGTCAAATTACATTGTAATTGGTATTTATATAAATATAAATATATGTATATATAAATTGGTATAGTCAAAATAACGGAGTTTCTTTTCCTTACAAGTGAAACAAATGAAATATCCACTAGATGGCAGGGTGATTCCATAATTTAAATCAAGACACTAGCATCTTTGTATTTATTGCTTTAAAGAGACTAAAAGAAACAAATAGAAAATATGTTCATAGCTTGAATATTAAAGATTGTTCAATCCACATACCTTACTTTCTGAAATAAGGGAACAAATGATCAAAGATGGTAAATCGCTTGACTCCATTCAAGCATTAATTCATTCATCTTTGTTTTCAAAACAGATTAATTTTGAGCTAGAAGAAATGTGTGTTGGCTTTTGGTCACTTACACAATCACAGAGTTTGGGGGAATAAAGAACATTAAGAGTTTATTACAATTTAGTTGTAATGAGTAAATACAAAAGGCATAAGGGGGTTAGTAATATATAAGAATTTTAGTATAAAGATAAAAATCCTTATAAAAAATAAACCTTTCTAAAGGGAGAAAGCAAACAAAACAAATTAAAGGTGAAAAAACATTTATCTATTTCTATATATACATGTGTGTCATATCTACATACATATATATTCATGTAAAATATCATGTCTGACATAAAATATTACAGAATGGAAATATAACATACTGCTTATATTAATAGATTTCATGACAAAGTTAAATCTGACACTGTGCTCCATACATGAGAAACTCATAAGCAAAGAGATTCAGTAAAGTTAAAATTAAGGATTAAATTAGTGATTTCTAAATTAGTTTCATTGTTCTCACAGAAAATCTTCTGACTTATTTGAGTCCTTTGAAATTTGTTGTGGTTTGCTATAGAAATCAACAAATGCTCAATTGTGATAAATTTTCTATATGCACTGAGAAACGTGTGTTCACTTTGTTGGGAGTCACAGTCTATAAAAGTTAACTAGGACAAATATGCAAATTATGCCATTAATATATGTATATATTTTTAGATATCATACTGCTTATTTATTCATCAATTGAAAAAATATGTTAAAATTCCACACAATGATGAAGGACTTGTCTACTTCTTCTTATAGCCCTGGATTTTTTTTTCTTTTTTTTTTTTTTTTTCTTTTTTTTTTCTTTACTTATTTTGAAGACCTATTGCTGACTGCATGGACACTCAATTGTTATTTCTTCCTATTAGGTCAATCCATGTATCACTGTGAAATAATCCTCTATCTTTAGTAGTTTTATTTTACTGAAAACCTACAAATCTTACATTATTATAACTTCATGACCTTTCTTTAGACAGTTTTCTTGGTATGTATTTTTATAATATCTAAGATGAACACATGCAAAATTTATCAGAAAATTTACCCAGGTATATAACTCACAGAAATATTTATTTATTTTCACCAAACAATATGGCAAGATTCTTCATAATATCATTGTTTATAATATCTTAAATGTAAAAAAATAGAACAAAACAAAACTTAGAAAGACACCAACATTTTTATGTGTAAAATTTAGGGAATATTTATTCAGTGATACAGCAAAGAGAATACAGGAATTTGCAAACAAGATGAATAAATGTTATAAACAATGCCGATCAAAAAAAGCCAGGTACAAAAAATGAAAATTAAATTAAACTAAATTAGAAAGACATGTTCTATATAGTTTGATTTATATACAGTTAAAAACAGGTAAAATATTAGTATTACAAATTTGAATTTTATTTTTATGAAAGGAAGGCTAATGAGTGGAAAAAAAGGTTATTTTTTTTCTGAGTTTTGTTAACATCCTACTTTTTTATCTCTGTTGGTTACAGATAAGTGCTTAGTTTGTTAAAATTCTTGGTGCTATTTGTGGCCTTTTCTATGTATTTGCTAAAATAAGAAAATATTAAAACTGATTAATAGATATTGGACAAAGAAAAAGAAAAAGAAAAAAAGGTGCCAAAGTGATGATCTGTGAAAAAGGAGAATGCAGACCATAAAGTTTTAATTGTATTGAAAGAAACACTATGTTAGGGCAGCCTCGGTGGCGCAGCGGTTTAGCGCCGCCTGCAGCCCGGGGTGTGGTCTGAAGACCCTGGATCGAGTCCCACGTCGGGCTCTATGCATGGAGCCTGCTTCTCCCTCTGCCTGTGTCTCTGCCTCTCTCTCTCTCCCTCTCTGCATCTCTATAAATAAATAAAATCTTTAAAAAAAAAAAGAAAAAAAACACTATGTTACAAAAGCTAGAATTCACAATGTAGTTACAGTACGTATTAATATGTTTACATGTAATGACCAAAGCAATAATTTCAATAAAGCGGAAACTAAAAGAGTTGAGAGGAGAAATAAACAAAGGCTCTCAATTCAAGATAAAAGAAAAACAACAATGACTAACCAAATCCTACAGTCCCAAAAAATACAATCTCATATATCTTACAGAATTCCAGCAGGAGAGAATATAATTCTTTTCAATTGCCCATGAGCAGTTATAAAAATTGACTATATTTTAACCCATGAGTAGAACACAATAAATTCAACAAAATAATAAAAATATAAATAGCATTCTTGAACACTAGCAAAGTATAAATTAATAAAAATGCTTATCAAAAAATAAGGCATTCCATTAAAAAATGTAAAAGCATATCATTAAAAATTAACAAGGGAAAAATCTAGGACATTACTGCAAAACTACCATATGAGATATATGTAAAGCGGTTAGTTATAAGAAAAAATTACATGGCATTGCATGTCATATCAATAAAATGAAAACAAGTAAAATATTCCACTCAACAGGCCTTAAAAGGCATTTAAGATAATGATAAATTTAATCTTTCCACTCATTGTCCCAAAAGCTATTCAGTCCAGGAAAATAACCCTCACTTTGAGGAAGAAAATCTTATGAAGTGGAAGTTGCCCAGAAGTAGAACAATGTCAAAAGTTAAGAACTATCTTTGGACCTCACATTACCATAATTCCACGTGTGTACAGTAGAGAGTCTGAAGCATCAGATTAGAAAACAAGAAAAGGAAGTGGAGGTTCTACTAGTAGGATAATACAAATAAAATCAATAATAAACTCCTGCTCACATAACCAAAATTTGCAAACAGTTCCAAAGCCTGATAAGAAATAACACTGGCTATAGGAGAAAGACTAACAAGTACATGGGAGTTGAGGTGAACAATATGGGGGGAAGCCTTCATAAGGAAAAAGAGGACAGTATCCTTATAGTTGTGATGGTTAAGAGAAAGAGGGAGCATGATAAGTAAATTAAACTAAGAATCCCCTAAAAACAAGATAGAAGAAATGTGTACACACACACACACACACACACACAAATCAATAAAACATTAGGTAAACTGACAGAGAAAAGTATACACAAAACAACTAAAATCAGAGATGAAAGAAGGAACTGAGTGCCTGGGTGGCTCAGTGGGTAGCTGAGTGGCTCAGACTTCTGATTTCAGCTCTGGTCATGACATCAGGGTGGTAATATCAAGCCCCGTGTTTGGCTCTGCACTGAGCATGGAGCCTGCTTAAGATTCTCTCTCTCCTTCTCCCTCGGCCCATCCTCCTCACTCGCATACACATTTTCTCTCTCATTAAAGAAAAAGAAAGAATGAAAGAAAGAAAGAAAGAAAGAAAGAAAGAAAGAAAGGAAGGAAGGAAGGAAGGAAGAAAGAAAGAAAGAAAGAAAGAAAGAAAGAAAGAAAGAAAGAAAGAAAGAAAGAAGAAAGAAGGAAGGAAGGAAGGAAGGAAGGAAGGAAGGAAGGAGAAGAAGAAGAAGAAGAAGAAGAAGAAGAAGAAGAAGAAGAAGAAGAGAAAGAAAGAAAGAAAGAAAGAAAAAGAAAGAAAGAAAGAAAGAAAAGAAAGAAAAGAAAGAAAAGAAAGAGAAGAAAGTAGGGAGGTTGGGCCAAAACACAAAAATCAGTTGTGTTTCCCTACACCAGCAGAGAATAATTGAAAAAAAAAAAAAAAAAAAAGATAAGAGAGTATTTACATTTACAATAGCATCAAAAAAAAAAAAAAAAGTATAGGGATAAATTTAAACAGCAAGGTGAGGGCAGCCCTGGTGGCTCAGCGGTTTAGCACCACCTTTGGCCCAGGCCCTGATCCTGGAGACCCCAGATGGATTCCCACGTCGGGGTCCCTGCATGGAGCCTGCTTCTCCCTCCGCCTGTGTCTCTGCCTCTCTCTCTCTCTCTCTCTTTCTCTGTCTCTAATAAGCAAATAAAATCTTAAAAAAAAAGAAGGTGACTTATATGTTGAAAACTATAAAACATTGCTAGAAGAAATTAAGGAATATTTAAATAAATGAAAAATATAGCCACTTTTGAAGAACTGGAAGATTTGATACTGCTAAGATGGCAAAACTATCCAAGATGATCTACAGACATAGTGCAATCACTATCAAAAATTCAATAGTTTCTTTTTTAAACAGAAATTGACAACCTGATTCTTAATTATATGTAAAATTGCAAGGAGCCTCAAGTAACTAAAGTGATCTTGAAAGAGAAACAGTTTGATGACTCACACTCCTCAAATTCAAAACACACTACAAAGCTATATTAATCAAAACTATATGATATGGCATCATGTTAGACACATGGACCAACGGAGTAGAAATTTGAGACCAGAAATAATTCCATAAATCTATGACCTATTAATTTTTAACAAAGGTAGAATTTCTATTCAATGAGAAAAGACTTATCCCTTCAACAATAGACGATGTTGGGAAAATTGCATTTCCATTAGGTAAACGAATGACTTTGGATCCTTGCATCACACCATATACAGTAATGAACACAAAATGAATTAATGACCCAAATACAAATACTAAAACTGAAAATCTTAGAGGAAAACATAAGGAGGGTAAATTTTCATGATCTTGGATTTGACAATGGATTTTAGAAAAAAAAAAAATAAAGGCACAGCAGCAGAAAAGAAAAAAATAGATAAATTGGGCTCCATCAAAATTAAAAACTGTTGTGTGTTAAAAGATAGTGTCAAGAAAATAAAAAGGCAGTCTAAAGAATTGGTGAAAACATTTATGAATTATTTATGATAGATGATCAATATTCGGAAGATATAAAGAACTCCTATAACTCAACAACAAAAGACAAACAATCCAATTAAAAAAATAGGTAAAGGTCTTGAATAGACATTTCTCCAGAGAAGATCTGTAAATGGAAAATAAGTACATGAAATGGTGTTCACCATCATTATTCACTAGAGGGATACAGATTAAAACCACAATAATAAACCATTTCATACTCACTAAAAAGGCAAGAAAAAGCAGAAAGAGGAGGAGCAAGAAAAAGAACAGGTGTGGTCCAAGATGTCTAGAATTTGGCTGGAACCCTTGTACAGTGCTGGTGGGAATGTAACTGGTGCAGCCACCATACTGGGGTTGGTGGTTTCTCAAAATGCTGTAAGTGAAATTACCATATAGCACTAATAGTTACATACCTAAAATGATTAAAATTAGGGGCTCAAAGAGATGTTTGTATATCAATGTTCATGGTAGCATTATTCACAATAGCTAAAAGGTGATGACAATCCAAGTGTCCATCCACGGACAATGGATAATGAAATGTGCTATATGCATACAATCATACAATGGACTACTATTCTTCCATTAAAAGGCATGAAGTTCTGACACATGCTGCAACATGGATAAACCTTGAAACTATGTTAAGTGAAATAAGCCATTTGCAAGAAGATAAATATTCTATGATTCCACTTACATGAAATACCTAGATGAGGCAATTTCATTGAGACAAATAGATCAGAGGATACTAGGGGCAGAAGGAAGGGTGATGAGCACATAGTTTCTGTTTGAGATGAAGAAAAAGTTTTGCAAATAACCTGTAGGGATCATTGCACAACACCGTAAGTGAAATTAATGCCACTGAATTACGCACTGAAATGTGTTGAACTGCCAAATTTCATATGCAAATAAATTTGAGGAATATGGCCCATGGCTCCTGAGGAAAATTACATCAGAGAAGATACAGTTACTGAGAAATCAGTTATAAGACAAAAATAAATCACAGAGAGGCACCAGGTGGCTCATTATGTTAAGTGCCTGCTTTCAGCTCAGATAATGATCTCAGGGTCCTGGGGTTGAGCCCTGAGTGAGGCTCCCTGCTCAGGGAGGAGTTTGCTTCTCCCTCTGCCTGCTGATCCCCCTGCTTGTGTTCTCTCTCTCTCTCAAATAAATAAATAAATAAACGAATACATACATAAATAAATACATACATAAATAACATACAATCTTAAAAAAATAAACCACAAAAAAGACTTGAAATACCTTCCATTCTGGGGATGAGGTGTATAAAGGAATTGCTTAGATGAATTTTTGACAGAAAAATCAACAGCCAAGGACCTTGAGAAGGAAAGGACAACAGATTGTGGTAGTTTATTAAAAACTTTTTATTAGGGGTGCCTGGGTGGCTCAGTGGGTTGTGTCTGACTTTAGCTCAGGCTATAATCTTGAGGTCCTAGGATCAAGTCCTGCATTAGGCTTCCTACTCAGCAGGGTTTCTGCTTCTCCCTCTCCATCTGCCTATCACACCACTTGTGCTTGCTTGCTCTCTCTCTCTCTCTCAAGTGAATAAATAAAATCTTTAAAAAATAATAAAAATAAATGGAAGTTCCTAAATTAATTTTCAATTAGTCAAGATATAGTACATCATTAGTGTGAGATATAGAGTTCAGTAATTCATCAATTGCATATAACATCCAGTGCTCATCACATCACATGACCTCCTGAATGCCCATCACCGTTACCCCATTCCCCGCCTACCTCCCCTCCAGCAACACTCAGTTTGTTCACTAGAGTTGAATATCATGATTTGTCTCTCTCTGATTTCTTCTCATTCAGTTTTCCCTTCCTTCCCTATAATCCATTGCACTGAATTGTCTTTCTCTGATTGACTTATTTCACTCAGTCTAATACCCTCCAGTTCCTCCAACCATGTTGATGTGAAATGGTAAGTGTTCATCCTTTCTCATGGCTGAGTAATATTCCATTATGTGTATATATAACATATCTTCTTTATCCATTCATCTGTTGATGGACATCTGGGTTTTTTCCACAGTTTGGCTATTGTGAACATTGCTGCTATAAACATTGGGGTACAAGTGCCCCTTTGGATCACTACATTTGTATCTTTGGTAAATAACTAGTAAAAAGTTTTTACTAGACAATAGGAGATGCCTGTTGGAATATTCAGCATCACCACAAACTGCAAATTAAGGCAACATTAATGCTTTATTTTTATCTATAACTCAGTTTTCTCCACTATTTTTTTCAGAAGTGCCAGTTTTATAACCTTTCTTTGAGATCATCACAGTTCCCCTATAACTATTCCCGTATTAAATGGAATCTGATCCGATCTTAGTTTCCATATATGTATAGGAAAAATCTGACTTGATAGAATTACTTTTAGGACTTGGGATAAAGTTAAAAATTTTTTTTGAAATTAAAAAATATTTCAGCATAACATAGGTCAAATTATCCTAATGGGAATTTCTAAACTCCCAGATATTCTGCAATAAATTTCTGCAAGTTAAATATCTCCCAGGTAAAGTTGTTTGGGAATCAGAAAAGAACCATGGATTGTCTTTGTTTTCATTTCCCCTAGAGAATGTCATAAATGTGCTATTTGGGGAGCAATAAGAAATAGCTGCCAACATAAATGCTGAAGATATCAGCTTATTCCTCTATTGAATATTAAAACACAACCGGGAAGACTCTTGAATTTGCTTTTGCAGAAAACTGGATACCTTACCTCAGAGAACAGGTAAGTTCTAGCTTTAGGAGTCTTCCCAACCATCTGCAAAGTGAAATTTATTAAGACATATTCACTGACTTTATTCCTTAATTCTAAGTGTGGTAGTTTTGAATCATGGCATGTACCCTACTTATAAGACAAATATTTGGTGACTTGGACACACATTAAGTTTTATTTAACCAACTCACAATTAGTCACTGTCCTTAGATCAATAAGAAATATTATTTTAGGGATCCCTGGGTGGCGCAGTGGTTTAGCGCCTGCCTTTGGCCCAGGGAGCGATCCTGGAGACCCAGGATCGAATCCCACGTTGGGCTCCCGGTGCATGGAGCTTGCTTCTCCCTCTGCCTGTGTCTCTGCCTCTCTCTCTCTGTGACTATCATAAATAAATAATACCTTTAAAAAAAAAAGAAATATTATTTTAGAATTTATTGTTAAAATATTAATTTAATGATTATTTATGCCTTGGCTAATGTTTATTGGAAAACTTCAGCCGTAATTTACATACAAGGTCTTTTGAAACTATTGCTTCATCTATTTGGTAATACAGAACATCTCTTGTGTTTACATATTTTTATACAACCATATATAATAATTTATCCTTTCTGTGTCAGTTGCATAAAAAAATTCAAAACATGATAGTGTTCAATTTTTTTTTCATTACAAGTTCAGGGGAAATAAATAAAACAGAAAATTAATGATTTGTATTTTGTTGAATGATACAGAGAAAATCTGAAGAGGAAAATTCAAGAAATACAGAGTGTATCAAGTGACTATTCCTATTTGTTAGTTATCTGACTGTGTCATATTCATAGTTTGCATCTAAACACCACGTATTCTGATTCTGCTAAATCCGGGCTATCTGTTAAAATAGGAAATGAATAAAGTTGATCTTAATATGCCTCCAGTGTGGGTGAAAGAGGGAAGAATAAAGCAACGCTGGGTTTGTAACTGGTTTGGGGGACCATTAGTGCAGAGGACCACGGGTTATAAGGAAAGTGCCATGAATGTTAACCTGTAAGACTACACTCGAGAGTGTCATCTCCACAGTAAGCCAATGGACTGAGTAAGGAATGAGAGAATGTTACAGGGATGAGATTTATGTGACTACCAAATAATTCTTACTAACATGATACTGGTGGAAATCAAAAAGACCTTTCTAAATGGCTACTTCTGTATCTCTTATCATTCAGAAGTAAATTTGACTATTAACATTCTGTATTTTGTATCTCTCCAATATAAGACAAAACATGATAATGATAATCAATACATAATTAAAATGAACTTCCATTCCATTTTTTTAAACATTGAAAGTAAACTTTTTCATTAATTGGTAAATACATACTAATTACTTAAAAAGATCAAAATATAATGTGTGGCTATAATAAGGAAAGAAATGGAATTAAAAAATTTTAAAGATTTTATTTATTTATTCATGAGAGGCACAGAGAGAGAGAGAGAGGCAGAGACACAGGCAGAGGGAGAAGCAGGCTCCATGCAGGGAGCCTGACGCAGAACTTGATCCCCGGTCTCCAGGATCACTCCCTGAGCCGAAGGCAGGCGCTAAAACGCTGAGGCACCCAGGGATCCCAGGAATTAATATTTTAATACATGCTGGGGCCAGCTGTCATCTAGTTGATTAAATTATGGATGTATTGTCATTTTCATCAAATCCTTCACAATTCATGATTTAATTATCCAATCACAGTCTTACTATGGAAGAACCAGATAGTTATCTTACTATATAAGAACTTCAAGGAAGCAGAGGTGACTTTAGGTTTTTGCCCATAAAGCACAGTGCCTAGCACATAGTAAGCATGATTCATTCACTCATGTGGCTTTTTCCAAGTTGACAGGAGATGAAATTTATTTTCCTTACCTGATAGATCAAAAAATAAGGTTCAGAGAGTTCACATAATTTGTCCAGAAAGGTATAATTTTTTTTTCTTTGTGTTGTTTTTACTCTGGGTCCATTTATGTACTGGTACTAACGCCTACCAAGATTCCTTTAGAGAGAAAAGCCGAAGCATTTAACAATCAGACAAAAAAATACAATATGAAACAATGTAGTTCTAAGTAGGAAGGATTTAAAACATTGGAATGTGCATTGCATTGCATTACCCGCTACAGGAGTCTGTAGGAGCTGAACTGACCCTGACAGGATTGAACAGCTTGATTGGGAATTGTAAAGGTCCCATCCTGGTGCTGCAGAGAGCCCTCAGGAGTTCTAGGAAAGGATACTGAAATTTAAGCCTATAGGCACTGCTAGAGATTTCTGCCTACCCAGTACATAAAGGTAAAAGTGTTTAGGGAGTGTAAAGTAGCAGGCTATGAAGGATCCATGGAAAGGGATCCTGCTTTTTTGGGGAGAAAGACCATTTTTTTGAGATTGTGCAATTAACTCAGGTGACCTTAAAAGAGTTAAGAGAAATAATTACCATGAAGCTGTGAAATTAATCTGGTGTGTTTGGAAGAAAGGCAACCAGCCATCAACAGCCAGAGGCTGACTCAAATTTAGGTCAGAATCCCGGATAAGACAGGGCCCAGAAGTTGCCTTAAAGCTCTAGTTTAATGCCCACAGTCCAGGGGCACCTGGGTGGCTCAGTGGTTGAGCATCTACCTTTGGCTCAGGTTATAATCCTGGGGTCCTGGGATCAAGTCCAGATTCAGGCTCCCAGCAGGGAACCTGTTTCTGTCTTTGTCTCTGCCTCTCTCTGTGTGTCTCTCATGAATAAATAAAGTCTTAAAAAAAAAAAAACACACACAGTTCACTTAGAGTTAAACTGAATACATAGAAGGAAGGAATGCAGCATATGAAAATCATCCAGTTAAGAAGTAATAAAGTTGGATGAAGGAGATAATGTTTTGTTCAGCCCAGTGTTTTAAGGGATTGCTACTGATACAGTGATACTATTATTTATGCTTTAAAAATATGAAATGAATCTTGTCTTATATAAGAGTCATTCTTTCTTAGCTTTCTATAGAAATACTTGAAAATATGGGAAATAATACTTTATAGTGATTCAGGAACAGAGATTATAGTTTTTGAGTCATGTGCTACATAGATTTTGTATTTCTAGAAGTAAATTAAATAATAAGTCTTTTTCACATCTTTCCCCCCTCATCTTTCTAACAAAGTAGATTAGGTGCATTCACATGATCATAGTTTTTAAAAGAATAGTAAATTTTGTCTGAAATATCTGAGTATTTGCTAAAACAAACTAATCTGTATTTTTTTTAAATGTTGCTTATTTTTCTGATCAACCCAAATCATTCCATGTAGTTTCCACTTTAGGTCTGAAACAGACTCCACAAATTAAACTTGCACTGTATTTTTCAAATGCGATTTAATCTGTTCCCTGACAAAAAGTCTTCTGCAGATTAGATCTAGCAGAATTTTACTGCCATTAAGGGAAAAAATCAAGGAAAACTTAAGCTAATTGATCAGCTCATGCAGCAAGTCAATCATGAAGTAAAGACAGAATTTTGATTAAAACTTTAACTTGCATTTCCTTTCCCTAAATCACAGAAAAGAATTTTTGGGAGAAGTTATACTAGAGCACTCAATTCTTTTAAGTTATTGGGAATAATTTTAAAAGCCTAAAAGGCAATTATTAATTGAGTGAGATGGCTTATTTGACCACTATCAATATCTTTTCTTCATTTTATTGGCATAAAGGATAACAAAATATCAATTCATGTCATTTGATGTTAACTCTCATACCCTGGGTAGATTTATATGATTTTCTTTTCAAAACCCTACTTTAAAGAGTTATGTACATAAATATGAATGGTAGCTCCACTGAAAGGCAAAAGGAGAAGGAAAGTGTTATAGTTTTGGAAATCCATTGTAAATATATTGGATTATGAATAGTTAACATAAGATATTTTAAATACTAAGGCTCAGTGTTCTATGTAGCTGAAGCAAGGAATTGGCAGTATAATAGAGTGGAAAGTTGAAAGCTTCTTTCTCAAAAATTCTTCCCTAGTCTATCGATGACACTTGAAAGTCTACCAGCACAAAAATATTTCTCTGTGCTGACGTTTAATAGTTATTACTAAAGACATATTAATAGAGCTGGTTGTACATTATTATACTGACAGGAGTTAAATTCAATGGGAATGAAAGAGAAAAGAAGGAAAGAGATGTTAAGATAGGCAATGTGCTAAGTGAAGGGAGCACACACTTCCAGGATACAGTTAGGAAAAGGTGAACAATTCTTGTACATCAATTAAAAAGAAGCCAATTTATGTGAGTAAGACCTTATGGGAGACTCTAAAATCCAAACTATACTTACCACCATTATCCTCAATGCCTTAATGAGTGTCAAAGACATTTGAGATCATAATGTTTTGAAAAATAGAGATAATTGTACTTCTCTTGCTATCCATTTATTGACTATGAAATATAATCAATTCTTCATTTGTAAATTAAGCATATTTACAAATTAGCATAAGACAAATATAACTGATTATACTGCTTCATAAATATTTCATGGTTCTGGGGCAGCACAGGTGGCTCAGCAGTTTAGCAGCACCTTCAGCCCAGGTTGTGATCCTGGAAAACTGGGATGGAGTCCCATGTCAGGCTACCTGCATGGAGCCTGCTTCTCCCTCTGCCTGTCTCTCTCTCTCTCTCTCTCTCTGTCTCTCATGAATAAATAAATAAAATCTTTAAAAATAAATAAATAAACACACAATAAATAAATAAATAAATAAATAAATAAATAAATATTTCATGGTTCTAAATACATTGGTTGATTTTTCTATTTGTTTCCTTTCCACGTGGGACATACAGCAGGAAATTTCTCACATATAACTTTATCCACTTATTGTACTACATACATTTTCAGTTTTTTGTGTTTTCTCTCAATGTATTTTCTCAATACTAAAGAATAAGAACAGCAAAGACACATTTTTCCTTGTCCAAAAACACCATTTTTGTA
The DNA here is from genome assembly GCF_053574225.1 of Canis aureus. Classification (NCBI taxonomy): domain Eukaryota; kingdom Metazoa; phylum Chordata; class Mammalia; order Carnivora; family Canidae; genus Canis; species Canis aureus. Next base: position 15,854,133 of record NC_135631.1, on the reverse strand, counting down.
ATGCTTTTGGGGCATAATATTCGGTCATGTTTTATAGTATATGTTAATAGAATTATTACATAAATATACTGTATTTTACAGTGTTAGTCTTCATTTCAGGCACCCAAGATGTTTATCACTAATTAATATTTTCAGGAAAGGAATAAAAAGATCTGCAGAAAAGCCTTCATCAATTAAATACAAATTTCTGTTTTATTCGACCTTTGGACACTTTTCATTATAATCTGCCCCTTACCAACAAATGATATGTATCTCCATATTTAAGTATATATCATAAGAATTCATAATTTATCTAATTTCAGGTAGCCACAAACTGCTCTGGATCATGGAAAATAGGAATAACATCACAGAATTTATTCTTTTAGGACTTTCTCAGAAAAAGGAAATAGAAGTTCTCTGCTTTTTACTGTTCTTACTCTGTTACATTGCAATTTTGATTGGAAACCTACTTGTCATGATTTCTATCATCTGCAGTCAACTTATTAACCACCCAATGTATTTCTTCTTGAGTTTCCTATCCCTGGCAGACCTTTGTTACACCTCCACTGTGACCCCCAAGTTAATCATTGACTTGCTGTCTGAAAAGAAGGTCATTTCCTACAATGGCTGCATGACACAGCTCTTTACCATGCACTTCTTTGGAGGAATTGAGGTCTTCATCCTCACCGGGATGGCCTATGACCGTTATGTGGCCATCTGCAAACCCCTGCACTACACCCTCATCATGAGCCGGTGGAAATGTGATGCCATTCTTGCAGCTTCCTGTATTGGTGGATTCCTTCATTCCTTCGGTCAGTTTCTCCTTGCCATCGTTTTACCCTACTGTGGCCCCAATGAAATAGATCACTTCTTCTGCGATGTGTACCCTTTGCTGAAGCTGGCTTGCAAGGATACAAGCAGAATCGGTCTTCTGGTCGTTGCCAATTCGGGACTGATGGGTCTGGTGACTTTTGTCGTCTTGTTGGTATCCTATGCTGTGATCCTATATACTATCAGGTCCTACTCTGCAGAGAATCGTCACAAAGCTCTTTCCACATGCAGTTCCCACATCACTGTGGTGGTTCTCTTTTTTGCTCCTTTACTCTTTATTTATATTCGACCAGCAACTACATTACCAGAAGACAAAGTGTTTGCTCTTTTTTACACTGTCTTTGCCCCTATGCTCAACCCTCTCATATACACACTAAGAAACATGGAGATGAAGAATGCCATAAGGAAATTTTGGTGCCACGTCATGGGAAGTAAGGACATAAACTGAAAGGCATCCTTATTTTCCCCGCAGAGCTTGTTGAATATATGACTTCTCTACTCTGAAACCTTTAAAATGCATAATGCTTGCCTCTGTGTCTCTATGTAACATGGGTAGCCCTAAATATGAGCAAAAGATTAAGATTCCCCATATTTACCCAGACTCCTCTCTGCTATACTTTTTCTAGTTTTCTTATTTATATCTCTTCTACCCCATTGATCCCTTGTCTGTGCAACTAACTTAGAATATTTATCAGCAGACAACCCAAGGCACCGTGCCACACAGATTAACAATGAAAGCCCATGTAGCTCATTTTGGGGTATTGGCTACATTCAATGAAGCCAATTCTAGCCACCAAACAATGCTAAAAAAATTCTGAACTTTTACCTGCATCTATTAAAGAATATCCTAACAGTTCCAATTTATATGCCATGATATTTCTCAACAAATTCAGCTTCTACTCTGGTCATTTTTATAGCCAGTAGCATTCTGGGCACACATCTCATATGCCCAACACTAGCATATCATCCCAAGCCCCACAACAAAACCTTTACTTTTGCTCCAAGGCACTTATTCTTCTAACTCTGTTCATATATAAACAAATTGTACCTCTCCAGCTAATTCTAGCACCTTTCCCTGGAAAAGTGAGATATAAGGATGGAAAAAATTAATGTGACATTCACATTTCTGTTATTGGTGAGCTTACATTTTTCTTAGAATGAGCAAGTGGAAAATATCACTTAAACTCAATGGTGCATTTTTTAGCACTGTAGGATTGAAAGGAAGGTTTTGTTTTGTTCGGGGTTTGTTTTGTTTTGTTTTTATTTTTATTTTTTAATAAAGATTTATATTTATTTATTTATTTATTTATTTATTTATTTATTTATTTATTTATTTATTCATTCATGAGAGACACACACAGAGAGAGAGAGAGAGAGAGAGGCAGAGATATAGGCAGAGGGAGAAGCAGGCTCCTCGAGAGAAGCCTGATGTGGGACTCGATCCCAGGGCCTGGGATCATGCCCTGAGCCAAAGGCTGATGCTCAACTACTGAGCCATGCAGGCATCCCTTGTTTTTGTTTTTAGTGGTAATTTAAAGTCACCTTGGAGAAATTTAAAATTTGCCCCAAATCAGAAACATCTAGGATTAAAATCAGGCCATTGAATAATTGATTAGAACAGAAGATAAACTTGAAAATTCTTTGTAAATTCATTGAACATGAAATGCTTGCAGAAGAATTTGTTTCAAGTTGATACAGGAGACATACTAAATAAAGATGGGTTACTTTTGCTGAGGCTTTCCTAAAATGGGTGGAGAGCATGAAGAGAAAAATAGCAGTGTTATGACTCAGTTTTTTGTTTTGTTTTGTTTTGTTTTTGTGACTCAGTTTAAAATAGCCAACAAGTGGAAGTGAAAATATCGACTGCAAAAATTCTTGAAAAATACTTTGTTCTTTGTCTTTCAACAGCTATATCAGAGGCCTCAAGAAAGGCTTAAACAGGTACAAGTCAGAGAACAGCCGCAGAGCAGAAATGTGAAAGATCACTTTCTGCTGTACAATGAGCAGAGGCTCTGGGAAAGACCAGCAAAACTGTGAACTTTGACACTGCTTCAGAAGCTTTGTCCTCCAGTCCAGTCAGATTTGTATTATTGAAAACTAAAACTTCTCACCTTCTCAAGAACATCTTTGTCATCTCTTCACTGATTCCCCTTTCTTTCTCGGCAAGAGCAATTATCCTCTCTCCAACGGAATCATTGATATCTACATAAAACTGTAGGGAAAAATGATGAGATTCTTTGCAATTTAGTGAATGTCCTTACTTCCATTCAGATTATTCTCCTTTCATTGTCTTTGATTAGGATATTTTACAATGCTATAGATAAGGAAGTTAACTCATAGAAAATACTAGCAATGCCAAGAATGCCTGTCCATAGAAATGCAAAACAGGTCCAATGAAATGCAACTGATTGGAGCCTTGTGGATATTTTGCTAGTTTTGCATCTACTTACAAATTCATTTCAGCATTCCTTACCAGACCATAAATGTGTGGAACATATTGTGGTGGTCTGAACCAATGGTAACATCTTATTGGTTTCTGCATTCAAACTTGAGTTAAATAAAACCTTTGATGTGTTGGTTCATTATTTACATAAAAATCATGATTATATCCTCTTTTAAAATTTATCCTTTAACAAAATAAACTTTCTTTCATCCAAAATAAAACAAACAGGGGCACCTGGCTAGATGAGTGGGTAAAATCTCAGAGTCCTGAGTTCAAGCTCCATGCTGGGCATGAAGCCTATTAGAATAAAAATAAAAATAAACCAAAAAATTCCCTTCTGTTCCTTGTTTTCCAATCCAATTCCCCCGTTCTGATTTTTTTCATCTTACACTGTAGGTAATAATTTTCCTTCTCCAGATTTACTTAATTTCTCAAATCAGATTATCTCCTCTCCCACTTCACTGAAGCTGCTCTTTTCAGGATTGTCAATGGTTTCTGCATTGATGTATCTGGAATTTCACAGAGTTGAACCCTCTTTTTACCTTGAGACATTTTGATTTGTCTTTGGGGTCACCATACTCTGCTGGTTTTCCTCTTACCAAAAATCTTTTCATTACACTTGGTTGTCTCACTAAACTCTATGTTGGACTGTCATAGGGCTTGGGGCTTAAAACTCTTTTTTTTTTTTCATCATTTCACACAATCTAGTGGTTTTAAATAGTCTTTATGTGTGGATGAGCCCAAAATTTTAATCTTGCAACACTAACCTCTCCCTTGAACCCCTCCTTCTCTCCATGTACCCATCCATGCTCAGTGAATTATTGTAATAAACCCCGATCTGGTCTGCTTTCTTCTGTACTTGCTCTCACTTTTTATTGTCAACTGGGCAACATTATTCAAAGTCAAAAAGCTAAGTTCTAGGCACTCCACATAATTTGGACCCCTTACTTCTCTAATGACATCTCCTGCTTGTTCTATCCACCTTCATTGACCTGTTATCTTGAACTTCCCCCGCATGGCTGGTCCTGGGAAGCATCCCTATTCAGGTATTTGTACAGCTAGTCAACTTATTCTCCTGACTCATTATTCAGAAGTCAACTTCTCTGTGAATTCTTTCCTGGCCAACTTCTTTTTTAAAGTTTTTATTTAAATTCCAGTTAGTTAATTTAGAGTGTAGTATTAGCTTCAGGTGTGCAACATAGTGATTTAACACTTCCATATAATACCCAGTCATCACAACAAGTGCACTACTTAATCCCCATCACCTATTTCATCCCTCCCCCCACCTGCCTCTTCCCCTATGGTAATCATCAGTTTGTTCTTTACAGTTAAGAGTCTATTTCTTGGTTTGCCTCCTTCTCTCTCTTCTTTTCCCTTTGCTTATTTGTTTTGTTACTCAAACTCTACATATGAGTAAAATCACATGGTATTTGTCTTTCTCTGACTGACTAATTTTACTTAGTATTATACTCTCTAGCTCTATCCATGTCATTGCAAATGGTAAGATTTCATTCTTTTTTATGGCTTAGTAATATTCCATTATAGATATATACCACATCTTCTTTATCCATTCATCAGTCAATAGGCTGCTCGATGTCTTTAGAATGTCCATACACATTCACATCCATACCTGGATTCTTTTGATCTCTCTTCATTGTTTTATTTTATCCTTATACTTAAAAGTATTTAACCTGTTATATTTTTTATGTATTAACCTTATTCAGTGACTGTATCAATTAAATGCAAGCTCAAGGAAGGCATGGTATCTGTGGGTTTTTTCACTATGTTCCTGGAATAATAGCTAGTGTATAATAACTAATAAATATGTGTGGAATGAATAAATACTAAATACGTATATTGAGAAAAATTGCTAATGACAGAGAATACCTAAAAAAGGGAGTATATTAATAAAACTATATATTTATCACCTAATACATTCTTTAGATATATTCAGAAATATCTCTGGGTTCCAAATTCTCTCCCCCAAAAATTATTTGTCCTTTCCAAAACAAATTCCTTATTGAATTAATGCCTGAGAAAGCAAATATACTTTCATGGTTCTTATTTTGCATACTATTTCAGATGTTGCCTACCTAGATTTCTTATTTACTGTCCTGACAGGCCACTGTACCCTGCTGGAAAAAGTGTAAACATTGCTTTTAAAGAGGCCATAGTTTGCCAAGATCATTGTTCTAAAGAAGATAACTTTAAGGGACTATTAAGTGGGAGAAAGCCTACAACACTTTTGGAGCATTATGAGTATCTTCATGTCTCATATTCAGATGTCATGTGATATGAAACACATTAACTTCTCTTCCCTAGATGCATTATACATTTGTTCATTGGTAAATCTGTACAATGTATATATTTCATTTGGTTTTGCTCTTTATAAATGTTTTATTTTAGCTATTGTTCAATTATGGGTTATTTTGAGTGGTTTTAATACGTATATCACTGTGTTAATTTGTAGTGGAAACGTACTTCTGCAGTGTATATTGTTACTGATATTAAAATACTTTGTAGCATAATGTTATCCCCAAGCAAAAGCTAGTATTTAATTGTACAACTGAATAAGCAAGCTGCATGTTATTGGTTGCTTCTGACAGGCTAAGCCTCTTAAAAGAAAAATGTTTTTCCCCTATGCATTCCACCTGCACCAAATATATATCCCAGACATGACATGATATCTGCAAGTTGAATTTTATTTTATTTATTTATTTTTAAAGATTTTATTTATTTATTCATGAGAGACACAGAGAGAGAGGTAGAAACACAGGCAGAGGGAGAAGCAGGCCCTATGCAGGGGACCCGATGTGGGACTCGATCCTGGGTCTCCAGGATCATGCCCTGGGCCGAAGGCAGGTGCTAAACCGCTGAACCACCCAGGGATCCCCTGCAAGCTAAATTTTAGCCACTGTATTCATTTAGCAAAAATAATTCCATCATAGCGTATCTGAAAGCGTTGTTGTTGTTGTTTTTCTGTGACTTAACACCATGTTATTCTTATTATTTTTTTTTAGATTTTATTTATTTATTCATGAGAGACACAGAGAGGAGAGAAAGAGACACACACACAGGCAGAGGGAGAAGCAAGCTCCATGCAGGGAGCCCAACATGGGACTCGATCTCGGTTCTCCAAGATCAGGCCCTGGGTCGAAGGTGGTGCTAAACTGCTGAGTTACCCGGCTGCCTCTTATTTTTTTTAAAAAACACAGCCAGCAGATGGGATGACCATGGCATTTTTTTCAGAGAATATCCTTTATTAGACAGAAGCCTTTGGAAATAATTGCTAAAACCTTTTGATTTTCAAGAACAATCTAATAAATCCACAAAGTGTCTTTGAACAGCCTTGAATTGGCATTTCTATGAAGATGCTGTATAATATGGATTGTATGAGGTGGTTATGATGTTAGTAGCTTTCAATGACTGAAAAGCAGAAGGAAAAATTTTCTGGGTAGTTTAAAATTGTACAAATCACTTTGCTCCTCATTCCTGCTTAACCTTGGTCTGCAAAGTCTACACAAGAGCACTCTTGCTCAGATGCTACTGTGAGCTTCCTGGAAGGTGTTTAGAAGTACACAACAGATGAATGGATAAGAAGATGTGGTCTATATGTACAATGGAATATTAGCCATCAGAAAGGATGAATACTTCGCAGAAACTGGAAGTATTATGCTGGGTGAAATAAGTCAATCAGAGAAAGACAATTTTCATGGTTTCACTCAAGTGGAATATAAGAAACACTGCAAAAGATCATAGAGGAAGGGAGGGAAAATTGAATGGGAAGGAATCAGAGAGAGAGACAAACCATGAGAGTCTCTTAACTCTGGGAAACAAACTGACTGTTACTGGAGGGGTGGTGGATGGTGGGGTGGGGTAACTGGGAAATGGACATTAAGGAGGGTTTGTGATGTGATGAACAGAGAGTGTTCATAACATTTGGTTATGAGGCTGGTAAAACAAGTTTAAGAGAGATGAAAATGTTGTGAGTCTTGGTAATTATAACTGAACAGTTGTCAAAAGTTAACACAGCTTGTCCTTGGTCCTGGTTTTATTCCCTACACAGTGCCTTATTTTGTTTTCATGTTCAGAAACAAAATATAGAGATTGATGTATAAGTTGCATGTTATTTGACATCCTTATTATGTAACCCACTCTTCACCTATTCAGTCTTCCACGTAGGGCTGGCCTCACAACTATGGGATGTATGACAAATGTAATATATCTAGTTGAATTTAATATTTTTTATTAGTCTGTAAATAAAGATGGCATCAACTACATTAAAAAAAAAAAAAACGACTGGGGCACCTGGGTGGTTCCGTTGGTTAAGTGTCTGACTTTTGATCTCAGCTCAAGTCTTGATCTCAAGCACCTAAGTTCAAACCCCACCTTGGGCTCCACAGTGTGTTTGGAGCCTACTTAAAAAGAAAATGAAAAAGGCTAGAGGTAGAGTAGCCACTTTGCAATAATAATGGCAAGTGTTTGTGAAAAACATGGTAGAGCAAAAACCTGGAAAGATTGAGTCCCAGCTATATCAGCAACTACATCATTCAATCAACTGTATCATGGTTTTAAATACTATCATTGGGGGATCCCTGGGTGGCGCAGCGGTTTGGCGCCTGCCTTTGGCCCAGGGAGCGATCCTGGAGACCCGGAATCGAATCCCATATCAGGCTCCCGGTGCATGGAGCCTGCTTCTCCCTCTGCCTGTGTCTCTGCCTCTCTCTCTCTCTGTGACTATCATAAGTAAATAAATAAAAATTAAAAAAAATAAAATAAAATAAATAAATAAATAAATAAATAAATACTATCATTGTATACATAACTCTATTTTTATGGACTTATTGTTACATCAGAATAGATTTGCTTAAGTTCCTAAACTCTTTCTCATTAAATATGATTGAAGACAATCTCAATTAATATAGATTTGGGTTTTGTTTCTGTTTTTGTTTTGCCTCTTCTTGAGCACCAATTCTTTATAAACCTTAGGATTATGTTATTAAAAAGGAAAACAAAAATGTCTTTGGATCTGAATTGAAAATAAAATTACAATTATATATTAATTCAGGAAATTACAGTTTTTATGATACTATTTTTGATCTAAATCTTTGAGATATGATTCTGTCAGTGTTTATTTTATTGTTTTAATTAAGGTCATACAATTTCCTATTGATCTAGAGTTTCTCTTAGTAAAATATATTTGTAAATAACTTATTGTTTTCTTATTATTATAAATTGAACCTCATATTGCCTATTCTACTTTTTATTCCTAGGTTTAATACAGTCTATTTATTTGATATATATATATATATATTAGATCCAGCTCCATTAGCAATTTTCTTAATAATTTTAGATAGTTTACCACCTTTTCCACTTTATGGAATTACAATATACCCTATATACCCTATTTTATATAAGAATAAAGCTGTTTCACAGAATTTTAGTGTCTTTCTGACTAAATGAATATCCAAAAATTTATCTCTAATTCCCAGGTCAAGGCATGCTTCACCAAATCATTGCAGCCATTGGCTGATTTAAATAAAGTTAATATGAGGCAAACTGTTTATAGGCTAAAAGCATAATATTGTAACTTTATGCATTATTTATTTAAGGAGCATGTAAACATTAAAAAGCTCACCAGGAAAATTTTAGCTTGAAAGGAAGAGACCGCATGCTGAATTGGGAAACAAGGAAGGAGTTTTAACAATGCAACACCTGGTAAAGTTAGAGCATTGAGATAAACTTAAGGAAACATAGATTTTAATGCTTTGGCCAAGGAACTGAGGAAATGGGGTCTGGAATAATATAAATGTAGTCTGTGTTTACCATCCTTTTTATCAGGTCTCTTGAACACGATTTCAAAAACAGAAAAATATGAAAACCAAAAACAAATGTTAGTTTAAAAATGAACAAATCATACTCACTTCTCCTTTCCACAAAGGACAGGAGATTGAGATTCAAAGCTTTCCGAATTGCTTTGTATTCAGAATACAGATGGCTGGAATTGATGAAACTTAATTTAGTGAGCAAAAGTAGACACAGAAGAGAGTAGAGGGTAGTTCATTGAAGGAAGTAAATTGAAGAAAACAGAGCAAAATGGTAAAGGTAAGATACTTGCAGGAAACACCTCAATACTGAAGAGTTTTAAAATATTTTACTATGATGTAAAATCCCTTTATAACATTAAGACTAAAGTCTATTGAAACAGTAGTACAGTTGTTGTTTGAAACCAGAAAGTCTGGATTTAGAGCTCCCTCCCCATCGGCCTACACACACCTGTTGCCTACATAGATTACAATTAATATTTCTATCAAAGAAGTTGAGATATACTATAAGAATTCTAAGTCTTCCTGTTATTACATTCAGAAAACAAATAGATTAAAGCAAATTCCCTTTATAAGTTCTCTGTATAATAAAGGAAATTAAAGGTAACTTTCTTGAAATGAGGAATAAAACATGAAAATTAAAAATCTAAGCATGCAGATGTCTTAAAATATTGTGGAAATTTACCAAGAAACTATTAAAATAGATGCATTCATAGACATCTGCTGTTTAAGACAATTTCAATAATAGATGAAAAGGTCTAACAAGCTTTTAGGTACACAATAAGGAAAAAGTAAATTTTTTTTTTAAAGTTAAATCAAATAGCGGCAGTTTTAGATTAAATATGAAGGCAAGACTTTTTAGGTATAAAAAAGACAAAATGCTAATTCAAGAGACCGTCAAGTAGCAATACCTGTACAACATAAAAAAGTCAAAGGCTTACTATTTAATAAAGTTTCCATAAATTAAAAGAAAAAAGGACTAACAGTACCCCTGTTCTTTGCTTTTGAATATGCTGCTTGTAATATATTTGTTTGTTTTGTTTATTATCTTTCTCTTCCTTCAGTCTCCAGCCTCATTGAAGCAGAGATGTTTTGTCCACCTAAGGCATTCTCTACACTGTATTTTATCCAACTGACTCTTTTAATTTTGATTTTTTTTTAAGATTTTCTTATTTATTTTGGGAGTTGGGGAGGAAGAGGAAGAGAGAGTCCCAAACAGACTCTATACTGATCAGGGAACTCTACACGGGGCTCCATCTCACAACCCTTAAACCACAACCCAAGTAGAAACTGAGAGCCTGAGGCTCAATTGATTCCAACACCCAGGTGCCCCAACTGACACTTCTTAGAGGTAGGTAGGTGAAAGTAAATATTTTTTAAATGAAAGAATTGATACCATTTTATTTATTGTAATATTTTTCTGTTTGAACATTATGCACAATGTTTCCTTATAGTCCTGTGTCCCACATCTAGTAATCTCAGTGCTTTGGATACTGATGCATTAGGGAAATATAATTATGGACTTTGGCATCACTGTTAGGGAGAATATTAAGCAATGATTCATATCTTTGGCAAAAGTATACTGATGGGAAATTTTTAAACCCTCAGAGATGTTAGCTATTCTATAAATATGTTTTCTCAGAATTTGCTTTAAATACCAATTTGATATCAAAAAGCATATATATAATATATATCAAAATACATCAAAATATAGAAATATAAATATCTAAAAGTGTGTGTATTTATATATATAGATATGTATATCTATATATATAGAGAGGCAAAGGTGAATATCAGAGAGACACATTTCTTTTTTAGAAATGGAAAAACAATATGCTAAAAATCTCAAATTTGGCTCAGTTTGCCAAATGTATCTCTATTAATGATATATTACAAGAGTTATTTCATAAGACTTTATGCAATTTGAGACATTATTGCAGAGGAATGTTAATTTTTTTTTTATTTTGACTTTATCTTAGATGTGAAGCCTCAGCTTACAACACATCTTTCTGCTGAGTTAAGTAGCTGGTAAGTTAAGTCTAGTTCATAAATAGATTAGTCATTTTACTTCAAAAGAGTACTTGAGTCATTCTGATTATAATTTATATCTAATGTTTCTAATAAACTGTTAGATGGGGAAAATCCATAATCATTAAAATATGACTTTTAAAATTTGGGGAAAGCTTCTGTCTGCCTTGTCTTCTGTCTATAGCAAACCATGGTTGTAGTGGGCTTGAGATTTGTGTGTAGATGTTATCAGTGTCATTTTCTCAAGAGCCATCAAAGTATTAGTAGATTTATTTGTTTTGTCTTGTTTAGAAATTCATAAATGTAATCATATCATGAGCCTTTGATATTCCGTGGTCAAGAACAGTTGAATATGAAGAAGGATCTACTGGCTAAGCAGGTCACTGGACTGTGTTTCCGTGAGGGGGGTCTGAATATAAAACGATTAAGCAGTAAAATACTGATATGATTCTAAGACTGTGAAGAAGCAAATTGTATGGCAAAATTTTTGATCAACCTACTAAAATTTTTAATATCTGTGTGATATGTTTATTTTTTCTAGGTTTAATATAGATAATTTTTTTTCTAGGTGAAAGGGGAATGTGAACATTCTAGTAATGTAGAGAGAGTGAATGAATTCAAAGGAAAGAAACCAAAAGCATTAAAGGACTGTCCTAAGCAAGATATTGATCTTCAGGTCTGTGGGCTAAAGATCAGCTGACAAGGAGGGAAAGATTTTGCTTAAATGAGAGAATGGGATCCCCCATGTGAGAAACCCAGCCCTCAGGTAAGAAAGAGCAGATTGTTCATGGTAGGGAATCTATGCTATGTCTTATCTACCTACCTTCATTTACCCCTGTTGAAATATTATGTGTTTTTAATAAGCTATTCAAAATTTGTAATAAAAATAATATGACATCCTTAATTTATATTTATGTCCACTGGTATGGCAAAAATGTATAATATTAATGCTAAAAATATTTGAGTATCTAATTTTTATATACTACGTTCTGTACTAAGCTTTTACATAAATGAGCTCATTGAATCCTTATATTAGACCTCAGAGTTATAGTATTATTCATTTTATAAATGATGAAAATGAGGTTACATATCTTTTCCCAAGATTTTTCCATGAATTTTGGAGCCAAGATCCTATATAATTTTATGTAGCTCCAGAACTTAACTTCTTAATTTCTAAGTCTCCTACCATTTTTCTATCTTGAGTACCTCCTGCATTTATAACATTATAAGAAGTTCCAATGAGGAAACAAGAGCAAGTAGTAGATTTTTGAACATTGAGCTTCATATGCATTATTTTATTTGAGTTTCACAATAATTCCGTAAGTTAGGCACTGTGATGCTCATTTTATGAAAACCAAGAAAATGTTTAAGGAAGTGGAGAATCTTGCATTTAAGTATCAGAGGTATGTTCAGAACTAGGATCGATCGCCAAAGTTTCTGTTATTTTCAATATTGTGAAGAGAGGGATAGTACAAGGTACAATTTCTCATCTGATCTACTTACAATTTCTCTAGGTCTTTGATCTTACATTTAGTAATTGTAGAAAGGGGCTAACATTTATTGAATATATAATACTTTTCAGGCACTTTTATAAGAAATTTCTCATTTATGAACTTTATTATTTCAAACACCACCCGACATGGAAGTATTATTGCTACTTCAATTTAACAGAGAAGGAAACTGAAGCACAGACATGGTAATAAACTTGTCAATACTATATTTTCTACAGTTTCAATTTAACCAATGGAGCATGGAAGACATAATGGAGGCAGACAGGTGTTTTCCCCAAACTAATGGGGAATCAAGAGTCACATAGTCAAAATCTGGGGAGAGATCTTTCCAATTCCTTTATTGTATGGATGGGAGCCCCAAATCCTAGGGAATCAGCAATTAAGATCTACTGTTATAATGCATTTACCAGACAATTACCTGGAATGCAGTATAACTGCTTCTGTTTGACAGAACACAAAGAAATTAAATTATTTTCTAGGATCATATCATTTGTACGGGCAGATTCTCGAAGAAGGTATGGGAGAAAATGATGGAGCAAAGCAAGCTCCGTTATTATATTGTATTGTGTTTGGGGGCTCTGTTTTGAAATTAAAGGAGTCCAGTTTTTTTTTTTTAATTTTTATTTGTTTATGATAGTCACAGAGAGAGAGAGAGAGAGAGGCAGAGACACAGGCAGAGGGAGAAGCAGGCTCCATGCACCGGGAGCCCGATGTGGGATTCGATCCCGGGTCTCCAGGATCGCGCCCTGGGCCAAAGGCAGGCGCCAAACTGCTGTGCCACCCAGGGATCCCTGAGTCCAGTTTTTTGTATGTCCCCAACCTAGGCAACCATAATTGATCACTTGATAAAATGTCCTTCAAATAACTTTTTGGAAAAGTTACTATTTGAAAGAGTAGGTAATTAAAAAAAGTAGGGAATTATTAAAAAGAAATGTATGTTGATCTTCATATCATTTCATCATTCCATGCTGAGTCACAGTCTTGTGACAACAAAATTCAAAGTCCTGTAATGCTTTGGGCTCTGAGTCCTTTTTTTTTTTTTTTTTAATTCTCTGAGTCCTTATTTGTTTTGTCTGACAATGCAAGATCTTTGGTATTATTGACACAAAGAATTGAAATATTCCTTTTAATTTAGCAAACTTGAACAGAATTTGCAGGTTTATCAACCATTCAACTAAAAGAAACCTGTTGAAAATCAATGTACTTTTGTTTCTCAATAAATTCTCACTTAAGACTAAATAATTTTCAGTGTGACCTCCTGGTCTTAGTTTCCTGTAAAAATTTAAGTGGGCTTCCAGACTCTAGTGGGCATAATTCTTCAATATTTTAAACTATGAAAACCAAGAAAATAAGGAAGTAGAGAATCTTGCATTTAAGTATCAGAGCTATGTTCAGAACTAGGGTTGATCTAAAGGATAAATGAATAGTTATATTTACAAAGATACCTTCAAATTAATTTTAATCATAAGCATTACTAATGTAAAATACACTTTTATTTACAAAATATACCTTTTTCTAAAAATAAATAGTTCACGGTAAAAGTTTTGGACAATAAAAAGAGTATAAATTAGAAAATTTAAATCTTCATAATGTAATTATCATGACATAGCCATTGTTAATTTACTTAAATATTTAATTAATTTCTCTTGGATATAGCATAACTAAATATAAATTGAAGAACTTTTGCACTTTGGATATATATATCTTATAAAGAAGCAGTCTTGCACTCCTAACTAAAAATTCTAAAGTTAAGAAAAGTAAAATATGAATATATATATTTTTTCAACTACATGCATCTTAATTAACATAAGTTTAATTTTACTTGTAGTAGAATAAATCCAATTCTATATAAAAGCAGAAGACACCAATGATGTATACACGTTTTAATTCATTTAAAAATTACTGAACCAAGAATAAAATTTTATTTTATTTATTATTTAAAAAGATTTTATTTTATTTATTCATGAGAGACAGAGAGAGAGAGAGAGAGAGAGACAGGCAGAGGGAGAAGCGGGCTCCATGCAGGGAGCTCGATATGGGACTCGATTCCGGGTCCCCAGGATCACACCCTGGCTGAATGCGGCGCTAAACCGCTGAGCCCCCCGGGCTGCCCAAGAATAAAAATTTAAAACTAAGGTTGGTTTTCCTATAATCCCTCAATGGACAGAAATAGGAAAAGCAGAACTATAGATACATTAAGCTAGAAATAACTCTTAAGTAATATAAAAGTTTAATGGAGTAATTTCTGTAGTTATTTCTTCTTTTATTTCTTAAAGATTTTACCTATTTATTCATGATAGACACAGAAAGAGAGAGGCAGAGACATAGGCAAAGGGAGAAGCAGGCTTCCCTCAAAGAGCCCAATGTAGGACTTGATCCCAGGATCCTGGGATCACCACCTGAGCTGAAGGCAGATGCTCAACCACTGAGCCACCCAAGCATCCCAACTATTTTCTTTTTTAAATCTAAAAATGTTACAAGTCCACTTAGAAAAACAATTTCCTCTTTAGTTCTATCATGAATTACCTGATTAATGGTCAAATGGTTATTTCTAATATTGTATTATTTCTTCAAGCCTATAGCACACTGTTTGCTCTCAAGCTTTTTCTTTAGTTAATCCTTATTTAACATTGACTATATGCCAAGCACTCACATGCCCCTCCACCATTTTTGTGGTCTCATTAGAAACCATCTGTTCAGGTAAATTCTATGGTTACCTCCAGTTTACATCCTAAGATGCTACATTATGTTTCCTTAATATTAATTGAATTAATACTTAACACTATTTGCATTAATAAGCATACTTTGAACTTAGTATTTG
This sequence comes from Canis aureus, assembly GCF_053574225.1. NCBI lineage: Eukaryota > Metazoa > Chordata > Mammalia > Carnivora > Canidae > Canis > Canis aureus. The sequence goes on along the minus strand of NC_135631.1, from coordinate 15,838,695 downwards.
AACAAATACTTAACACTATTTGATAGCTCTCTTTTTTTTACTTTTTATGAGTAGAATTTACTGCTTTCTCCCAAAAGAATTTAATTTCACAAAAGCTAGGACTTTGTTTAATTCATCACTATATCCAAAGTTCCTGGAAGAATATTGGCACTAGATATTTGAAAGGATTTTATTAAATGAATGAATGATTTCAATGGATTAAAATGGCTAATGTCTTAAAACATGCATTAGGTCATTTTAATTGAATATTAGATTTCCTTTTTCTCATCAATGATTTGCTTCATTGTTTTTGTCATTTCAGATACCTTTCTGGAGCATCAGATCATGGAAAATAGGAACAATGTTACTGAATTTATTCTCTTGGGACTTTCTAAGAATAAGAAAGTCCAAATCCTCTGCTTTTTATTTTTCTTACTCTGTTATCTAGCTATCTGGTTGGGGAATTTGATTATTATGGCTTCCATCACATGCAGTCAGCTAATTAATCAGCCCATGTATTTCTTCCTTAATTACCTTGCCCTCTCAGACCTCCTCTATACCTCCACTGTGACACCCAAACTAATGACAGACTTACTGACAGAGAATAAGGTCATTTCCTATAAAAACTGCATGACACAGCTATTTACTACACATTTCTTTGGAGGGGTTGAGGTCTTCATCATCACAGGAATGGCCTATGATCGCTATGTGGCCATCTGCAAACCACTCCACTATGCCATCCTCATGAATAGGCAAAGATGTAACTCAATTCTCAGAGCATCATGTGCAGGGGGGTTTCTGCATTCCCTTGGCCTGTTTCTTCTTACAATTTTTTTACCTTTTTGTGGACCCAATGAAATAGATCACTATTTCTGTGATGTGTATCCTTTGTTGAAACTGGCATGCATTGATACACACAAAATTGGTTTCTTAGTCATTGCCAATTCTGGCCTGATGGGACTGGTGATCTTTGTGGTTTTGATGGCCTCCTACTTTATGATATTATATAATGTGAGAGCATATTCTGCAGAGAACCGCCACAAGGTGCTTTCCACTTGCAGCTCCCACATCACAGTTGTGATCCTGTTTTTTGCACCTGTCATCTTTGTTTACATTAGGCCTGCCACAACTTTACCAGAGGATAAAGTATTTACACTCTTCTACACAATTATCGTCCCCATGCTCAATCCTCTTATCTATACACTTAGAAACACAGAGATGAAAAATGCCATAAGGAAAGTTTGGTGCACTGAAAGGTTTTGGAAAGGGAAACCAATGATTTGAAGGCTATTCATCTTTGGATGTGAATGGATATCTTCTCATCACACATCCCCTTTCTTTGATTCCTTACTGATGGAAAAACCAGTCAGAATATGTAAAGGCTAAACCTTAAACATCAGCTTGCCATTGGTGGGTTTCTCTTTCATATTCCTTTGCTGATATTCTTCACTTTTTTCATCCTTCACTAAGTTTTAAGGTCCATGAAAGTAGTTGACCATGCTGTAGGTTTTTCACTACTAATTTCCCAGCAGCCATCAAAGGGTATAATGCATTTAGGTGCTCAATAAATATTTATTAAATGAATATATAAACATCTTGTCAAATAGTTCTGTTTTTCATCCCTCTTAGGAATCACCTTCATGGTTTAATGACCCACTTGGACATTAGACACCACCATTATGCTGATAGGTATTTCTCCACTTCCATATACTTTGGATTCATACAGCCAAGAAGAAATTCCACCCTGGATTCAATCAAACAAGACTCCAAAAAGTTTATGGGTAGCAGAGATTAGTATGGCTGAACTCATGCTATTTTAACTAGTTTGAAATTCAATATATATGATCAAGGAGTAAACCATAACTAGCAGTCCTGTGGAAAGGAAGAAAATATAAATTCTTCAAAATTAAGGATTTTTTCAAAGTAAAAAATTTTCATTTACTATCTAAATTCATAGTTTTTTTAAAGATTTTATTTATTTATTCATGAGACACGGAGAGAGAGAGATTGAGAGAGAGAGAGAGGCAGAGACACAGGCAGAGGAGAAGCAGGCTCCATGCAGGGAGCCCGACGTAGGACTCGATCCTGGGTCTCCATGATCATGCCTTGGGCCGAAGGCATGCGCTAAACCACTGACCCACCCAGGGATCCCCTAAATTCAAGTTTAAGATAACCTGAAAATGCTATGTGACATTGACTATAGAGTAGATTTAGTGATGGGGTAGATAGATGATGATGATGATGATAGATAGATGATAGATAAAGATAGATAATAGATGATAGATAGATAGATAGATAGATAGATGATAGATAGATAGATAAGAGAGTAAATGAGAGGAGGGGGGATTGAATGGCACATTTAAGTCATTGTTTAATGGAATTTAATGGAAAGAAGTGCATCTTTGAGAGGTTGGATTCACTCATCCAACTATGTGAATTCGGAGGTTTTTTTTTTTTTTTTTTAAAGAAGACATTCTCTGTTGCATCTAGTTTGAAAATCTCACCTGACTCCATCTTCTACTCTTTCTTTTATACATGTTACTATCAAGAGTGAAATATTTGATCTGTATTTTATGAAGCTTTCTTTCTTGCTGACAAGCTTAAAATAAAACTTTGACACTTGCCATCAGTTTATATAAAAAATATTTTTCTTTACCAAGCTACTTGTTTGATGCTTAGAAAAATGCTAAACCTCTGAATGTCAGTTTAGTCATCTAAAAACAAATCAGATAATTAGATCATTAATTCAAAGTTAGAGTTTTAGAGCTTTTAAAGAAAAAATACAATTATCTTGCATCGATTGAAATCTTGTTTATTATAATATTATTTTAACATATACAGTCATAAGCTACAAGAATCTTATGTATATCTTTATAAAATAAAAATTTCAAAGTATAAAATAAAATATTCATGTTGACAATTTTAATTTGAATGTTTCACAGAAATTAATGTACAGATATGAGGGATAATAGAAACAATAAAAAAATATGGTAAGCAGTTTCCATTCTTAGAACAAATACTCATTTCCTTTCAGTTTTACAATTACCTTTTGAGATAGTTAATATGTCTTCCATTTTACAGAGGAAGAAAGAGAGGAGGAAAGCATAGTTGCCTTTCCAGGATCTCTCAAGTAGAAAGATATTTTTCATCTCCGTGCTTGATTATCAGCTGTTACCAACTTCAAATTTTTTATTTTGAGCATTAGGAGAAATCATTCGAATCCTAATTGTCATCTCTGTTATTAGTTTACTTTGCAATATCAGTTATATAGAATAAAAAATCATTTTATTAGACAATAAACTTAAGAGTTTAACCCAAAATCAAGTGTGAAAAATAAACAATGGTTCATAATTTTCTCACTGTTTCAAGAGTTACCTTTAATGAACCAGTACAAACTGACATGTATCATGATGTAGGCTACACACTAATTTTGCTAAATATTCAGTTAGGGTATCAACTGATCTAGTAATAGTTTTTGAAATTTTAATACCTTTACAAACATACCCCTTATAATGATAATTATCCAATCATATTTTTCTATTTGAACTTCTCTAAAATTTTTCATTGCACACTGTGCTATAAACTTTCATTTGTTGCTTCACTTATATATTCAGTTACATATTTGGTTTATGTTCATTTCTATCCCTAACCTGTGCAATATAATTCCGCTCTCCATTCCATCATTTTAGTTTCACGATGTCCAGTGAGTTCAATTTTACTAAATAATTAAGACAAAACTGTTATTTATGTCAATTATTTGAAAAGCTTTTTCAGTAATACAGACATCTATAGATATCCAGATGTATAGAAGTTTCATAGAAATTGGAAATTTATAGTTTTCATTTTGATGGCAAAGGAAAAAATAAATTTAAGCATATTCTAGACCAAGTGGTTTCAATACTGGCATCTATATTTGTTTTTACAATCACATTGGTTCCCAGTAATAGTGGAGATCCTACAGTCTGCCACTAATCTTTCTACTGGGGCATCCACACTTCTCAGACATTTAAAATTAGTCAAACATCCTACTCTCCTGACACAATCTAATTTTACGTCTGTTATGTCAGCACAATTATCTGTAGACCCTCTTTTTACACTCAAGGCTCAGTTTGGAGAATGAATTATATGGCTACACTATTTATCATCAATACGACTTTTTCATTACTATTTTACAGCAAATATTTCTATAATAAAATGCTGTGATTTTGAAATGATCTAAGTAAGTCATTTTAGAAAAACTTTTCCAATTTTTATAGAACCATTATTTCATACATAGTATTTTTATTGCTTAGACCCTATTTGAATAATTTTTGCTTTTTAAATTGTTGTAGTGAATATGGAAACTCATGAGCTGAGTGAAAAACAGGATTCTAAGTTTCTGATGTTCCTTTTTTATGAGAACGCAGAGATGACCCTTTATGTCTGGGATGATTAATGTAAATGCAGCTTATGTACTCATAGATTCATTCATGAATCCAAAATAAAAGGAGATTAGAAAGGACACCTCCAGTTAGCAACTTGTGGATAAAGTTCAAAGGAAAAATATTTCAAAGAACAGTGTAATAGAACTTCAACGAGAAAATGATGGCTCAGATTACTAGGGGAAATTTTAAATAAGAAACCAATAAAGAAAGAAGAAAGTACTTCAAAATAAATTATCCTATTAATGCCGTGACACCAATGTCTATGCTTATTTTTCTTACAAAAAAAGTTCATGGTTTTTCAAGTACAGTAACTATCACGTAAGTAGGTTATATAATGATTTGCTTTCCAATCAAACATGGTTTCTGGCACCACACTTTCCTCAAGGTATTTTTCATCTCCATGTTTCTTAATGTGTAAATCAGAGGGTTGAACATGGGAGCAATGATGGTGTAGAAAAGAGCAAACACTTTGTCTTCTGGAAAAGTTGTGGCTGGGCGAATGTAAATGAAGAGAACAGGCACAAAGAACAGAACCACAACTGTGATATGGGAGCTGCAGGTGGAAAGAGCTTTGGTGCGGCTCTCTGCAGGGTAAGACTTGATGGTGTATAATATCAATAAGTAGGATAGAACCAAGACTACAAAGGTCACCAAGCCCATCATGCCGGAATTGGCAACCACTAAGATCCCAACTCTGTAGGTATCTGTGCAGGCCAGTTTCAGCAAAGGATACACATCACAAAAGTAGTGATCTATCTCATTGGGGCCACAGAAAGGTAAAGTGATGGTAAGGAGACATTGGACAAAAGAATGCAGAAATGCCCCAGTACAGCTAGCAATGACTATGCCATAACATCTCTTTCTGTTCATGATGACGGTGTAGTGCAAGGGCTTGCAGATGGCCACGTAGCGGTCATAGGCCATCCCCGTGAGGATAAAGACTTCAATCCCCCCAAAGAAATGCATGACAAAAAGCTGTGCCATACAGTTAGTATAAGAAATCATGTTACTTTCTACCAGCAAGTCAGTGACTAGCTTGGGTGTCACTGTTGAGGTATAACACAGATCTGAGAGGGCAAGATTATTAAGGAAGAAATACATGGGTTGGTCAATTAGCTGACTGCATGTGATAGAAATCATTATGAGCAAGTTTCCCATCCAAATAGCTATGTAACAAAATAAGAATAATAGAAAGCATAAGTTTTTAACTTTCTTATTCTGGGAAAGTCCCAACAGAACAAATTCAGTGACATTATTAATATTTTCCATGGCTTAATGCAGTTAAGTCTCAAAGGTTTGCCTGAAGAAAAAAAAAAAAGATAAGTCAGCATAAGAAATATTGAACTAAACATGGTATGAATTAGAGGAAGTGTTGTAAAAATAAATTTGTTTAATCAGTTTCCTACAGCACATTTTCAAGTAATTATAAGCTCTGTATAAATAGGCTTACCATATAATAGATTAGGTTTTTTTTTGTAGAGTGAAAAGAAATATTACTAATAGTCACACTTGTTCAAGTCATAAACAAAGATGTGCAATCATCTTATGTAGGGGTTGCAAAAGTAGGCTTAGGGAGGGAGCATTTATTTTCCTGGACTAGCTCACCTGCTTGATAGGTTGAAATAGCCAGACTTATATCCAAGTAAGTGAGATGAATTGTGCAATTACAAAGTACAATCCTGTCTTTATTTAAAATTCCATTTTTCTGTTGAATCACTAAATTCTCCACATAAGCCTAATAATACACTGAATATTAACTAACTGATATTAAAAAAAACTTAGAAAAATAAATAAAATTCCATTATTATGATGGAATTTGCAATTTAAATTTTAAATATTGCATAAAAATCTTATTATTTTCATTATTGAGTTGTTTGCTCATGAGGTAACTCACTTGCCTCACCCTAATCCTGACCTAGTTGAAATCTCTTAATATTTACCAACATTATAGAAAGCAATAATGAAAATATAATACCAGCTGAAGTCTAAGAGGCTGTGATATTTCTTTTGACCTAAAATAGATGTATGAAACAATAATAATAATTAGATACTTAATATTGAGAGAGAAAGATTTTCTACAAAACTAAACTAGAACAATGCATAGACATGAGTGGCACTCACCTGACATACATTGGACTTCAATTATTGTTTTTTCTAATAAAGGATTACATTAAGAAATTATAATTTCACCATTTTCTCTCTCTTTTTTAAAGATTTTATTTATTAATGATAGAGAGAGAGAGAGAGAGAGAGAGAGAGAGGCAGAGACATAGGCATTGGGGGAAGCAGGCTCCCCAAAAGGAGCCCAATGTGGGACTCGATCTCTGACCCTGGGATTACGCCCTGAGCAGAAGGCAGATGCTCAAATGCTGAGCCACCCAGGCATCCCTCCCTTGTTATTTTTTAAGGGTGACTGAATTATTTCCTGTAGAAATAATGACAATTTCAAAAAAATCCCAAGGACTATTTTTCAAGCTATCACAATATTCTCAGTATTTCTATAATCAGAAAAAAATATACAGTTCTTTTTCAAAAAGAGCTTTACTTTAAACTGTATGTTCATTTTCAATTAATGTGCCAATATGTTTCTATAGGAATAGCATATCTTTAATCTTTTCCAAGAACCTAAGCTAATTTGTAATACTTTTTTCATATAGCTCTTAAAGAAAAAATGATTCTCACAGGAAAAAAAAATACAAGTAGAAACATTTCATTAATTAATGAACAGGATAGCTTGAAACTCCTTCTGTCTCTATTGCTCCTTCTGTCTTAACTAGATCTCACACTGGAATGATGGGCAAATAATCTGGTGACTTCCCAGTTCCCTTGTTTCCCTCAGTTGAATGTTTCTTCTGACAATTCTCCAAAGTGTCATCAGATACCCAAAGAATTCATAATCATGCTATTTATTAGAACTTACATTTCTAACATCGTCATACTATTTACAATGTCTTCTTTGTTAATATTAAAGTTACTGAATTTTATTTCATTTTATTTTTTTAAGATTTTATTTATTCATTCATGAGAGAGAGAGAGAGAGAGAGAGGCAGAGACACAGGCAAAGGGAGAAGCAGGTTTCTCCCAGGACTCCATTCCCAGACTCGGGATCATACCCTGAGCCAAAGGCAGACAGAGGCTCAACCACTGAGCCACCCAGGCATCCCAAAGTCCCTGAATTTTAGATTTACAAGATCTTATTTCATGTTTATGCGATTTAAAGAGACAACTTAGTATCAGAAGCTACAAGGACTAATTCTGGCACAAAGGCAAATTCATGAGCTATATAACCATAGTCAGTTTTCTTTCTCTCGGGCCTTCCTTTCTCTAATCTGTGAACTAAAATAATGCTTTCCTTCTCTACACTTCGTGGAGCTTTTCAAAATTTCAAATCAATTGCATGAAATAAGGCTTTAAAGATTTTGAGGGCAGAAAGAGAAATGAATAATTTATTTCTTTATTTAACAAACATTTTTTGAGTTCCTACCATGTAACATGCACCATTCCATGTAGTGTAACGGACTCTCTAAAACTAGATACAGGGACGCCTGGGTGGCTCAGTGGTTGAGCATCTGCCTATGGCTCAGGGATTGATCCTGGAGTCCCGGGATCAAGTCCCACATCAGGCTCCCTGTATGGAGCCTGCTTCTCCCTCTGACTATGTCTCTGCCTCTCTGTGTGTCTCTCACGAATGAATAAATAAAATCTTAAGAAAAAAGTTAAAAATAAATAAAACTAAATATGAAAGGCACTGACCCCCTTGGTGATGACATGAGAAAAGCAAAATAAATTTCAGAAACAAAATGGAATCCTGTTATCTAAATACAGTTTTAAATATGGAAGTATTCTATAAATGCTCTCTATTTTTACAAATACCCACACAATAAATATATGAAATACAAATAGAAAAATCAAAACTGGCACTTCCTAATTTATTCAGTTAATTTTTACAACAAAGTCTATCAAAATTCTAGCTAGTACAGCCCATATGCTTTTGTAGGAAGCATTAACTGTAATAGGCTTTCTTAAATAGGAGCAATGATAATTTTTTTAAGATTTATTTATTTATTTATTTATTTATTTATTTATTTATTTGAAAGACAGAGAGAGGAAACAAGAGCGAGCATAGGCGAAGCACACTGGGAGAGGAATAATCTCTAGCAGACTCACCAGTGAGCAAGGAGCCCAATGCGGAGCTCAAGCCCACAGCCCTGAGATCATGACGTGAGTGAAACCAAGGGTTGGACACTTAACCAGTTGAGCCACCCAGGTGCCCCTGGAGCAGTGATATTTCAATCACAATTTTATATATAGTCAAAGAGCTAGTTTAGGCGCTAAGCTTTTTTATTATTATCATTATTTTTAATTTGAATTTACTTTACTATCTTAATTCATATGCCATGGGATCCAGCCCTTGCCTGGACTCTTTACCTTTCCTTTTCCTTAGAATGTGAGAACTTAACCAATTTTTTAAAAGAACTTGAAGTTCTTATACTAATTGATTCTTTGATTTTGAAAAAAAAAAAAAAAAAGAATGTATCAGGCAGCCCAGGTGGCTCAGCGGTAGCACCACCTTCAGCCCAGGACATGATCCTGGAGACCCGGGATTGAGTCCCATGTCAGGCTCCCTGCATGGAGCCTGCTTCTCCCTCTCCCTGTGTCTCTGCGTCTCTCTCTCTCTGTGCATCTCTCATAAAAAAATAATAAATAAATAAATAAATAAATAAATAAATAAATAAATAAATAAAATCTTAAAAAAAAAAGAATGTATCCCTCTTTTGAAGGATAATAGGATAATAGACTCTTTTCCCCATCCTTATTTGCAACTAATAGATACTTCAAGGCACTGTTGGAGTTAAATTTCAGGCTCCTTCCTGCTCTGAGTCCTCTCTACTTTCCGTTTGAAAAGGGGCATACAACAGCACCCAGGCTTCCCTTGTGTTGGACAGCGATATTCCACCTCTGTTTTAGTAACTCTTGTCTTTTTGTAGTTCATGCAATATACTATGCTAAATTAACATCTAAAATTTTGGTTTCCGGGATCCCTGGGTGGCGCAGCGGTTTGGCGCCTGCCTTTGGCCCGGGGCGCGATCCTGGAGACCTGGGATCGAATCCCACGTCGGGCTCCCTGCATGGAGCCTGCTTCTCCCTCTGCCTATGTCTCTGCCTCTCTGTCTCTCTCTGTGTAACTATCATGAATAAATAAATAAAATCTTAAAAAAAAAAAAAAGTTAAAATTTTGGTTTCCTATGTCACCCCATGCTTAAAAGCTACTCTTTTGCAAATATCTGCACCCCTATGTTTATTGACCCATTATTCTCAATAACCAAGATACATAAGAGACTCAATCAATAGATGAATGGATAAAGAAGATGTGTATATATACATACAAACATACATACATGTATACACAATGGAATAGTCTTAGACATAAAAGAGAATAATCTTGTTATTTACAACACCATGGAAGGACCTAGAGGGTATAATGTTAAGTGAAATAAGTCACTTAGAGAAAGGCAAATACTATATGATATTACTCCTATATGGAATTTAAGAAACCATACAAACAAAGAAAGGATAAAGAACTAACAAACAAAAGCAGACTTGAATACAGTGAACAAAGGAGTATTGCCAGAGGGGTAGTGAGTTGGGGGATGAGTGATATAGGGGAAGGGGATTAGAGCGTACACTTATCTTGATGAGCACTGAAAAATGTATACCATTTTTGTATCATTATATTGTACACCAGAAACTAATAAAACATTGTAGATTAACTTTACTTGAATAAAAAATTTAAAAAGCCACTCCTTCTTGTCTACCTTTTAGCTCTTCCAATCTATGGAAATCTTTATCTCGTTAACCCTCCCTGAAATATTCTATGTATCTCATTACTACAATTAAATTTGAACATCCGGGTAATTAATTTTCATTTAATTGGTTCAAGGTAACTCATCAGGCAGTGGCTGTGCCTTGTATTCTGCATGCTGTTGATGCTTTGATATTATGGTCAGTGGATTAACTTTGGATTCATACATAAGACCAGGATAGTGATCTGGCCATATGGTCTGGAGTAAGGTAATTAACTTGTCTGATAATTTTTCTCCCTTTTCAACATGGGCAGTTCTAATATCAATATTCCATAGTTGTGCAGTTTGAATAATCAGATACAAAGCATGCAATAGGCACTAATTATTTTCTCTTTCACACTGCTTTTCCTCATATCATTATGTATTAGCTACCCCATATAGAAATAATAACACTGAAATGTTAATGAATAAAAATGCAGGCTATTACAATTTATATCAAATAGATTGCTATTATCAGCAGTCATGCACAGACACAAGAGAAATAATGATAATATTTAATATTATTTAGTGCCTTACCATACTCTACAGGCGGTTCTAAACCTTCTACATGTATTCAGCTGTGAATCCTAAAGGTCCTAATGATTCTTCTATTATTTCTATTTTGCAAAAAAGAAACCAAGTCTCTTTACAATTTGGAAAAAATACTGATAGGTTCTAAAGACTAATTTTAGGCATATTTTAATTCTTTTTTATTATCTGCCTACTGAAAAATTTGGTTGTCAAGTTCAAATTATTCTTAGAATTATTCCAGGGGCATATTACCATTTTTGTTATTTCTTTCTGTACCCAAGTTGTCTCACCCAAAATAGTCAAGGTTGAGCTACATTTTTGCCAACAGCTTCAAAGTTTTCTCGTAGTGCCAAGTACCCCCAGTCTTGACTGAACTAATTCTATTTCCTTTCTGTCTTATTGTTTACTCTTTTCCAATTCCTTCTCATTAGATTTGCTCCACATTGATGTGTAGGATCTTCTGATATTTAGGTTTTCCAAATCACAACAAATCATACTTTTAATCACTCACTGTACATACAGAGTAGCAAAGGGCATGGAATAGTAACATATTTCCACTCTAGTGTATTCCTTTTGTTATATTTAAGTTGTACCTCTTTTCTCTTTACTTTTCTTTCTTCTGCTTAAAATTCAAGTTGCTCTCTTGATTTATCTACCAATTCTTTTTCAGATATATCCTACAGACAACATGAATGCTATTATTATTTCCTTCATGAATTTCCCAAAATCATTCCAAAAAAAAAAAAAAAGGTCTGTTTCAGGGATCCCTGGGTGGCTCAGGGGTTTGGCGCCTGCCTTTAGCCCAGGGCCCGATCCTAGAGTCCCGGGATCAAGTCCCACGTCGGGCTCCCGGCATGGAGCCTGCTTCTCCCTCCGCCTGTGTCTCTGCCTCTCTCTCTCTATGTCTATCACAAATAAATAAATAAATGAATCTTTAAAAAAAAAAAACAAAAACAAAAAACAAAAAAAAGGTCTGCTTTATTTTGACATCTGCTGAGGGACATAAGATCAATCATTCATTGAATTGTACTAATGTAATGGAAAGTTATGTTATAAAATATTTGCAAAACTTGAAGAGGGAAATAAGTATATTTATAGATAAAAAATAAATTTATTATATATATGTTTTAATAATTTGAAAGTCATGTTTATTTACTATAGTTTGGTTGGATGTTTACTTACCAGGTGATTATCTCATTAGATAAACTTCATTATCTCTGAGTAAAAGGTGGTGTTTGGTGTTTTCAATACAGTCAAAATAAATGCTTAATTTTGCTGTTGAAGATAATGAATTTCACCACACCAAGCAGCCCATGTTAGTGAGTCTTGATTCTAAGACTTTCCTATTTCCCTCATAAGCAAAGCATTCTCTCATGATCTTTGAAACTAAAAGGAAATAAAATCATCATTGGCATTTATGTTGAAAAATGCTTTTGTTTCTTTTCTACCCAAAGTTGTAAATTCATTGGTTTCAGCATTGGAAATGTGTGTGTGTGTATATATATATATATATATTTTTTTTTTTTTCTGTTTAATTTCCAAGTGTCATTTAAAGTAGATTACCTGGGAGATTATAACCCCAAACCCTCCCTCACTTTGTCTATGGGATGAGATATTTCCCAAAAGAAAAGTTGGCCAATATCAGCTGAAAATGGCTTAGTTCCTTTCTAATCCTTAAAAATAAAGTTATGCCGTGGTTCATAACTTTTTATACTCTGAGGAGTTTGAGCACAAACCAAGAGTTCACTTCTATTCAGTATTGAGAGGCCATAAATCATGTGCTTTTTATTTTGAAACAAATTCTGAGGAACAGCAGGAAATAATGTCTAAACAGAGGTTAAACTTGAAAATTTCATTGAAGCCTACTGTCAGGTTTAAAGTCTGCTTTAGTGCAGAATAAATTAGTTGAACAGTGGGTGGCAAACTTCTTCTGTGCCACTTTACATCCAATGGCCCTACTTCCTCCTCTGGCCCCCGCTTGGCAAACAGTTTCCATAGACTTAACTCTGGGAGTAGGTGTAAGTTTATAACACTTCCTCTCACAAATACTGCAATGAGATTTGTGTTAAATAAAACTTTGAAAATAAGAAATAAAGTTATTTCTTATTTTTTATTATTTTAAGAAATAATTTTATTTTCATATATCATCTAAATATCTAAAATAAATAAGATGTTTTTGCAACCCACACAATCAAGTACAAAGAGATATACAAAGGAAAACATGGTTAAAATAGATACAAAGGGATGCATAATGAGTGAAGCTTGAGTTGCACATAATAGCACCATTGACCCTAGAAGAATATGAGCTTGAACCGTGTGAGTTAATTTATATGTAGAGTTTTTTCAATAAATATAGTACAGTATTATAAAGGTATTTTCTCTTCCTTATGATTTTCCAAACAACTAGCATATTTTATTGTAAGAATATAGCATCTGATACATAAAACATGTATAACATGCAAAATATGTGTTAATCGACTGTTAATGTTATTGGTAAGGCTTTTGGTCAATAATAGGCTATTAATAGTTAAGTTTGGACAGGGAGGTAGAGGTCAAAAGCTATATGTGCCTCTGATCCCCACATTGTTCAAGGGTGAACTGTAGATTATGAAAAGTATAACTGAAGGACTTCCTGGTCTGGATGAATTATTTGAGCAAAGACTTGAGGCAAACTCTGAAATGCATGTCTGAAAATGATGCATAGGTTATGATGAGGATGCTGACCCACTTAGGAGAGAAGTGAGGAATTTGGTTGTATCAGGGCAATCATAGTCTAAACATTGAAAACCATAGAACTGGTTATTCTTTCCTGTAGAAAAAAAATATTATTTGTAAGTGGAAGAATATGTAAGTTAGTAATTTGAGAGAAAACTCTTACAATGCTTTTATGATAGCAAATTTGACCTTTTGTTGGAAAGAAATTTTTCTTATTTTCTACACACACAAAAAAAAGGTACTGATTTTCCACAAACAACATTGATGTGTTGGGATTTACAACGATTGTGGAGCTTGAATGGTGTGCAGGCAATACAAAATTACAAGGATTATGAAGTGGTCTGCCTTCTGTTGGTGGCATCAGAAGCCTAATATAAACTATAGGGTAGTTATCACTTGATCTACACAATTTAAGGTACACCATCAGGATGAGAGGTCTTCTCTTGCAGCTCATTCTCCAGAAGCCAAAACACAGATTCTGATGAAACTGAAGCCATGGGATTGAACATAGATATGGCAAGGCTATAAAGGTAACAGAAAGCACAGCCCCTGTGGTCTCTTATGTCAAACAACAGAAACCTAAAAAGAAAAACGAAACTGAAATCTAAGATAGTGGTGTTTGGGGTTGAATCAGAATTTTGAGCACCCAAATGCCCTGAAACCTCTGCACAGACAGAATTAACTTCCTTCACCTTTCTAGAAAGGAACAGATTTTCATAGCCTGGAGATGAATTAATAACTTCACCTGAGTTGTTTCCTTGCAAAATGATGCTTATTTTCTTAAGGTCTGATAGGCTCAAGAAATTTTGATAAAATTTCATCTCCTTTCTCTTAGTCAATAACCGTAGCTTTATGGGGAGTTGGCCAAAGCAGAAATACATGATTGTATCTGTTTATATTTAGTTCCTTTTGGCACTAACTGAAATGGAATATTGTGGCATTAAAGCCCCAAATACAAAAGTCTCAAAAAAAGATAGGGATTAAGGAAAATCTTCTCAGCAAATCTTCAACCAATGGATTTGGCTGTCTACTTTGTACATACCAAGAGATAACTAGAGGCATAGATCTATTCCAATTCATGGCAGTTGCTAATTGTTTCACTTGTGTTTAGGAATTTCGAATGTATGGGTACTAGGTGTGAATATATGAACAAACCTCACGGACAAAATATATGGATAGACCTCATGGAATTATACAAATGCTCACTACATGGTGTATACTGCTGAGGAAATTCTCAATGGTGGTAAACAAGATTATATGTTTCATGGATATCAGCCATCCTCCTTTCCCAGCTACCCAAGGTCTAACTTTGGTCAAGGTCTAAAGCAGCCATAGTGTGGGGCACCTGGGTGGCTCAGTCAGTTAAGCATCTGACTCTTGGTTTTAGCTCAGGTTGTATGATCTCAGAGTCATGAGATCAACCCTAACATGGGGCTCCACTCTCAGCATGGAGTCTGCTTGAAACTCTCTCTCTGTCTCTCTCTGCCCCTCCCCCACTCTCCCTTTCTAAAATAAATAAATAAATAAATAATCTTTTTAAAAATCTTAAAAATCAAGTAGTCAAGATGGCTTAGGAAGCACCCTATGAAGGCTGTTATTAGGGGTGGACAATGTGAAATTTACCTCATGAAGGTTCATTTGGCTTCTGTTAACACTGAGTACCAAATGTTTGTAGTTATTATGACCAAATTTAGTGTGTAAAACAACTAATTTAACATGTATTTGGGTTCTATGGATCAGAAATTTAGACATAGGATGGCTGGTCTATGTTCCATGATGTCTGGAGTCTCCTAGAAAATTCAAAGGCTGGGAGTGTTCACTAGCTAGCAGCTGAAATTATCTGGGACTATCTTGACTTATAACTCTGGCAGTTGATATTGGCTGTGGACCCAGACATCAGATGAGCTGTTGGCCATAAATTCTACATCTAGTCTCTATATATGGTCTCTCCATATGGACTAGTTAGGAAATATTTCTGTGACCATCTTTGGAGGCTACTGTCTCTTACACCAACATTGAGTGCCCAATATGTACATTCTTCAGGGAGATACAGTACTCAGTCCTGTGGTGGCAAGTTGATTATAGTGAAAACCTTCCATCATGGAGAAAACAGAATTTTTCTTCACAGAAATAGACACTTATTCCAGATATGGATTTGTCTTTCCTGCTTATAATATTTGTATGAGCAGCACAATGCATAGACTTATGGAACGTCTTATTAACTATCATGACATTTCACTTAGGACTGATTCTGATCAAGTAATCAGAGTAAAAGAAGCATGGTAGTGGACATACACACAGGAATTCATTGATCCTACCATATACTCTGCTATAGACTAAATGGAGTTCCTGAAAATTCATATATTGAATACCTAAATCCAAGAAAGTCAGCAGGTGAATATTTAGAGATAGGGCCTTTAAAGAGGCAATTAAGTTAAAATAAGGCCTTTAGGGTGGGCCCTAATCCAGTGTGACAGGTATCTTCAAAAGAAAAATTCTGGACATACAGAGTAAGTACCAAGAATCTGTGTGTACAGAAAGAAGGCCATGTGAGGACACATGGACAAGGCAGCCATCTATTAAGCCAAGGAGACAGATCTTTGGGGAAACTAAACCCACCAGTACTTTGACCTTGGACTTCTAGACTCCAGAACTGACAGAAAATATATTTCTGGTGTTTAAGCCACCCTGTCCATGATATTTTGTCATGGTAGCCCTAGCAAACTCTTCCATACACCATTTCTCTACAGTAACTGATTAGATACAATGAAGAAAGGCTTACTGAACAGAGTTGCCAACTGAGAAATAGCACCTTGAAAAACTGGAGTTTTAACTTCAAAGATGGTTGAGCAAGATTTTATTCCTCCCATAGCCATGATAAACAGTTATATAATCCTATGGAATAGAAAGATGTATATGCAAATACCTCTTTTATTATTATACTAAAGTCCTTTATAGAATTTTTCTTCCTGTGCCAGCATTTTTCAGCTCAGCTGGCATCTAGGTTTCAGTTATAGAGGTTCTGCTTTCATTAAGGGGCACAAAAATTGTTTTGTTGAACTGGAAATTGAAGTTATCACCTGGATACAGAGGGCTCATCATGCCTCTACTAAACCAAAAGACAAAAGAGGGCTAGATCAATTGGTATTGATAATATCAGATCTATTTGTCTGACACAGTAGAGCATGAATGATCAATATCTGGAATGCAGAACATCTCTTAAAATTTCCATAACATAGCAAAAGTTAATTTAAAAAAATGGCAGGACCATTAAAGATTCAGGATTTCAGGAATGAAGATTTGGTTCGCATGAGTAGATAGTGAACCCCAATAATAAAGGTCAGCCCGAAATGAAAGGCAAGAATGATGAGGCAGTGGAAGAAATAAAGGTATAAATATTAACTAATTCTCAATATCAATTACAGAAAAAAGGACACTTGTAGCAATGTATTGAGTAATTTTACACCCTGTTCTTAGGGTTACAGATTTTTGGGGAAGGATTATACCTGAACTAGAAGAGAAACTAACATTGAAATTAACTTTGTCTAGAATGTTGAGGATGATACTTTTCCTTCTGGAAGGAAGAGAATGAGACCACGTTAGTAGAAGCATCTTGTTCAGTGAAAGGATGAAGATAATCTTCTTTCTTAATCAGGTTTAAATATCATACAGAAAAGTGTTTATGAGTGCCAAATACTCATGTAACTGGTACCCTCAGCTCAAAAACCTACCTTCATATGCTCTGCCTTGAGATGCTGGGAGTAAAATCTACCCATATTTCTTGTCTACCAATTGGTTTCCTATTAGTTTCTGTCAATAGGAGCATACTCTTGTGATAATGGAAGTCAAGAGGAGGTGGGAAAAGACTTCATTACATGTTCAAAATAAACTATCAATTTAAGGAGAACTTGGGACAGGTATGTGAGGAGAATAGAGTAACAATGACACGAAAAAAATAAAAATTGTCCAATTATCAATAATAATGTAACAACTTTGTATAGTAGCAGATGATAATTAGACTTATTGTGGGGATCATTTCAAAATGTATAAAAATATTGAATTGGGATGCCTGGATTGCTCAGCGGTTGAGTGTCTGCCTTTGGCTCAGGGCATGATCCCAGATTGCCTGGATTGAGTCCCACATGGGAGTCCCACATGCATGGAGTCTGCATTTCCCTCTGCCTCTTTCTCTGCCTCTCTCTCTCTGCCTCTCTCATGGATAAATAAATAAAATCTTAAAAATAAATAAATAAATAAATAAATAAATAAATAAATAAATAAATAAATAAATTGAATCACTGTATGTACACCTGAAATGAATAGGACATTGTATGTCAATAATATTTCAATTAAAAATGAAATAAAAACATTTTTTTAAAATAATACAATTGTCCAATCCGAAGGGAGTCTAAGAAAATGCTAAAGATTCTGAGCTCCGATCTGGGGCTAGCTAGCTTTTTGCAATCACTGTACATTCCTTGTATATATCATTTCTTTTTAACTTAGGGCTCAGGGTGGAATCCTAAAGTGAAATTCTGGAATGCTTTTAATATGAGTTCCCTCCCTTCCAAAAATAAACGATGACACCACACTTTCCTCAAGGCATTCTTCATCTCCATGTTTCTCAGGGTGTAGATCAGAGGATTGAACATAGGAGCAATGATGGTGTAGAAAAGAGCAAACACTTTGTCTTCTGGAAAAGTTGTTGCTGGGCGAATGTAAATGAAGAGAACTGGCACAAAGAACAGAACCACAACTGTGATATGGGAACTGCAAGTGGAAAGAGCTTTGGTGCGGCTCTCTGCAGGGTAGGCCATGATGGTGTATAATATCAGAAAATAGGACACCATCAAAATCACAAAAGTCAGCAGAGCGATCAGACCTGAATTAACAATTACCAAGAGACCAATTCTACGTGTGTCAGTGCAGGCCAGCTTCAGTAAAGGATACACATCACAGAAGTAGTGATCTAGCTCATTGGGGCCACAGAACGGGAGGAAGATGGTGAGAAGGAACTGACTGGCGGAGTGTATAAACGCCCCCGTACAACAGGCTGTGATGATTGCATTGCATCTCTGTCTGCTCATGATGATGGTGTAGTGTAGGGGCTTGCAGATGGCCACGTAGCGGTCATAGGCCATCCCTGTGAGGACGAAGATCTCAACACCTCCAAGAAAGTGCAGAATAAAAAGCTGTGTCATGCAGTTACTGTAGGAAATGATCTTCCTTTCTGCCAGTAAATCAGTTAGTAGTTTAGGTGTCACTGTTGATGTGTAGCAAAGGTCAGAGAGTGAGAGGTAATTAAGGAAGAAATACATGGGTTGCTCAATTAGCTGACTGCACATGATAGAAATCATTATGAGCAAATTTCCCACCCAAATAGCAAGGTAGCAAAATAAAAATAATACAAAGCAGAAGATTTCAATGTTCTTGTTTTGAGACAGTCCCAAGAGAATAAACACAGTGACGTTATTCCTGTTTTCCATGATCCACTGCAATAAAAATGCATAACAGTCCCCTGAAAAGACATAATGTACAAGTCAATATCAGACATGCACATGGAGAATATGGATGATGAAGCTGGTATCGTGAAGCCAAATTTAATGGATATGATCACAGCATTTAAGAAAATAAAATCTGATATTTAATGATTTTTGTTCTGATTAGTCTCATGAAAAGTTCTATAAGTCAGTCTTTCAGGACATTTTGTTTGATTTTAACATTAATAAAAATGAGTGAATTCAATCAGTAAATTTTTTAAAAGTCTAAAAATTACTATTCACTGCCAAACGTTTTCTAATTCTAAAGGAATATATAACAAAGTCCTTGAAAAGGACATTTCTCTGGGTTTTACAAACTCAAATTTGTTAAAGATGCAAGTCTAAGTTATTAAAGTTGTTAAATGATATAGAAGCAAATGGAAAGCTTGACAGTGCTCACTAGTGGAATCTATTCTTCTCCAAAATAGTTACATACTGAGATAGAAAATAAAACTAAAGATTTATATGAAACATATATATTTACAAAGTAGAAGATAAAAAAAAATCTCTATAGGAAGCCCCAGAGTTAGTTTGAATAATTTTTCGATTGCTTGTTTATCTTTTTCTTAGTGATTTGTGACAGTAAAATGATGATGTTTTATATGAAAAGTTTATTTTTATAGGCACATCAATACAAATCATATATTTAAACAAACCACAGAATAAAGCAGTAGTTATATCTAAAAGGAAGAAGAGCAGAAGGCAATTTTACCTTTGTGGTTTTGCTCTTAACTCAGTGTATAATAATTTGTAAGTCAATTTCTTCACAGTGCTTTGAATAATAGTATGGCTTTCTTTTCAGTATTTGTTCAATGCATGCCTTTTGCCAAACTCTTAAAGACTCTTGAACGCTGCATAATTCAAAGAAAAAACATATGGGAAAAGGTTTATATGAAGACAAACAGTGGGACCCAGGTTCCAATACTAATTATACCAGTGTGTGAACTTGGATACAAATCAACTTTTAAAAATGTAAATTAGCTCATTTGTAAAATAAGAAAATCTGACGGAACTTTGCCACAGAGTGGTTGAGAAACTCAAGCAAATCAAGAAATGACCCTTGCTTTATTAACATTGGCGTATTAATTGCTGATTTTTAATCTTAGTGCTAGTGTTACCAAATCAGTAAAGTTGCCAATATTGAAGCCCAGTAAGAATGACTCCCATGTAGAAAATTAAATTTTAATATCATAAAATTATTTTGAGCAGGAAGGTAACTTTGAGATCTGCACTAACCAAATATCCTAGTTCCAAATAGAAGGGATTTTAATTAAATGTATACAGATAATCCAGGGGCACCTGGATGCCTTAGTTAGTGCATGTAAATCTTGGTTTGGGGATTGTGAATTTGAGCCTCATGTTGGGCATACAGGCTACTGAAAAAAATGTAAAATTGTTTAAAAAGCTAAAAAAAGTATATAGAAGATAGAATGAATAAGGATAATTTCAATCTCTTCATCATTTAGCAATTATATTAAATCTACAGGATTTGATATGTGATAGGACAGGTAGTTTAGTTGTGGTTGACCTATAGCTTCTGTTAACTTAGTTTGAGCCTCAGGGCTAATGAAAAAAATAATGGAACTGATAACCACATGACCAAATTATTTTTTCTATAAATTTTGACCTCAAAATGCATCACTAATACTTACCATCTTTCTTTAAAATTTGTGATATGTAGGAAATATCAGAAAGGGAGAAAAAACATGAAGACTCCTAACTCTGGGAAACGAACTAGGGGTGGTGGAAGGGGAGGACGATGGGTGTGGGGGTGACTGGGTGGCGGGCACTGAGGGGGGCACTTGAGGGGATGAGCACTGGGTGTTATTCTGTATGTTGGCAAATTGAACACCAATAAAAAATAAATTTATTATTAAAAAATTTATGATATGTCTTTTGACTTAATCTTGTAGTTACAATTTCTCATCAATTAATTATTAAATCCTCCCCTCATCACTCTCTTCTAGGGATCAAATTAGTCATCACCCACCAAATATAAAATTCCTTTGCAATGGGGCCTTAAAACAAATGAATGTATTTCTTCGATACAATTTTAAGATTTAGAAATCTTAGAAAGGATGATTAAAAAGTTAGGTTTCATGCTTCCAATGATGCTATGTAAATTTCTTCTTACCTATAAGTAAATACACACTCTTTTAGAAATAATACTTAAAATACTGGTTTGGTCAATTCTTAAAGTAATTGTTCATTTGGATGGACATAAATGAAACCATTTCTAATCATGTGCATAGAAATAAACAACCACCTGAATTGTTTTTCTTCTTTCTCTCCCCCAAAATTAAACAGGAAAATTTTGCTTCATACATGAAATTAATCCTCTCTAGAAACTAGTTTGTTAGAGTATGCAGTTAGAGCCAGTCATTCTGTCTTCGTTTGATACCAAATTAATTTTCCAACTAAATAAATGTATGGTCTAACCTCCTAACAAAACAATACTGCTAAATATGGGGGTTAATTTCCAATTTTCTCCATTCTGAAGTCCACAGATATGTTTCATTTCCCTATTTTTTTTTTTCATTTCAGTGTCTCCAAACTTGTGTGGTTCACCACGTATAGACTACTGTCTATATTTCTAGCTTCTAAACTTCACCTTGTTTTATTTTTAAAAGATTTATTTACTTATTTTAGAGAGAGAGAGAGAGCACAATAAGGTGGAGGGGCAAAGAGAGAAGGAGAGAATCCTCAAGTGGGCTCCTGGGTCTCAATCCCAGGACCCTGAGATCATGATCTGAGTCAAAATCAAGAGTTGGATGCTTACCTACTGAGCCACCAGGCACTCCTCTAGCTTCACAATTTCAGAGTGCAAGAGGATTTCTAATTTCTACCTTTGACTCAGTCATCAATTTTAAGTGTGAACTCTGAACTTCATTTCCCTCAACACTTTTGTCTAAAATATAGACAAGTTATTTGTTGCCTAAATAAATCAGAGTTATGAGTTTCAAATTTAAAAATAGTTGTGAGAACTTCTGAAAAAATACTCTCTAAATTAATATGGTATTAAGCCCAGTTTGATGCACATGCAAGAGTAATAATACCTTATGGAAATGAAAATTAGTTGAAGCTTTCCTGATAAAATATACATAGAATACCTAACTAGTATTTAGCAAAATATAATTTGAAACCAGAGTTTTCTGAATCTAGAGCCTGAGTTCGTACATAAAAGACGTGGTATCAAAGTGACAAAATAAATTTAATGTTAAAAACTCCTTTTCTCTCATTACCTAATTATTTCATGCAAAACCAGATAACCTCCAAAATCATGGTCCTTAAACCATTTCAGCAGTTCTAATTTTGATATGCAGATGACAAAATGAGATAACGAATTAAGCCAAACTCTCTTAGTCTAAAAAATACAAAAATACTCAAACAAAACTACAAACTCAATCGGTTCCTCTTTCCTGCATATGTAGCACACTTATAAAGAGTGAGAAAGTTATGCTCACATAAATGAATAAAAAGCACTGAAGCTTGTCATGTTCTCAGACATGAACAGTGCTATTACAGCCGCAAATTGTCCCTTTGTAAGAACAGTGGTTAGAAAAAAGAGATTATAATTTCTTCTCTGCTATAGCTCTTCATTCAGCTTAGGAACTTGCATTCACTTGTTCTAGGGTCCCTATATTAAAAAAAAAAAAAAAAAGGATAAATCTAGTCTTGATAATTTATATGTTTCAGTTAAGATCTTTTTTTTTTTTTTTTTTTTGTTTCAGTTAAGATCTTGCACAACCTTTGGGCTCTCTGCTATTGTTAAAGTTCTGAAAAACCTTGAACATAATGGGGTGAACCTGGTTGGGTTTATATTATGGCTTTGCTGTAAGTGAATATATGGCCTCATTCCATTACTTTACTACACTATTAGTAGGTCTAATAATTTTTATGTTAGCTTACAATTTGAATGTTCCCACATGCCTAGCAAAAACTTAAATCTTCACAATAATTCTAAGAAGTAAATATTACTAATAAGCTCATTTTATAAAAAAGGAAACCAAGCCATGGAGAAATTAAGTAATTAGTTCAAGACCATTGACCTAATTAGTAGAGTCAAGATCTGAAACAACATGTCTCACTTAGCAACACACTTAGCAAAATTTATGTACTGACCATAGTTACTGACACTTAGTGTGTACTCAATAGATATTTGATACTATCATTACTTAAGAGTGCCCAACTGACCATTTTTAATTTATGCCAAAATAAACCCTATACATTCTTAATTTTTGTGATCCTAAATTCCTGAAGGACAGAGAGACTGTCTTATGTTCTGCCTTGAAATACTAAGAAATGGTTGCACAAATTTAAATTCTAGCCATGTCTCTCTGATCTGTATGATCTTTGGCATGTACTGTTTTTTTCTCAGATCACCATATTGGCAGTGGATAAATATATCGCTGGTGAGTACATCTACCTGCTGACAATGCTGTGAAAATTAATTGGATAAAATGTGTAAATCACCCAGTACATGGTAAGGACTTGATAACTATTTCTAATTACTTTATCTTTGTTCTATCTCTTGTTAAATATAGGCCACCGTTTATTTAACTAATAGTAAATGTAAATGATTAAAAAAAATAACTTCAATGATTTCAAATGGTCTATAAATAAAATACTCCATAATGGAAATTATTGTCTTGAAATTGATTCCCAGAAACCAGGGAAGGCAACAAAATAAACAGAGATAAGGTAAACAGAGATTCAAGTTTTGAGATACTTTCATTTGAATTTTTTGGTAATGTGAGTAGGGTATTCAGTTAAATTAATTCTTGGGGCATTTTTTTCTTTTTTTCTGAAGGAGGAGGGAGGGATCAGTAATCATGATAGTGGTTACTGCAGGGAGTTTATTTGTCCTTTGAATTTTGGCTTTATCATTTTCTTGGTAACCTGAATCACTTTTTGCTTAATCAATACTTTGTTACCTTTACCCCAAAAGTCCTAAAAGTGTTTTTTTTTGTTTGTTTGTTTGTTTGTTTGTTTGTTTGAGATTTGCTATCCACCTAAGCATCATTTCCTGTTGACTGTGTGCCCATCTCTTTAGAATGTCATATGACACTCTCAATGGGCATCTGCTTTGTTTTATTTTTAAGATTTATTAATTTATTTGATAGAGTACACAAGCAAGGAGAGTGGCAGGCAGAGGGAGAGGGAGAAGCTGAGCAGGGAGCCAGACATAGGATTCAATCCCAGGACCCTGGGATCATGACCCGAGTCAAAGGGAGATGCTTAACCAACTGAGCCACCAGGCAAATGGTCAGCTCTCTGAATTTATCACTGCCCCGACCTCAAAACAAACTAATCTATAAAAATCAGAGAAGATGCCTGTATGTAACTTGAACTGGAGTCAGTCTGTTAGCTATACAATGGAGGCAAAAATACATTTAGTGGATATCACAGAGTCAAGCAGGATAATGGGAAGGGAGGAGAAATAATTTACCATATATTATTCTTCTACTTCGTTGTGGATTCATTCCTACTTCTTCCTTCCAGTGTCCTCTCTCTTCACTGAAATTCTGGTCACTCACCTACTGTTCAGAGCATTTCATTTCAGCTTCTTGAATTCACATTTCACTGAGCATAACTCGTTAGCCAATCACAGAAAGAAAGCTTGTATTTTTTAGAGACAACTAACTCCACTTAACCAATGTTCGCACAAACAATGAGAAGCCATACCTTTAGGGTGACAGCAGTGGAATAATTTTATATCCAAAGAGATCAAATCACAATCTGTATTTTTATCATTAAAATTATTTCTAGAGATGTCCAAGCTCATGGGGTTAATTAATACTTAATAGAGAATACATTCTAAAACTACATTTCTTTTATTCTACAGCATGGACTGTTCTTTCCAAGAAGTTTGGATTTACCTTTCCAAATATAAGTTCACCAGGCAGATTTCCTTTAGATCTAAGTTATCAGACCAAATGCCCCTAAAATAGGATCTGGATTATAAACAGTGTGCAAGCCACAATTAACATTGCATGTGATTTAGGAATTTGTCATTAGAAATTCCTTCTGGGCCCCAATGACTGAATTCCCCTGCACTTAAGGAATCTTGTAGTGAAAACAAATTTGAGGAACTTTTTTCTTTAAGGGCCTTGTCCTTTCTGTAATCTCTATAAACTGACAGGAGTGTAGGACAACCGTGGCCCTCTTGGTGGCCAAAGGTCTTCATCTCTCCTCAGAAAGTGTCTTTATTGTATTTTCTAAGAGAATTATTTTCTCTTTTTTTAATTTTCCAGTTATAATTTCTAGAAAAATTATAAATGAATAAAGCTTAGTATTATTTCATATTACTTTTAGTTTAGAAAAAAAATTAATTTATTTATTTTTAGAGAGAGAAGAGAGAGCATGAGCAGGAGGAAGAGCAGAGGGAGAAGGAGAGAATCCTCAAGCAGACTCCCCACTGAGTGTAGAGCCTGATGAAGGGTTCCATCCCATGAACCTGAGATCATGAGCTGTTTGAAATCTAGAGTTGGATGGTTAGCTGGCTAGACCACCCAGGCATCCCTGGTTTAGAAGATTTTTAAAAAGTAATTTAAAAAAGAAAACTTGTGTTTGAACAAAATTTGCATTTGAAAAATTTTAATTTTTCCCAAAATTTTTATACCTGCATGTAAAGTTTGAGCTGACTTCCAATGTGCTTGTTGTGTGAGCAGAATAAATCATGCAAATGGATACTGAGAGTTTGTTGTGTGTCATACACTAAGTACTCCTGCTTAATCTCCACAAGAACCCATTGAGTTCTTATTTTACTTAGGAGAAAACTCTGTAACAGCTAAGATAAATGCTTGGTCTAAGATCACTAGGCAAGGAGGAGATTCCAGATAAATTTTAAAAGAATAGCTAGTTCTGGGGAAGGGGAGGAGTGAGGACAGGGTGGTTGACTCGAGATGATAGCAGTATTCTAATTTTTTATTCATATGGAGATTACAGTGATATTTCCTTCTCAGTTCACTCCCCCACCCTAGCCCCCATCTCTCTCTCTCTTTCTCTCTCTCTCTCTCTCTGTCTCACACACACACACACAAGTTTCTTTGTGTGTTCTTTTTTTTCTTAGATTTTATTTATTTATTCATAGAGGCGCGTGCGCGCAAGAGAGAGAGAGAGAGAGAGAGAGGCAGAGACACAGGCAGAGGGAGAAGCAGGCTCCACACAGGGAGCCTAAAGTGGGACTCGATCCCGGGTCTCCAGCATCTTGCCCTGGACTGAAATTGACGCTAAACCACTGAGCCACCCAGGCTGCCCTCCTTTGTGTGTTCTATTTCATTAATTAAATATGAGGAAAATACATGGCAAGACATATCCAAGGCACTGTAGCTGCCCAGGGTAGAATGTGATATTGGATTTGCCTTCAAAGAATTAACTTGGAAGCAAGTCTAGGTATTGAATTTGGTTTGGTCTTTTCCCCACCCTCCTAAGAAAATCTGTTGTTGTTTTTTTTTTAACTTTATTGAGGAATCATTCACAAATATATCATATATATTTAAAGTGTACAATGTGATGATTTTATGTACATATACATTGTGGAATTATTAATAATACATTATTACCATCACTTCACATAATTAACCACTATTTGTGTGTGGGGTGAGAAGGCTTATGATCTACCCTCAGCAGCTTTGAAGGATACAAAATCGTATTATTAGCTGTAGTCTCCATATTGTGTTTGCATCCTCAGAACAGAATTCTTTTCATATCTGAAAGTTTCTACCCTTTGACCTAGATCACCCCACTAAAACCCTATTCAAGACATTCTGACATTTTGCTTAAAGATGCCTTCTCTAGTCTAGGTCCTGTTTTCACAGTTATTCCTATTTTCAGCTCAGGACGTCCATGGGATCCCCTCTGAGCTTCTGATTTCCCAAACATGTGGTCATCTCCAGGCTCTGCTCTACAGCCCCTACCTTTGAATCTTTCTAGTAAAGTTCCTCACCACTGAAGATCATTTGCTCCTAAGAACTCATCACCCTCCAAAGTGCAAACATCCAAATTCATCTTCCTTTACTGGCTTTTTAGAAAATGTCAATTTTAAAAAGTTTATCAAACATAGTATCCCTGTAGCTAGATAGTATATATATATTAGTATATATCATGTATATATACATATACATTCTTTCAAACCACTTTTTCAGTCATCATAGTATCACTAACTGTTGAAATAGGCATAAAGACAAGATAAAACCAATTTCTCTCCTTCTGCTTCCAGCAATAATTACATTCAATGTACATGGAGTATTTTAATATGATTTTTGGTCCTTGCTTTTTTTTTTTTTTTACATTTTTGGACATCATATGTGTTTTATGACTTCTTATCATGAATTTCTTATTCCTTAATTTTATTATTATAGTATTTTTTGTGTGTGCATTAAATTCTTTTTTTTTTTTTTTGCATTAAATTCTTAATGGAAAATACCTTAGTGGAAAATTTCAGGGTCTTTGGTGATACAATCAAACATTTCATAAAAATTCTGCATATTGACATTGATGAGAAATACAATTAATCAATAACATCTTTTTTCTTGCTCATGTTATTGGTCAAAATGGGAATTAAAGGCATCTTTGGAACTGATTTCAATACAAAAGTCTTAATAGTTAGAGTAGCATTTGAGAGGTCAACGTAACATAAATAGGTTATGATTTAAAAGTGAATATTAACTCATAAAGCACAGCAGGAGGAAAGTTGTTGAAAGAAGACTATGCTCCTCATAAATACTGCTGTGATATATTAGAAAAAAGTCTAGCTGGCTTTATTCACAAAATATATTTTGTATAGGTTAAGTTTGGATAGAATCTGGGCAACTCCAAAGGTTAATTAAATATGCATTTGCTAATTCCTATCTTGTATAGTTAAGCATCAATTTTAATATTTTGGGAGAATTTATTAAAAATTGTGTTTCTTGGGACGCCTGGGTGGCTCAGCAGTTAGGCGCCTGCCTTCTGCTCAGGTCATGATCCCTAAATAAGTGTTATTATTTATTAGAAAAAAATATGGAAATAGTTATATGACTTCTGTTAAAGATGACTGATATCTTAAGCAATAACTAGTCCATGTATCTTAGCCATAATCAATATCTCAAATGCATTTCAATTTATCATTTTATAATTAAGTGACATTAATAACTTTACTTATCAGTTTTATATTGTAAATGAAGAGTATAAGATGCATAGATGTTTGTTGATTTGACCAAACTCATGTCATTAAAAAATGGTAGACTGCCATGCAAATAAAAGTATAAGGACTCCTGATTTGTTGCTCATTCTTCTCCTTAAATGATACTAAAGGTGGCTCTTGAAGATGAAGACAAAATAAACCAATTATCTGTATTCTGACTTTCCCTTAAGTTTTTTATACCAATTCATCACTTGTGGTGGTATGAAATTTTTCAGTAAAGTAAAATATTTGAACACATGTGGGTAGTAAATATTAGGCTGATATGAAGGTGTCTTTTATTTTTTGCATAAATTAAAGACAATAAGACTAAGAGTAAAACTTATCATTCTTATTCTTTTTCTCTCAAAACCTTGGACATTGCTACACTCTCTTACTACTTGATATTAGTGATGTGGTGTAAGCCAGCACAACATTATTTTTTTATTAATAATTTGCCTAAATTGTAATTTATATAATTCTTCTTCACATAAACTTGCTACGATTTTCGTTTCTTATATTTTCTCTCCCTTTCCTTCCCCCTCATTGTTTTTTAAAATTTTATTTACTTAGGGAGAAAGAGAGCACAAGTGGGAGAGGCAGAGGGAGAGGGAAAGAGAGTCCTCAAGCAGACTATACCTCGCCTTAAGAGGAAAAAAATGAATACAAGAATTATGCTAAAGGAAAATTTATTTTTTAAGAGTTCAGTTGGCCTTATTCCTTGTCCATCTTGATGGAAATGGAATTCATTTATCATGTCTACATATCAAGACAAGTTGATATGTGCAGTTTCTCCCAAATGTAGTCTTGAGTTCCCTCAACTAAGTGAGCTGTACTGGAAAGGGATATGATCTATTAATTTTCTCATTTTTTCTTTTCACATTCTGAGTATCTGTGATGTAATAAACACTATAACAGAAATGTTAAATAGCCATTTGTTCCATTGTCCCTGCCTATGATAATTCAAGGGAGACTGTAGGAGTGGGTGCTACAGTCCCAGAGGACAAGTATAACCATCCCTTTTTCTTTGGTTTAAAACTAAATTATCTGTGTGGATTTTTTTCATCACATAATTTATTTCACATAAGATTTAGATAAACATTCTGCAGGAAATAAAGTTCAATAACAAAAAAAAATTCTTTTTTAACTTCTGAAAACCATTTTAATCTTCTTCATTTCTACAGAATGCCAAAATGTTGTCAAATCTTTATGTTTAAATTTTACATGCAAATGAATGTTAAAATTCACAATCAGCCTCACAGCTTCAAAACTGCCTACTGTATATGACATAACCACCATTCCTTTAGCCATATGTTAAATATACATATGCCCTTATCCAATCTCAGTTCCACTAGTAAAATAGTCACTTTACTCATAATTCCTCAGTTCATCATCTCTGACATTCATAAAGTGATTTGATTTCAATGATCTGAAAGCTAATAGAGACCTCTCTGATTCCAAGTCCAATTTTGCTCTTGCATAAAGTTTTTATTCAGCATATTGAGTAGGACAAATCAATTGTGTTTGTCTTCTGAAAATATCCTTTGACACCAAACCCTTCTCATGGCTTTTTTCATCTCTGTATTTCTCAGAGTATAGATTAAAGGATTGAACATAGGAACAATGACGGTATAAAATAGTGCAAATATTTTGTCCTCAGGGAAAGTGGTAGGAGGTCTGAGGTAGGCAAAGATTGAAGGCCCAAAAAATAAGATGACCACCGTGATATGAGACCCACAGGTAGAGAGAGCTTTGCGTCTTCCCTCAGCTGAGTAATTTCTTAAAGTGAATAGTATAACAACATAAGACCCAAACAAGAGAACAAAGGTTACTAAAGCAACCATTCCTGAATTGGCAACCACAAGGACACCAATGACATAGGTAGCAGTACAGGCAATTTTCAGCAAAGGGAAGATATCACAATAGTAGTGATTGATTTCATTGGGGCCACAGAAGGGCAAACAGATTATCATAGAAAACTGAGAAAAAGAATGGACAGCTCCACCAACCCAAGCAGCCAAGACTAGGAGATTGCATCTTGTCCTGTTCATAATAATCATGTAGTGCAGAGGTTTGCAGATGGCAGCATAGCGATCAAAGGCCATGACTGTAAGGATGAAGATTTCAATCATTCCCAAGAAGTGCAAGGAAAAGACCTGTAACATACAGTTATCATAAAAAATGGTTTTTCTAACCAGTAGTAGGTCACCAATCAGTTTGGGTATCACACAGGAGGTGTAGCAAATGTCCATAAAGGATAAGTGGTTGAGAAAATAGTACATTGGTTGGTAAAAAAGGCCACTGCATAGAATGGAGACAAGAATTAGAAGATTTCCCACCAAGATGGAAACATAACAAAATAAGAAGAAAATGAAACAAAATATTTGTATGTTCTGGTTATAGGAAAGGCCCAAAAGAATGAATTCTGAGATGTTCCTCTGACTTTCCATAAGTTGTGTGCTATGCACAAATAATTGAGTATCTGAAAAGAAAACAATTTGGATGAAAACACTGATAATATTACCATCATATAAAAATTACTAACAAAGCGTAAAGTTGATTCAACAATCACAGAAGCTAACTCATAAATCAATATTATTATATTTTCCCCCTGAGAATCATAATTGATTTTGCTATGATTTTTTTTCTAAAGACTTTATTTATTTATTTATTTTTTTGAAAGTGAGAGCAAGAGAGAGCACAAATGGTGAGGAGAGTCAGAGTGGGAGGGAAATGCAGACTCCTCAGCAGAGCAGGGAGCCTGAAGTGGGGCTTCATCCCAGGATCCTGAGATCAACACCTGAAATGAAAGCAGAAGCTTAGCCAATTGAGCCACTGAGGCACCCCTGATTTTACTATGATTTTAATTTTTTTTTCAAATATTCTGTTATATTGGTAATACTAAAAATGCACTGATTAAATTTTGAAAGTATAATTATTTAAAATTACATTTTTTAAAAAGAAGGCCTTCTGTTATTTATAACATTTAGATATTAGTGGAATTAATTTAATGCAGGAAATTTATTTTACTCATAATTTCCATTGTGTTCTTTATTCATAATAAGTTTTTCATTCTAGGTAATGCTCCATTTCCCCAGTATGATATAGAACATCTGCATAAGTTGACTGTAGATATAAGTCAAGGAATGTAGTTGCATTAAAAAAAAAAAAAAAAAAAAGCAAAGACACATTTGTCTACATTGTGAGTTGGGTGATTAGGATTGCAAGTAATATTCTTTGAAATACAAAGGTAGGTGTGACATGGGTACTATATATAAAGCTTGAAAAGCCAATCTTGTTATAAGACAAAAAGAGCTGAAATTACAGCAAAAAGTAGATTTTTTTGTCAGTAACATTTTGAAAAATAATTTGAAAAGATGTTTATCTTTTATTTAAGTTTTAGTGTAAAAAAATGTTTTAAGATAAACTCTATAACCATTAAACGATAATGTAAATTTAAAAAGAAAAAACACTAATAGAAATGGAAGACATTCTAGTCTCCTTTTTTACCATGAAAATATCAGGTCTTACCCTCAAAATTGTGTACGAATTGTAACTCCTTCATAAAGTTTAATGTTTTTTTTTTTAAGATTTTATTTATTTATTCATGAGAGACACAGAAAGAGAGAGAGAAAGAGAGACAGAGACACAGGTAGAGGGAGAAGCAGCCTCCATGCAGGGAGCCTGACATGGAACTAGATCCTGAGTCTCCAGGATCGCCCTGGGCTGAAGGTGGCGCTAAACCGCTGAGCCACCCAGGCTGCCCAAATTTAACGTTTTTCACATATATCTACAATTGTAGCTACAAATAATAGCTAATTTATGAAAATATATTACATTCCTTAAAGCCTAAAGGCTTTCAGTATTCAGATGTTTAATATCAAGTGAAATAATCTGAACTAAAATGTGGCTACTTTTTGGTTTCAATCTTGATATTTATGGTTAATTTAGAAGCTGACATCCAAATCTAATCAGATTAGAGGAGCTCATCATCAAGCATGAAGTTAAATAATTGCCACACCTTATTTTTTTTAATTGCCACACCTTAATCCCAAAGATTTTTACATTTTACATTCTGTTACCATTTATAATGAAATTTTAACAAAAATAAACAAGACTATTTTGGATTTCTCCATTCACACAAGTAGTTCTTACTGGTACAAAACATTGAACCTTCCTAATCTTGAGCTTCAACCTCTATAACTGTGATCTAGAAACATCACCTAAGGATGAGTTTATGAAACAAACTTGCCAGGGAAAATTTAGTATATGTAACAATCATATATATTTTCCTTATGTTCCTCTGTCTTTGAATGAAAGGATTTGAAAATAAATTGTCCTCCAGAGATATACCTTCTGAATCAAATTTCTTGAAATGAAAGCAAAACTGCAGCTGAGATCTTAGGAGGACAACTGGAACAAACTTCAAATAGATCATGTTTTGGTGGCAAAATAAAATTGATCTGGTGAAATCGTTGGTTACCTGGAGGAGTTTCTAAACACTTAATTTTAAATAAGTTATCTTTTTTCATGTTACCAAAATTAAATAAAAAGTCAATTTTTAAATTACTGTATGTCAATCACCGTATTAAGTATTTCAAGTGAAAAAAAGAAAAGTATTGCTTAACAGTCATGGTCCCCTCTAATGAGTTACCACCAGCTATGCAAAACTGCATTCTCCCATAGGTCAACTAGGGTCTGTAAACACTAAATATATACATTTCAATTGATATAATCAGCATCTGCCTTACTACAAACTTACTTTACCTGATTCTGATGAATCTAGAAAAGATGATTTGAAAGATGAGAATTTCTTCAAAGAATGGAGGCTGGAAGGTCACTGGCAACCCAAAAATTTTATGATTTATGTGTGTTTTCAGAAACAAAAATTCTCTTTGTAATACACAACAAAACTAAGTATTGCACATTTTTTGCTCTTACTAAATTTTGATATACCACATCAAAATATATAATCCTTAAAATAAAGGAATGTCAAATAGATCTAGTGAGCCTAAAACAAGGATTTTAAGGACAATTACCTGAACATCAAGTGTGGATGGTCTTCAAGTTAGTTTTCAGGTACCCAGGAAAGTGTTTTGGTCATACATATGTCCCCTTTACTTATGCAGCTAGCTAACCTTTTACTGGTATTTACATCTGAAAATGTGAGACTAGAAAGCAGTGATTCAAACAAATCTCAGTAATTTCTTTAAAAATATCTTATTAGTATTCCTTGAGTTTCCAGGAATGGAAGTCCTACTGTTTCCCAAAGTTGGTGAAGATATAAATACCACCGAAAACTATTCTGATTCACAGAGAAATATGTGCTCACCTCACAAGAAAGTGATCTAGGATTTTAATCGCCGATATAATTCCCTGACACCTCCTCATATTCAGAAGTAAACAAGAGCATTTTGAATTATCTGCTAAAGTATCCTGCATGTATATGCCCTAGAAGTCAGGTCTTTCAGGTCTATGCCTGCAGGAAACTCTCTCTCCATGAACCAAACATAAAGTGAGAGGAGATCGTAAGAATTTTTTAATTCAAAAGTTAAATTGTTTTTCCCAGAAGTATTTCTCAAAATATCCTTAGCAAGTAACATTAATCAGTTGTCCAAGTTGATATTCCCTAGCCTCCTAAGAATTAACAGGCTTTACATTTATTTTCCACTTTTGCATTAGCCAAGCTCTGGGCACTCTGCCTCTAGAGGCCACTATTGTTATTCAGATCCAGAGTAGCTAAAGAAATTTTGCCAGAGAATTTCTTCCTCTGAAAAGCAAGAGGGAAACTTGGTAACCCTGAGGGAACAATGGTTTGTTTGGGAGGAAATCTCTATCTCTAGAGAGGATAAGGTGCAAGGAAATCAGAGAGAGGGATATTCAGAGTCCCAACAAAAATCATTAACCAAAGAAATGTAAGATGCATAACAGCTAGTTAACAAGTCATTGACCTGTCACCCCACTATTCTCCTGGACCAGAAACCACACCCAATAATAATTAATTGTCCTTGATGCAATGAAGGGTTAGATTGTGAAAAAGAAAAAAAAATTAGCAAAATAAATTAAAAATTAAAACAAATTTTCCACTCCTACTGGTAGGTTGGAAAAGGATTCTTAGATTTGTTGAAAAATATTGGAGCAGATAATGAAGTTAGGAACCAAGAAAATATATACAGCTCTATTCTAATTACTACCAGACACTTACCTTTGTGTGGTTGCAGTGCTGCAAGGTATATAGACTCAGAATCACGTGCACTGAAATTCAGGTGTCCAGGAGATGTTCTTGAACAGAAAATCTATATACATACATATTCATGTGACTTCAGAAAATCAATGTTTTATGGCATCCCATCTAGATCAGAGCAATTCACTTAGTAGACTAATCAAAATATTTATACGAATTTTTAAATTATCGCATGTCAGTCACTGTATTAAGTATTTCAAGTGAAAAAAACAGTATTTCAAGTGCATTATCTGATTTAATTCTTTAAAAACATCATTTTTGTGCCAATTATTGCCCCTATTTCCTAAAGCAAAAAAGAAAGATAAAGGAATCTTCCAGAGATTAAATAGCTTGCTCAAGATAACAGTGCTGATTTCCAAAATAATAACAATAGTTATTGTTATTATTAACAAAATAATAATAATAGCAACAATAATTTTGTTGTAATAACAAGTTTTCAAGACTTTTGTAGAAGTGAAATGTATAACAACATTCCATAAAGATTAGAAGGAGATAAATGGAAGGATATTATTGTAAAGCTATTATACTATACATAAAGTGATATCATAAGAATGCTCATTTGAGGGGCACCTGGGTGGCTCAGTCAGTTAAGCATCTGCCTTTATCTTGGGTTATTATCCTGGAGTCCTGGGATTGAGCCTCACATCATATCAGGCTCCCTGCTCAGTGGAGAGCCTGCTTCCTCCTCTCCCTCTGCTGGTCTCTTGCTCTCTCTCTCTCTCAAATAAATAAAATATTTTTTTAAAAAAGAATGCTCAATTGATTCACAGGAAGACAAAAAGATTACAAATAGAACTAATAGATGGTATTACAAGATGATAGACTTATACTAAACCTTATCAATAATAACATTACATGGAAATGATCCAAGCAATAAAATTAAAAGGCCAAGCAAAACAAAAACAAAAACAAACAAATAAACAAATCTCACAAACTATACTCTGGAAACAGAAAATAATATACTTTATATATGAAGATACAAATAATAGATTAGAGGTAAAAGGATGGGAAAGATAAATAATGCTAACACCAAAGAAAGATGGAAAGGCTTTTCAATTATCAAAGACCATTTAAGAGTAAAAAATATCACCATAGGTAAAAAAAAAAAAAAAATCATGTTATATGATAAAGGGGTCAACTAATCAAGAAGACATAACTCCCTAAATGTTTATGACCCTAATAACAGGGCTCTAAAATTCATAAAACAGAATTTACAGAATCTTAAGGAAAAGTAGGCAAATGCACAATATAGTTGAATATTTCACAACACATTTGTCAATAATTAATGGAACAAGTAGACAAAAAAATCAACAAAGAAATAGTAAACTTGAGTAAAACTATTGACTGGCTTGACGTCATTATCTCTGAAATACTTCATCTGATTCTAGCAGGATACATATTCTTGTCAGGTATGCTCAGAATATTTATAATGATACATAATTTTCTGCGCCATCAAGTAAGTCTCAATAAAAGGACTCCAGTCTTTCAAAGTATATTCTTTGTAGAAGAGTCAAATTAGAAATATTAGAAAGAAATCTAGGAAATCTCCAGACATCTGAAAATTATATAATGTACTTCTAAGTAACCTCATGGGTCAAGAAGAAATAAAAAGGGA
The DNA here is from genome assembly GCF_053574225.1 of Canis aureus. Lineage (NCBI taxonomy): Eukaryota > Metazoa > Chordata > Mammalia > Carnivora > Canidae > Canis > Canis aureus. The sequence continues at coordinate 15,802,641 of NC_135631.1, read as the reverse complement.
AATTAAAATAGCTTTATTTGAGTGAAAACAAAAACAAAACATATCAGAGTTTATGGGATCCTGCCAAATGCAGGACTTGGAGGGAAATTAATTGCACTAAACATCTATACTGGAAAAGAAGAAAGGTTTCAACTTAAAGTCCTCAGTGTCCAGCTTAAAATTAGAAAAAGAAGAGCAAGTTAAGCCAGTCAGAAGAAGGAAATAATAAAAATCAAAGTTAAAATCCATGAAAAACAAAACAGAAAAGCAATAGGGAAAGTTGAAAGCAAAAAATCTATTTGAGAAATTCAATAAAGTCAGAAGAAGGAAATAATAAAAATCAAAGTTAAAATCCATGAAAAACAAAACAGAAAAGCAATAGGGAAAGTTGAAAGCAAAAAATCTATTTGAGAAATTCAATAAAGTTGATAAACCTCTGGCCAGATTGATCAGGAGCAAAGGAAAGTAGACACAAATTATCAGTTTCAAGAATGAGAGGATTGACATCACTACAAATTTTGAAAATATTGAAAAGACTAATATAAACAAATCTATGTCTAAAAATTCAACAACTTAGATGAAAATCTTTAAGATGGGCAAAAGACTTTAAAAAGACATTTCACCAAAAGACATCACACTATTGTCACCATGTCAAGTAAGTGCATGAAAATCTGCTCGATGTCTTTAGTTATTTATGAAATGCAAATTAAAGCTGCAATGAAACACCAGTTCACATCTTGTAGAAGGGCTGAAATTAAGAAAAATGGTATGTAAAGAGTGGAAGAAAAATTGGAAAACTCATAAACTTCCCATGGGTATGTAACTTTGAAAAGATGGTTTGGTGGTTTCTTAAAATGTGAAACTTACATCTAGATATGACTAACCATTCCACACCTAAGGATTTACCTAGCAGAACTGAAAGCATATGGTTCACACATAAACTTGTGCATGAATGCCTACAGCAGCTGTATTTGTAATAGCCAAAAAGTGGAAACAACCTAAATGCTGAAGAGCAGAAGTGTAGAATTTGAAGAGTGGAATACCACTTGACAATAAAAAGGGAATGCACAGGATACCTGGGTGCCTCAGCGGTTGGGTGTCAGCCTTCAGCTCAAGGCGTGATCCCAGGATCCAGGATCAAGTCCCACATTGGGCTCCCTGGGAGGAGCGGGCTTCTCCCTCTGACTGTGTCTCTGCCTCTCTCTCTCTGTGTCTCTCATGAATAAATAAATAAATCTTAAAAATAAATAAAAAAATAAATAAAATCTTTAAAAAAGGGAATGTACAATTGATGTGTGCAACAATATGGATTAGTCTCAAAATAATTAGAACATAGAATATACAATGTGTGATTTTACTGTATATAAAATCTGGAGACTACAAACTAATCTAATCTATAAAGACACAAAACAAATCACTATTTTCCAGGGAAAACTTTTCAGAGAGATGAATACTCTCATTATCTTGATTGTGGTGATGGATTCACAGTCACAACTTAATTAGATTGTACATTTTAAATATGTGCAGTTTATTGTATGTCAATTATACTTCAATAAGGGATTAAAAGTAAACTAGGACTGAGGAAGAATACCCAAAGAATGAACTTGGAAGAAGAGAACCCTCCTCAAAGTTGGGATTCAGATGTCAGTGGAAAAGGTGAGGTTATAGGCATGGTAAAGAATGGCCATTGTGGGAAGTACCCAATACCACCCAGCAGGTGGGAAGTACCCCGGAAAGCAGGGCAGTGCAGGCTCGCGGGAAGCTATGCATAGGTTGAGTGCAAAGAATCAGCTAAATGCTGGACTGCGCGAGGCTTGGGGTGTGTGTTAGCCTCTTACAGAAGAGCCTAGCAAACATACTTTCTTGGATGTAGCCTGGCAGATGCTAAGTGAGGAGTGCTCAGATATAGTCCGGCCTTGTGAACTGGGAGGTTCAAGGCACAGGGTGCACATGTCTGTCTCTGGAGGGTCAGGAGGGTCAAGTGCTAAGCATTTGCCTGCTGTATCCTTTTCATCTTTTCAGTTTAGTTTCAATATTCATGCCCAATAATCTCTTGTAAATCACCATACTATATTTAAATTCATTATGATAATCTTTGTTTTCCTACTGGAGAGTTTAGTTCATTGCATTGATTTTGTTTTACTAAAATTTTTGAACTTCTTTCTATGACTTTCCATTTTCTTCTTTTTTTTCTTTCTTTTTTTTCTACTTTTCCCAATTTTTCTATTTTCTCCCTCTTTTCTTGCTTTTTAATTGGATTGGGCTCCTTTTCTTCCCTCTCTGCATTTTTGTTATCTGGGTGTTTATGAAGCTCCCTACCTGCCTTTCTACCTGTTTATCTATTTCCTATTACTTTAGCCATAAGATACCATTGTCTGTACATTGATGTTCACAAGTGTCTGAATCTGACAGCATTTACCCTCTTGCTGAACCATACATGGTACTTACAACCCTTTCTTTCTGATAGTTTTCTCCCAACTCACATGATTTGTGGGGCAGGATCTTTGGTCTCTTCTATGCTTTCTTACATATTAGACAAGATTGCCATTTTTAATACAATTTCCAGTTTTCCAAATAAGTCTATAACTTCCCTCATTTTCCATTCCTCCTCGAATCTATCTTCCTTCTCAGACTTCCTCCCTTTTTAATGAAAACATTCTTCACAACTTCTTTTAGTAAGCCTAGGTTTGTAGTCAACTCTTGATTATTTTTCACTGTTGTTTTATGGTACTGAAAAATCTTCATTTTACTTTTCTTGAAAAAAATGCATAAGTCAAGGGTAACATTCTTCTTTTAGTGCTGTCATTATGCAATTCCATTTTTTTTTCTGTTTTCTACTCTTACTATGATTTAAATTATTATTGACTGGGAATAGTGTTTTCTATGATTCTTCTTAAGAGTGAGTATTTTTCTTTCCTGTGAATATTTTGTAAAGATTATTTGCATTAGTTCTTAAAAATTAGCAATAATTATGTTTTTAAATGTTTTTTCCCCTATTATCCAAACCCTGGAGTCTGATAGATACATGTTGCTTTCTCTTATTTCACTCATAATGTCTCTTAATATATCTATTTTTCCTATCACCTCTTCTCTCTAATTCTGTATTCTGGTATTTTGTTAATATCTAAAATTCCATTCTCTGAGTCTTTCTTAAGATATAGCTACTCTGTTTTATCCATCAAGTTTCTAATTCAAATATTTATTTTTTATTTCTTATAACACTCTGGACAGTTTTGAGATTCTTGTTCCTATATCATGCTTTTATTTATTCCTTTAAAGATTTTATTTATATGTTTTAGAGAAAGAGATAGTGAGAGAAAGTGCAAGACAGGCAGGGGATGTGGGGGGAATGATATGGGCCTTGATCCCAGGACTCCAGGATCATGACTTGAGCTGAAGACAGATACTTAACTGACTGAGCCACCTAGACACCCCTATATCATGATTTTAATATTATTTTTTATTTTTATATAATAACGTATTTTAGTTGTATATGAGAACTGCAATAAAAGCTATCATTGTATGACATGTTCTACTACAGCTATTTTCAACATAACTTCCTCCTTTATCAGTATTTTTTTGCTTTGTGATCTTATGCTTTGCACAAAAAATAAATATTTCTGTCTCATATTTTGTTTTCTTCTCAAGCCTGTTTATTCCAATTATGACAGAGATAGACACCCCTGGAAGATGTATTTTCTATCCTATGTATTTCTGCACATGTATGTTGATGTATGGCAATCCAATGTTAGCATGTATGTAGAGCATACCTTCTTCCCCTAGAACCACTGCCCTATTTGAAACCTATCAAAATAGGGATCCCTGGGTGGCGCAGCGGTTTGGCGCCTGCCTTTGGCCCAGGGCGCGATCCTGGAGACCCGGGATCGAATCCCACGTCGGGCTCCCGGTGCATGGAGCCTGCTTCTCCTTCTGCCTATGTCTCTGCCTCTCTCTCTCTCTGTGTGTGACTATCATAAATAAATAAAAATTAAAAAAAAAAAGAAACCTATCAAAATATATTTATACAAAGAATTTTCCTAGTTTTGCTTATGACATTATGACAATTTCATATACTTCATATGCTCTAGTAAATATCCTATGTATTACAATTTCTCAATTGTGATCACTTGTGCTAATCTTACAAACATAACTTAATGCTCTATTCTCAGAATTTTTTCTGAGTTATGTTATATGGACTATCTTTCCAAGAGCTCTCTTCTTTCTAAGAACTGTATATCTATAACAGACAGGTTTATTTGCATTAATTAACATATTAAATACCACATTGCATGGATCCTAGATGTGCTAGAAGTTTCACATTTCTAAACCATTTATTGCACTCACCCTAGTGTTTTTCTATTGATAATAATTTTTATTTAATATAATTTTTTATTTTATGTCAGTAATGGATTAGGAAAGAATATTAACAGGCATACAACCACTATCTTAAAATTTATCTTAATTACAATATAGAGTATGTTAAAGAAACAATAGAAGATTTAAATTCACCAAAATAAATGTTCAAGAATGTTGAAAGCAGTGCTACTCATAATGGCCTAAATGGGAAACTACTCAAATGTCTAGCAACAGAAGAGATAAATCAGTTGTTACATACTCTAACAATAAAATACTATAGATCAATGAAAATAGAAAATTCACAAAACATGAATGAATCTCACAATCATAATGGGCAGACACTAAGAGTATGATCTGTATCATACAAACCACAAATTATATTGCAATCACCTTTAAAAGGTTAATGATTAAAGAAAAATGGGGAGGACTTTAGGTGCACTGATAATCTCTAACTCTTAATCTGGTTGCTAATTACAGGATATTGCTCCATGTGTGGTAATGAATGAACTGTACGTAAACAATATGTGCAATTTTCTGTATTTATAGCTGAGTATCAAGTTGAAAATTAAAGGAATTATTTTATTCACTCTTTTTGCATTTTAAGGTGTGAAAAAAATGCCCAGCCTGTTTTAACTTTTTTTTCAACACAAGAGCCAATAGGTAATATAATATTTTATTTTTAAGATATCATCTGGTCATCTCATAGCATGTAAGCACAATTCTTAATGGCTACATCCTGAGGAGGAACATGTGAATAATAATTATACTCAATTTATTAATGAGGTTTAAGGTTGAAGCCTAAAACAGAGGGGATGTGCTTTCTGCTTGCCCACTTATCTCTTCCAGCAGTGAGGTCAGATGATAAGAGCGGATCTTATTCACAGTCATGGGCTTCAGAACCACAGCATGAGAATCAGACAAGCTTCTGCAAAATTACTTTCCTTCTAGGAGTGCATGATGACACCACACTTTCCTCAAGGCATTCTTCATCTCCGTGTTTCTCAGCGTGTAGATCAGAGGATTGAACATGGGGGCAATGATGGTGTAGAAAAGAGCCAACACTTTGTCTTCTGGGAAAGTTGTGGCTGGGCGAAGGTAAATGAACAGTGCAGGTGCAAAAAATAGAACCACGACTGTGAGGTGAGAAGTGCAGGTGGCAAGAGCTTTGCTGCGACTCTGTGCAGAATATGCCCTGATGCTGCACAGTATAAAACAATAAGACAGCGTCAGCACAGCAAAGGTCACCAAAGCAATTAGGCCTGAATTAGCAATGACTAAGAGACCTATGGCGTGTGTATTAGAACAGGCCAGCTTCAGTAAAGGATACACATCACAGAAGTAGTGATCTATCTCATTGGGGCCACAGAACGGCAGGAAGATGGTGAGAAGGAACTGACTGGTGGAATGTATAAACGCCCCCGTACAGCAGGCTGCGATGATTGCATTACATCTCTGTCTGCTCATGATGATGGTGTAGTGCAGGGGTTTGCAGATGGCCACATAGCGGTCATAGGCCATCCCTGTGAGAATGAAGATCTCGATGCCTCCAAATAAATGTGTGGTAAAGAGTTGTGTCATGCAGTTACTGTAGGAAATGGTCTTCCTTTCTGCCAATAAGTCAGTCATTAGCTTGGGTGTCACAGTGGATGTGTAACAAAGGTCGGAGACGGAGAGGTAATTAAGGAAGAAATACATGGGTTGCTCAATTAGCTGACTGCACATGATAGAAATCATTATAAGCAGGTTTCCTATCCAAATAGCAAGGTAGCAGAATAAAAATAATACAAAACAAAGGATTTCAATGTTCTTGTTTTTGGAAAGTCCCAAGAGAATGAATACAGTGACGTTATTGCTTTGATCCATGGTCCAGCATAGATAGAATACATGAATCACCTGAAATACAGAATCCATGAGGTCTATTTAAAAGTTTCTGGAATAGAGTGATGATCAGATCCTATTCGATGAATTTACTGGGTTGAATATGCTTCATTCAAATGTCTCAGAGGATAAAAATCAAATATTCAGTTAAAGTGACCCTCTAAGAAAACTCCGGGGGACCATAAGATTTTCATTAAATCTGCCAGCAAATTGTGATCAATGTCTGCTTTAGTCAACCTAAAGGCCTTTGATCATCCACAAATGAGTCTTGGATGCCGCTAAAAACATGGCACTGATTGCATAATAATATATGTAATCCAATAGTTTTATAATTTTAGGCTCAATCCTGTCTTGTATTTTCATGATGTTTGCACTTCCATATTTTTTTCAGCACTAACCTTATACATGACTTCTCAATTTCTATTTAAATTTCCTCTTCAACTCTCTCTATTACTAAGCTAACATGGTCACCCATACAATGAATAATCCCACTGTAATAGAAATGGAATTTTAAAGCAAAAATACTCATTTCCACAGTGGAGTTTTAAGAACTTGAATTAGTTTAAGGACAAGTTATTGAAAAATAACTTTTGATGATTCCCCAAATTAGATTATAGTGATATTAGCCAAGAAGTTAAAGAGGCTATTTTAATTTGAATAAAATTATAAAAGTGGATATACTACTGGCTTGAATTATTGATTAAACATACCTGAAATATGTTCCTTATCCCTGCACAAGTATAAAGGCTTTCTGTATAATTTTAAGTCTCTAAGTAAAGTAAGTCTTGGAATGTTCCCAGTCAAAACCATTTCATCCATCTGTCTGCACTTATTAGCAGTATGCTAAAAATATTACTTGAATTTCTAGTTATCTTGGCTTAGAAGGCTCCAGGTATATTTAATGTCCTGTCTGGCAGTCCTGAGTTCAAATCCTTGCAGATATAGGGCTACTATGATTAATTGCCACATATTTTAATGTCTTTAAAAAAATCATGTGTATAATCTGATCATTCATAATAATTTGGGGGGAATCCCTGGTTATATGTCTTAAGTCAGCTGCTAACTTCATATATAACTTTTTGCATGTCAGTTAATTTCTTTAAGTTTTTTCTTCATTTGAAACCTAGAAAAATATATCCTGTTCTATATAATTCAGACTATCTCTGAGACTCAACCTTGATCATAGATCAACTTTGATCATGATTATAGATCATAGATCTCTATATACCCTCTAAAAAGGGAAATATTGAAGCAAAAATATAAATTTAACATAAACCCTGGCTGTCCCAAATCTGAAATTTATATACCTTTCTGAATCTTCCAGACAAAACCAGGATCCTCCCTGAATGGATCATTGTCCCATGTTAGCTTCTCAAATTGAAATGGAAAATGTGTAAAAGGAAACACAGGATTATAAGACAGACTCAAGTCTCCATGAAAAGCTACAAATAAGCAAGCCAGTTCTAGAAAGAAACAAACGTGCAGCTCATGTGCTTCTAGAAAGCAATATATTTCTCACTTCTCAAGTATGAGTAGTGATATTACAACCTCAGCTATTGGCCAAGTGAAAAAAATGGGTAGGAGAAGACAATTTGGGTGGAAGCCCTAATACTACCACACCTTACATTAGGAACCTGGTATACTCTTGGCATATAAATTTCCTATCTGTAGAATAAAGGCACTAGCTTCAACTATCCGGATAAAATCATGATGTCTTTCACATAATTAAAAATACTTTATTCTTGGTCAATGTTTTGCTGACCATCTCTCTAAAGTTGTAATTATTGATCCTTTTTTATGTACAGACATCTAATAAAGTAGGTAGAATTAAAACACAACCTTGATCTTATTTTTCTAGAATATGTCATCCTACCCTCAGTAGATAACTAACACGTATTTGAATTTAGTCTTCTCTTAAACCAAAAAGTCTTAGACTGCAGAATTCACAGTAAAATCTACTTTAAAATTAGCTGCTAATTAATATATTTTCCTAACATAGCAGGTACTATTTTTTTTCAAAAGGTATTATTAGAGATTTATGCAAAATAATGGTAAAAAATTACTCACATATTTTCCTCTGCGCTTATTTTGAATGATTTCTTCTTTTATAATCTTTTATCCCATTCTTCATTGAAATCACAGGCATTCTTTAACTATTTGAATGATTTTCTTTAACTTTCTGACTTGAAAATTGTTCTCAGCTTAGCGAATGCTACTGATGAGTTTCACTTTCTAACTTCCCCCAAGGTATACTTTAAAAATTACAAAATTCATACATTTTTTGTAACTACTGTCACTTGTCACAATTTCAGTTCAAATAAACGATAGGAGTTTACCCCATAGCGGAAAAAAAAAAAAGTCTTAAGGCAAGAAGAGGCCTTTTTTTCGAAAATTAATCAAATCATTATTTTATACTCTATTTGTGCCACCACATTATTCCTGAGGTTTTCAAAGCTCAAATGCTAAGTAAAATTTTAGGTAAAGTTTATATCCTAAAAGTATATTTGTTTTCTCCCAAGGTGTTGCTTATTTAGTTCGAGTTAATTATTTTCTGTCCCCAAATAATCAATTGACCAGTTAGTATCCTCTCAGATCCAAGTACCCACAACAGCTCTACAGCTGGATTACAAATGCCCTACACAAAAGGTAATTCTTCAGTGTGTTGTTAGAATCTCACTCATTAAAAAGTCCTTGGTGACTGAGATCTCTGTTTATGCAATTTGAATTGCTTTTTCCCTTTGCTATTAATCTGCGGATCAAACTATAGTCCTGGTCCTTATGTTAAGAAATGATATCCCAGGGCACCTGGGTGTCTCAGCAGTTGACCTTCTGCCTTAGGCTCAGGGCTTGATCCTGGGGTCTTGGGATCAAGTCCCACATCAGGCTCCTTGCAGGGAGCCTGCTTCTCTATGTCTCTGCTTCTCTCTCTCTCTGTCTCTCGTGAATAAATAAATAAAATCTTAAAAAAAAGAAACAATATCTATCCATTCCCACATAGTGTTTTTATCATTCTCTGGGGGAAAGGATGTACATGTTCTTTAATGTATTTCACTTAAGGTAAATCTTCTAATTTCCATTTACAATAAAATTTGTAATGGTGTATCTCCATTAAGGTAAATCTCCACTTGAGGTAAATTAATTGTTATTAAGGTAAATTCTAAGGAAATTTACAGACATATAGATCTTTCTTTTGTATATTTTTAGGTTTACAAAATGCTCATTAAAATACTTTATCAAGAGGAGATTTGAAGGTTTTGTAATTTTGCTCTAGTCTTAGGTCATTTTCAATAACTGTTCCTCTTTTTACATTTCTATTCAAAACTAATACCTGATTCTGCTTTGCCCTCTGAGTTCCACTAATAGCAAATATTTAGTAAACTGTGCTCTATGTCAGACCTGAACCACTGATGGAGTTTAGCTCATTTCTCTTTACAACAACTCTATACAATAGATAATATCACCAATCTTATTTCACAAATGAAAGAACTGTGGCATTGTAAAGTGACAGTGATTCTTATGAAATGGAGGTGACACTTCTGGGGTGAAAGAGCATGAGTCTGTGGAAGGATAGAGATGCGATTTTTTTTTTTGTCCTGAGTGAGAGTTAATGGGTTTATAATCATTCATTATTCTGTATATTAATGATTATTTGGGTGTCTTATTTAATGGTTAAAAATTATAAAAATAGCCAAGCATCATAGCCTTTGAAAATGTGCGCAACTTGTTAGTTTTCTTTGCTTCTAAAATACAAATTACCCAGGGATTCTGGGAGATCTTATGATCAGTCTATTCCCTACAATCCAAATAAACTTTTTCCCCCCAACTTTTTTCTCTTGCTGTTACGTGTCTCCCTCAATCTTGATTTAGTAGGTGTTTTTGCATCTCCTTCAGATCTTAGACTTTTCTCCATGGGATCCCCTATGTTCCTCTTCTCTTATCTGTTTCTTCACTGTCCCATTCCTTCTAGCTATACTTGTTTATCCAAAAAGCTCATCTACTCAATGGATTCTCCTCCTCCTTAGTAAAAGGATTGAAGTGTATCTTCTGAGATCCTTTAAGTACTTTATATCTATGATTCATTTTAAGCTATTTTGTGTAAACTGTGTCATAGTCTAAGTTCATTTTCTGTATATGGACATCCAGTTGCTCTAGCACTGTTTGTTAAAAACACCATCTTTTCTCCATCAAATTACCTTTTTCTTTTCGTTCCATTGATCTTTATGTGTATGCTTTTTACCAATACCACACTGACCAGTAATAGCACACAATCTTGATTACTCTACAGTAAGTCTAATTTTATAATATGAGTCCTACAACATTGTAGCATTTTTTAAAAATTATTTTGGCTATTCTAGTTGCTTTGCCTATTCAAATGAGTTTGAGAATCATCTTGCTTATATCTAAAAAAAAAAAAAAACAACAAAAAACAAAAAAATTTGCTGAATTGGAGAAATTGACACCTTAACATCATTGAGTCTTTTAATTAATAGTATATACTATTTGCTTAGTCTTTGATTTATTTCATTGTTGTTTTGTAATTTTCTGCATATAGCTCTTGCTTATACTTCACTAAATTTATATACAAATAGATTTTATTATAATTTTTTAAAATTTTAGATTTCAGTTTTTGATTGCTGGCTCTATTATACATGTGGACAGTGTATCCTATGAACTTGCTAAACTCACTTATTAGTTTCAAGAGGTATTTGTAGATTATTTGGGATTTTAACATAGGTAGTTGTGTTGCATAGAAATAAGGGCAGTTTCACTTGTTCTACTTTCTATGACTTTTTTGGGAGTCTATTACATTAGCTAGGGCTTTTAAAACAATTTTGGATAATTAGTAGTAGAAAAAGACATCTTTGCCTTGTTCTAGATTATACAGGAAAATAAGTTAGTCTCCTACCATTAAGTTTTATATTAGCTATTGGTTATTCATAGATATTTTTATTAGGCTAATGAAGTTATTCATAGATATTTTTATTAGGCTAATGAAGTTCATAGGTTGCTGAAGTTTTTGATCATAAAAAGATGTTGAATTCTGTTGAAAACTTTTTCTGCATCTATTGATATGATCTTATGGTTCTCTTTCTTCAGTCTATTAATATAGTGAATTATGTTGATTGTTTTTCCATTGTTGAACAAGACTTACGTGGTTTGGATGAACTCCACTTGGTTGTGATTTATTGCTGTTATTGATCTAATAATGTTTTGTTAAAAATTGTTATGTCTGTGTTCATGAGAAATAATGGTTTTTCATTTTCACTTCTTATGGTATTTTTTATAAATAGAGCTCTATTATTATCAAAAATATTATTTATATTTGTATTTAATGTATATGTAATGTAATGTAAATGTATATAAATACATTTGTATTTTTTAATGAAAAAATGTAACACCACGTGCTTTCATATTAATCTACTACCTCATGGCAGCATGGCACAGTGAAAAGAGCAGAGATGAGCCAGATAGGCAAATACGTCTGGGTTCACACTTGATCTTAGCCAAAAGGACGAGAATTTATGATATTAGGTAGGTCGGGATTCAAAGCCCTGCTCTGCAGCAAACTGTAAGTGATATTGAGGAAGTCACTTCTTCAGACCTCAGCTTTCAATTCTGTAAAATGGAGATTACATCTACTTTTTAAAGTTACCATTAGGATGCAAAAGAAAATAAGAATCTCATGCATTACACAGCATATACCACTAGAGCAAGCTTCCAATCACTATTAAGCTACCTATAGTAAACACTAACCAATATTATTGTCTTCATTTACAAGAGAAATGACACTTCACTAAGCATTCTATTACAGCAAACTTAATTATCTCTTTTATTATTCAACAGTTAGAGGTAGTATAGCATCACACATAAGAGTTCTGCCTTCAGTCAGGGCGTGATCCTAGAGTCCTGGGATCAAGCCCCGCATTGGACTCCCTGTGAGGAGCCTGATTCTCCCTTTGTCTATGTCTCTGCCTTTCTGTGTCTCTTGTGAATAAATAACTAAGATCTTAAAAAAAAAAAAAAAGATAGAGAGTTCTGGCAAACCAGTGATGTTCAAACTTGAGTTTGAATCTTAGCTCTACTGCATGCAGGTGAGTAGATCTGTACGGAATTTCCAACCTCCCAAATTCAGTCTCCTACCTTTAGAGATAAGAAATTCATGTATATTCCTTAACAAGGTATTTCAAATATATAAGCAATTATTGTTGTCACTTATCTTTTTTTATTGAATTCTTTTAGGTATAAATCTGCTGAATCTCCATCAGGTAATACAAAAGCAACAATTATGATAGAAACACCTGAAGACACTTGCTTTCTGCCTCTTGCCCCTAAACTTTCCAGCCAAGCAAATGAGGCCTGCCTGTGATTTGGATGATAATTATAACTGTGGCAAGAATAAGCATTCATTTAGGTTATATGTGCTCTCTAAGTCATGCTGAGAATCTAAAGACATCAAGCTTCAACACAGTGCACAGCCATGTCTGAGAAAGTGGTTTTCCACACTGGGTAGGTCTGCAGTTTGCCCTGTAAGTGAAGCTGGAAGAACCTGGTCCTCCCCACTGAGAATCCCAATGTAACATAAATGCTGAAATAAGAACAATTTAGAAACATCTCTTTGCATCAAATCAGCATTTGGCCTGGATTAGCATCCAACTCAAACACATTTTGATAAGTGATATAAATTAATTCACAGGAAAGCTGGGCCAGATGGAAAGAATATGGAGGAATTAATATTCTTGCAAGGAAGGGCCCCTACTTTGTTACTTTGTTACTCCTCTTTAAAGAGTTTACCTTGTGGGTGACTCGATATCATCCACACTTTCAGGCATGAAAATGGGAACAAGAATGATGGGAACATAGAAAAGTCTCAATCAGTTTGCACAAACAGGAAGCCACAATGTGGAGGCAGCTATTTCTGGAGAGAAAAGTTGGCATCAGGAACCTGGAGTTCTCCTCATGACTTCACTAGATAAATAAGATGCATATTTAATTGCATTAGCCCTGAGACATCCCTCCTGCCCTGACACTGTGCAGGATATTTCCAGATTCTGAAATGAAATGTGCAAACGTGGATGGAGAGTTAATAAAAAAATTAGAATGAGTTTCTCGTCAAAAGTCAGGAAGGGTAAGGTCTGAGACAGAGATATCTCCTCTGTCTTTGGCCAGTTTTACTTCCTCTTCTCTGTCACCAACTTTCTCATTATCATCTGTACCTGAGTTCCAACTCTAGAGAGAGGCCAAGTCCAGAAATGGGTTCTAGAAGTCAGACACAGAGCATACCTGTTACCTACTCATCTCCCAGCTGCTTCATTCTCTTTCAAACCCATACCATTGGGCACATGCTCTAGCTGTCCAAACATCTGGATTGTGACACTTTTCTGCTCGCACAGGGAACAGCCTCCTACTGCCTTCCTAAAACCAGTCATAGTAACAGTATTGCATGCATACTAGTACCAGGAACTGCACAAAGACTTTTCCTTCATTATTACAAATGCTCCCAAAGACCCTGGGAGGAAATTATTATTCTGTTGTTTTTACTATTATTATTATCCTCAATGTTATGCAAACTTCATATTTGATCACTTCTAGATTCTAGAAAAAGCTGAAAAGCTTTTTCTCCAACATTGTTTCTTAAACCCCAACCAAACTGATTTCTCACTGTTTTCTCATATAAGCCTTGTATTTCTTCCCCTTTGATGCTTCTGAAAAAAAGGTATTTATTTATTTATTCATGAGAGACCCAGAGAGAGAGGCAGAGACATAGGCAGAGGGAGAAGCAGGTTCCCCATGAGGAGCCCGATGCAGGACTTGATCACAGTACCCCGGGATCATAACAACCTGAGCCAAAGGCAGACGCTCAACCACTGAGCCACCTGAGGTGAGTCCCAACATCTATTCCTTCTTAAAGCTCACCTCAAACACACCTCCTGCAATGAGGATTTCTCATATCTCTTTGCCAAAAATAACAGTTTCTCATAATTATCAGTGATATTCCTGTACCACCTTGGGGGACTTCCATTTGATTTTGTGCATCTGTTTCTCCACTGCTAGACTGTCCATTTTTCAAGAAACTGGATGTCATGATACCCATGTCTGTGTTTGGCATTAGGCACATAATTCACATTTGCTCAAGGAATGTCACATAAATAAATACTAACCTTCAGGAAAACATCTAATCTGTTTGGAGTATCTGAGACATCTGTTTCCTCTCATTGATTAATTTTGTCTTTCCTTAATTTATCTTTTTACTCAAATGTAAAAATCAATATCAGAGTAAGCCCCCTACAGTAGCATATTATTTTTCTAAATACATCTAATGACGACCATTTAATCAAGGCTCTGGCTGGCTCCATGGTAAGGTAAGAAATTAAGAGAGAAATCTATACAGAAAAACTTCCTGTGCCCTCCTCAATTAATTTTCCCAAGATTATCCACATGTTCATTTAGACAAGCTTGCACATAAGGAGAAATAAATTCTTTAACTTCATCCTTTTTCCCCTATCACATGGAGCACCACTGAAGGTGGTATTTCATATAATTCATTGAAAGTATTTTAACTTGTTCATAGGGCTCCATTGGAGTTTAATGGAAATCAATGACCCCCAAAACTTCCATTTGTTTTTATTTGTTTCTGACTTTAGTAAGATGTTTTTCACAGCCTGAGATTAACTCATTTATACTCAGGCTTATAGGGATATGCAAACATCTACTAAGCTATTTCTTCAGCAGAAATGATAAAAACAATTGTTCAAATGTTCATTATTATTATTCAACAAATAATTAAATCATAGCATCTTCCCTAAGCCAGCATGGCTTGCCAGGCATGGCAAAAGAAGAAGGTATCAACAGTTGGGTAAAGAAAGAGGAATACATAACCATGGGGTTAAAGGAGGTTAGATTAAAACTGGCTCTGAAGGACATGTATCCTTGAAAGTGAAATAAATCCCAGACAGGAGAAAAAGGTGGGTGACAAATAATGAATGACTGAAATGGAACAGGTAAATTCGAAAAAAATATGGAGGAGTTACAAAATAAACCAAGTTGGGAATAGGCAGGAAATCAGAGAAAATAAAAATCCACGGAGGTTTAAACTTTTTAATCAGAAAAAATAGTTGTAGCCAAGACATTTTGAAGTGGTAAGATCAGTACCCAGAAATGTAAAGCTGGGTGAGCTCAGAGTGGGGCCAGTTTAGTTCTACTGCCACTTACTGAGACCCTACTAGGGCCAATGTGCCATGCTAAGAGCTACTGAGACCACCAAGACAATAAAGAAAGGTCTTGCCCTCCAGACGCCTAACAAAATGACAAAAAAAAAAAAAAAAAAAAAAGCTATTGATGTAGGAATGAGTTAGACAGGGATAGATAGGGAAAGATAATGGAAAGGCCCCAGAGTCAGGTTCTTACCCATTCAAAAAAAACAGAGATAGGACAGTAAAAACAAACAAACAAACAAACAAACAAACAAACAAACAAACAAACAAAAAATAAACCGGGCTCCCTAGCTCCAAAATGTTAGGGAGTGGGATGCCTGGGTGGCTCATTGATTGAGCATCTGCCTTCAGCTCAGATCCTGATCCCAGGGTCCTGGGATCAAGTCCCTCATTGGGCTCCCCACAGGGGACAGAAACAGAAATAGGGTTTCTATTGCTGGATTTGATTTCCTTGTAGTTCGTTATATTTTTATGGCCATGTTCCTGAGAATAATGGTCTTTAGTGTTCATTTCTTGCAGTATTTTCGCCTAGACTTGGTATTGGGATAATAGGACCTCATAAAGTGAGTTTGGAAATGTTCTTTTTTCACTTGAAGATCATGTGTAGACTTAATATTATTGCTTTCTTGTATGTTTGGTAGAGTTCAGTACTGAAGCCATCTGGGCCAGACGTTTTCTTTCATGGATGGTTTAATTCAATTTCTTTAATAGATATAAACCTATTCAGATGATATATTTCTTCCTCCTTTGGTGAGTTTTTGTAGTGTGTGTCTCTCGAGAAATTTGACGAACATATAACATATGTTTGTCAATTATGTGTCTCTCGAGAAATTTGACAAACATATTGACATGTTTGTCAATTATGACAAACATAACAAAATTATGTCATAAAATTATTCATAATATTCCCTATTATCCTTTTAATGTCTCTGTAGGATGAGGGATGTCTCCTCCCTCATTCTTAATCCTGTCAATGTGTCTTCTTTCTTTTTTCTTGGTTATCTTGGATAGAGGTTTATAAATTGTGTTATTCTTTTTAAAGAAAAGACTCTTGATTTCATCAATTTTACAGACTTCTTTTGTGTTGACAGTGTAATTAATTTCCTGCTTAATATTTATTATATTCTTCCTCCAGCTAGGTTTGGACTTTATTTGTTCTCCTAATTTTCGAGGATAAAAACTTAGGTTATTGATTTTAAATTTCTTTAAAATGCATTCAGTTGGTATTTAAATTTCCTCAAAGCAGTGCTTTAACTGCCCACCCCATTTTAATATGATGTATTTTTTAAATATTTATTCATGAGAGACACAGAAAGAAAGGCAGAGACACAGGCAGAGGGAGAAGCAGGCTCCCTGCGGGGAGCCTGTCGTGGGACTCGATCCCAGGACCCTGGGATCACAACCTGAGCTGAAGGCAGATGCTCCACCACTGAGCCACCCAGGTGCCCAAAGACTGTCTTTCCTGTTCTTCCTTTAAAGCTGCTATATCTGAGAGGGTAGGCAGAGAAGCAGAATAATTAAAATACATGTGATGAATATGTGATATATAAATATATGCATTAAAAGGGCATTCTTTAAGAGTCGGGAGTGATGTGTGAGGTTACATTAGTATTC
This sequence comes from Canis aureus, assembly GCF_053574225.1. NCBI lineage: Eukaryota > Metazoa > Chordata > Mammalia > Carnivora > Canidae > Canis > Canis aureus. The sequence goes on along the minus strand of NC_135631.1, from coordinate 15,785,602 downwards.
CCAAACCTTTAAAAGCAGTTAAGTATATCCTAAAGGCTAAATGACATACAATACAAAACGGGAACCTCAATATTTATTAAATACAAAAAGCTGATGGAAATAACAGCATGAGCAATATAAAATTTTATAATCATTGAATTGGCAAAATTAAACATAATCATGTCAGATCTAGAGAGAAGTTATATTTGAAGAGAGTTGAAGGAAGGTATCACATTAGTAAGATACCTTGGGACTCATAGCATTCAATGAAATGATCATTAAAAATTGAGAACAAAATATTACAGTGACAAAAAAAAACACAGAATGTACTTGATGGAGAATATTTATTTTTGCTTAAAAATATCCCATAATCTCACATAGTACCATGAATTAATTTGCTTAAAATATTCCATAACATCTCATAGCACGTTGTAAATTAATTCCTTTATATTTTTTGCAGATAAGTCTTTTCACACTTCTCCTTTTCCTCATTCATGATCATGCAGCTGAATAATATGAATAAATTTTTCTGCTTAGGTTGATCCAGGAAGAAAGTAGTGTTTGTCACTTTTTTGCTTTTCTTCTTGGGGATGTAGTTGGGTAACTTTCTGATTATTACTACTTTCAAGTCCAGCCGGGCACTCGGGAGTCTGGTATACTTCTTCCTTTTCCATTTATCCTCATCTGACACCTGCTTCTGTACTCCCATAGCCCCTAGAATGATTATGGATGTCCTTTTGAAGAAGACCACTGTCTCTTTCAGTAAGAACATGATACAAATTTTTTCATTCCGTTTCTTTGGCTCCCTGGAGATCTTCATCCTCATCCTCATGACTGCTGACCGCTATGTGGCCATCTGTAAGACCTTGCACTACACAACCATCATACGTTGACGGATCTGTGCTGTGCTGGTGGCTATGGCCTGGGTGGGGTCCTGTGCACATTCTTTAGTTCAAACATTTCTGGCCTTGAGTTTACCGCTCCATGGTCTCAGTGTGATTGATTGCTATTTTTGTGACTTGCAGCTTTTGTTGAAACTTGCCTGTGCAGACACCTATGTGATCAATCTACTTCTGGTGTCCCAAAGTGGGGCCATTTGTACATTGAGTTTTGTCATGCTGATGTGCTCCTATGTTATATATAACCTTGCAGTCTCTGAAAACCACAGTGCTGAGGGGAGGAGAAAAGCCCTCTCCTACATCATTGTGGTCATCTTGTTCTTTGGTCCTTGTACATTTATATACATACATCCTGCAACCACCTTCTCTGTGATTAAGATAATAGCTTTGTTTTATATAATTGGAATACCTTTGCTCAACCCTCTGATTTATACTCTAAGGAATGCAGAAGTGAAAGGCATCATAGGAAATTATGGAGCAAGAAGGTGATTTCAGATGACTGGAGATGAAAGGGAGTTTCAAAATTTTCTTTATAGTTTGAATTTGTTTAGAAGTCCAAAAAGAATATAACCTTATTAATGAGGAGCTAATACAATCCTGTCTTTGGACATGAACAGTACGTCTTTCAGGAAAATAAGTAATATGAATACACACACTCATTGGTGTTAGGTCCGTTTTATGTAGAGGAATAGACAGCGTAAGGTACAAACAGGTATGTAAGGTCTATAGCTTTAGGTGTTCTTCACCATTCTGTCTCTGCCTGTCTTGCCTGCCCAGTCACTTGTGGTTTTGACCTACTGCTTTCTCTGCCCCTCTTCGTGTTGACTCCTGGTGTTCCGCCTGTACCACCCTATATGTTTGCATCCACACACTGGAGGTTTTCTCTCTTCCAGGTTCCTGTATTAGGCACTTTTGTGTCATCATAGCTGACCATGAACCTTCAGTTTAGTTGTTCTTCCTGGCTTGGTAGGAAGTATTAGATTCAAATAATTATAGGAGCTTCACATTGTAAAGGAAAATATGTAATCTAATAATCTCCCAATTTGAGGGGTTATATTCCAAAATCCTTTAAAAAAGGATTTATTTATCTATTTTAGACAGAGAGAGAGGGAAAGAGAGGGACAGAGAGAGAGAGAGAGAGGGAGCATGAGCAGAGAGGTAGAGGAAGAGGGAGAATTTCAAGCAGACTCCCTCTTGAGCATCGAGGTGGAGATGGGGCTCGATCCCATGATCCTAAGCTAAAATCAAGAATCAGATGCCACCCAGGCTCCTCTATATTCTGAAATCATATGATGTGCTTACCTACATCTTTCTAGAACAGTACCAGAACTTAGAAAATTCAAGTTTCTTAATAGTTCTTTGCTATTAGGAAAGGCTTTAATGGTTGAATTTAAATACATCAGAGTATTCTTTTGGTAAAATCAAGTTTATGCTTTTATATTGATTCCTTCTAATTTCAGGGGTGATAGGTTTCTCTTGAGTTATACCAATTATAGTGATTTGTTTATGTTATTTGTTATTATGTTTATAGCATAGATGACCCAAATTAAGAATGATAAATTTATGTGGTAGAAGTAGAGAGTGTAAGCAGTAAATAATAGTGAATTTTAAAATATTAATTACTGAAACAATAAATGAGAGGATATTTAGGCTTTGAAACAAAAATATTTATATCACAGATATGAATTCTGAATTTCCATTCTAGATAAGAAAAAACTGGTAGTAGTAACAAAAATCACTGGTTGGCAAAGATTCAAGGATAGAGGAGAAGAGGTGACTAGGCCGAGCAGAGGACATTTTTAGGGAAGGGAAGCTATTCTGTATGATGCTGTAATGGTGGATACATGACATAATAAATATGTCAAACTCCATAAAACTTGACAACACCAAGAATAAATCCTAATGTAAGCCATGGACATTAGGAATATTGTACCAGTATTGATTTACCGGCGGTAACAAATGTGCCACACCACTGCAAGAAATAAGAAAACAGAAATTACTAGGGGCAGAGAGTGTATATGGGAAATAACTGTACTTTTTGTGTCATGTTTCTACAAACCTAAATCTGCTTTAAAAAATAAAATCTATTCAAAAATATATTTGTGACAATATGCCATTATGTCATTGCAGTCTTTAAAAAGATTTTATTTGAATTTTATGCAAATTTATTATATAAGTACATCTTTTAAGCCACATTTTGATTCCCCCAAATCCATTACAATTTATGCTATACAAATCTCATTAATGAATATAAAATATTAAATTTTCTGTGCATACCTTTTTAAAAATCGAGATATTCTAAAGTTGCAAGCACGAATTTGAATGCTGTGACACCTCATTCATAAAGAATTTCAGCAAAAGGTGTTAGCTACATTTGACAGGACAGTCTTTAATATTTTTTAAGTTTACATGTTTTTCTCTTTTGCTTTCCATTTGCTTTCTTCTTATAACATGCAACCTTTGTCAACATTTTCACGTCAATAAACATAGAAGTGGATATAATTTTTTATAAATAATTTAAGGCTCAAATAATAGCAAAATATGTTTGGGTTTTACTATTAAAATATCTAGATCTATCTTAGATTCTGATATGGAATAATTCTATGGTCTACCTCTTGAAAATCTCAGGCAGGATTTTGTGTAATAAAGATGACTGAGAAAGTTTGGCATCTAAAAAATTGTCATCATAAGAAAATAATTTGGGGATGCCTGGGTGGCTCAGTGGTTGAGCTTCTGCTTTTGGCTCAGGGCATGATCCTGGAGTCCCAGGATCAAGTCTCACATCAAGCTCTTTGCAGGGAGCCTGCTTCTCCCTCTGCCTGTGTCTCTGCCTCTCTCTGTGTGTCTCTCATGAATAAATAAATAAAATCTTAAAAAAAGAAAATAATTTGTAAGTATGTGTGGTGACTCATTAGCTAGACACATTGAGGCGACTATTATGCAACATATACTCATATCAAATAATTATTTGTATACCAGAAACTAATATAATGTTATACATGATTTATATCTCAATTTAAAATAAAAGACAATGCTCTCAACTTATTGAACATAGCAAACACTGTAAGAAGGCCAAAGTGAATGGGATCCCTGGGTGGCGCAGCGGTTTGGCGCCTGCCTTTGGCCCAGGGCGCCATCCCGGAGACCGGGGATCGAATCCCACGTCGGGCTCCCGGTGCATGGAGCCTGCTTCTCCCTCTGCCTATGTCTCTGCCTCTCTCTCTCTCTGTGACTATCATTAAAAAAAAAAAAAAAAGTCCAAAGTGACTTCTGTGAAAATTGTTGGTTTTATAGAATGCTAAACTCTCATGAACATAGAATGTGTGTCGCCTGGGTGGTCAGTTAAGCATCTGCCTTTAGCTCAGGTCATGAGCCCAGGGTTCTGAGATGGAACCATGCATCAGACTCTCTGCTCAGTGGGGAGCCTGCTTCTTTAACTCCCTCCGCCCCTTCCTGCTCATGTTCTTTCTCACTCTCTCTCTCTCAAATAAATAAATAAAATATTTTTTTAAAGGCCTTTAAAATGAATCTGTGTTTTGATTATCTGAACTTCTGTTTCATTTTTAGAGAGAGCTTTATTTGGCCCAACTAAGTAAATAAACATTATAGTACATGCCTAGGTGAAAAGTTTTAATCTGGACTATTTCTGTTTATTTGTGAATAACCATTGAGAATGTGTGTCCACTTCCACTCTGCTGTAATAGCTCTAGTTAATTTTACCTTCCTCATTATTTTTTTCTCCTCTTTATACGTCTGGTACAGTGCTTCCAGACTGATTATAACTCTTGCGTTTTACTTAGACAATCTAAAATGCTTTCCATATTTTTACCATCTTCTTTTTTTTAAGATTTTATTTATTTATTCATGAGAGACACACAGAGAGAGAGAGAGAGAGAGGCAGAGACACAGGCAGAGGGGGAAGCAGGTTCCATGCAGGAAGCCCAACGTGGGACTCGATCCAGGGTCTCCAGGATCACTCCCTGGGCTAAAGGTGGCACTAAACTGCTGAGCCACCCGGACTACCCCTATCATCTTCCTTTTAATAAAATCCTGTTATCTAGCATCTTCTCTATAATGATCTTTGCCGTTTCTTAAGCAACCTTTTTAAAATCCTATTAAACATGCAAAAAAGGCCTTTCATAAATTATTTATTTTGGTAGAAAATCTTTTTCAGATATATCTTCTTCATTCTAGTTACAAAATTTGATACATCTATCATGCCATAGTGTATATTTTTAATTAATAAACTTTATTTCTTAAAGCAGCTTTAGCTTCACAGGAAAACTGAGCAAAAAGTACAAATATTTCCCATATAACCTGTCCCCACACACAGACAACCTCCCCTACCAGAGTGATATATTTGTTAAAATCAAAGGAATCTATGCTGGCACATCATTACCTCCTCAGATCGAGTTTTCATCAGGCTTCACACTTGATGTAGTACATTTTATGATTTGCAATGTATAATGACATGTATCCACAGCTTTAGTAACATACAGAAGTGCTTCATGCTCTAAAAATCCTCTGTGATCTGCCTTTCCATTCAACCCTCCACACTAACCCTTGGCAAACACTGATGTTCTCAAAGTCTCCATTGTTTTGCCTTGTCCAGGATTCATATATTTTCAATCACATAATATGTAGCCTTTACAGATTGGCTTTTTTCACTTATTAATATACATCGAAGTTCTCTACATATCATCTCATTCCTTAATAGCTCATTTCTTTTTAGTGCTGAATAATATTCTATTGCCAGATGAACCATGATTTATTTGTCTATTCACCTATGGAGGGACTTCTTGGTTTCTTCCAAGATGTTTGGCAATGATGAACAAAACAGCTTCAAACATTCGTATGAGCCCAAATATGTTCACAACATATAATTTGGTTTGCTTTTGGTTTTAGATCATGGTCTAATCTGTCTTTTGCTAGGCTGTTGTTCTTTTCTCTTTATAGTATAAAATGTCTTTGGTTCTGGATCCAATAGCTTCCCATTTACTTATCAATTTTAGGCAGGTAGGGGTTTATCAACACTTACACTTTATTATTGATTTTCTTAAGTTTTACAGAAAATGTTTTGTATTCTGGTCAATAGGTGGAATAACAAGAAATTATGTTTTTAGCCTCCTGAGTTATTGATTTTTGCTCTGTCTTAACTAGGTATTACTATTATTTTTAATATGAATTCAGGAAAAATGATCATCCGGAGCACTTTAAAACAAGTTCTACTATACAGATTTCTTTGTTGCACAGCTGATTTTGGAATGCCACTAGAGGATGTATAAATGAATATTCTATCATAAAGATATTCATGATGATTTAAAGTCATTATATTAATTATAGATTTCAATTTCATCACTAGTGCAGAATGTGTATCACTATAAGCACTGGCATATAAGTCCAGGATTTTTAATAGAATTATCATTAAAATTGTTTTGCCTTTATAATTCACTGACCAATTAGTGTTGCCTTATTTGCTTTAGCTCAGACAGATTTTTCTGCAGGTAACCCTGTCCACATCTCCATAATACTCCATAAAATTAAGCATTCAATTAATTCTGGTATGTGGCAATTAATATTCATTTAACTATTTATTTAAATTTCTTTCTTATTCCTCTTTTTTTATGCATTCATTTCATGATAGTGATGGATAAAGTCTATGAAATATTTCTAGCTTGCTTAGTCACATCAAGCCCTTTTCTTTTATAAAGTTGCTTAGCTATACTGTTTCTTCAAATTAATTGTGTGCTTTCCTTGAAAATAATGTTTGACACCAAACTTTTGTCATGGCATTTTTCATTTCTGCATTTCTCAGAGTATAGATTAAGGGATTGAACATAGGAGCGATGATGGTATAAAATAGAGCAAATACTTTGTCCTCAGGGAAAGTAGTTGGAGGTCGTAGGTAGGCAAAGATTGAAGGCCCAAAGAATAAGATGACAACAGTGATATGAGACCCACAGGTGGAAAGGGCTTTGTGTCTTCCCTCAGCTGAGTGATGTCTTAGACTAAACAATATAATGACATAAGAAACAAATAAGACAACAAAGGTAACTAAGGCAACCATACCTGAATTGGCAACCACAAGGACACCAATGATGTAAGTATCAGTGCAGGCAACTTTCAGCAAAGGGAAGATATCACAAAAGTAGTGATCGATTTCATTAGGACCACAAAATGGCAATTGGATTGTCATTGATAATTGAGGAAAAGAATGAAGAGCCCCACCAGCCCAAGCAGCTAAGACTAGGAGATGGCACCTTGCCCTGTTCATGATAAGCATGTAGTGGAGAGGCCTGCAAATAGCAACATAGCGATCAAAGGCCATGACAGTAAGGACAAAGACCTCAATACTCCCAAAGAAGTGCATGGCAAAAACTTGTAACATGCAATTACCATAAGAGATGGTTTTAGTCCCCCCTAGTAGGTCAGCAATTAATTTGGGTGTAACGCTAGAGGTATAGCAGATGTCCATAGAGGATAAATGGCTGAGGAAGTAGTACATTGGTTGGTGAAAAAGAGGGCTGCATCGAATGGAGACAAGGATTAGAAGGTTTCCTACCAACAGGGCAATATAACAGAATAAGAAGAGTACAAAGCAAAATATTTGCATGTTCTGGTCATATGAAAGTCCTAGAAGAATGAATTCTGAGATGTTTCTCTGCCGCTCCATTTACTCGAGTTTGCTGTATGTTACACACAATGAGTTATGTATCTGAAGGAAATAAACATAAATTTGGTGAAAACTTAACAGTATGAACTGAATGATAAAAAATTTACTAAGAGTAGATTGACATAAATATAATATTAATATTAATTATTCTTGATTTCTTAAAGTGTTTTATCTTTTTATTAACTCTTATTTTACAAAAGTATTATGGAATAATTTTATATTGAAAATAATGGAAATAATTATGTATGCTATTCAACTTTGCTGGTAATGATTTCTAAATATTTAAATGATATTTTGAAAATTAAAAAAATTAAATTAAAAATTATTTGTTATTATTAATTATATTATTTATATAACAAAGGAGATTTTTAAAAAATTGTCCCAAGTCAAAATAGTTTTGTTGCATATATTTTAAATACGTGTACCTAATGCATGAGGTCAACTTTCTTCTTTTCACCATTTTCTGGTCAAATTCCATGAATCATTAAATTGCCCAAGTATGTTTGAATCATGGCTCTTGCCAAAAATTTCATGTGTTTTATATACAATCTAAGGAACTAATGTCAATAAAAAGGGATGATACAGAAGGTAATGTTAGTCAAACTTTTTGGCCAGATAGCATGCAGTGGTATTTATTCAAACAAAATAATGAAAAATTCATTTATTTGCATCTTTTGTATCTGATGTGTAATTTTAAGACATTATTTAATCAGTACAAAAGGAGTTAAGAATAGAAAGAATGCTCTTCCAGGAGTTATTTTCCTCAAGATGAAGAATTATCTATCCCTAGTGGTTTGAACAACTAGTGCACCTTCTATATTTCTCTGGATCTGATGTGACAGTCATATCTAGGTCCCTAGATGTCTATTTTTTAAAAACCCCAGAAAGCTTTTGTAGCAAAGTTACAGATGGTTATAGAAACCATCAACTCTAGTGATTCTCAAAATTAATATCTATGCATTTTATAGTGTTGAAGACTATTATATATATACATACATATATATGTAGTAGGTCTCTATATATTTTATATATATAGTATATCTCTCTATATATTATTTGTATGTATATGTTTATTTATAAACATATATAAGTTATAAATTTATAAAATACATAATTTATAACTATGTGTGCACATATATAAATATATATCTTTAAATATATTTAATAGAGAGGCATTTAGAAATGGTCCATACTGTTGGACAGCAATTTTGCTTTAAATTATCATTCAAAACTCTAACTTCACAAAGGAGTAATTTTTAGTGTGTTCCTACCTTTTTGAAAATAATAATCAGTTACAGAGTATTCAGCAGTTAACCTTCACTAAAGAGTGTTGAAAAGTTTTAGGGAGGTAGAGTTCATTGTTCGTAGTTTTTACTCATTGCAGGTGATACTGATTCTTTGTTTTTTTGTGTTGTTGCTGTTGTTTTGTTTTGTTTTAAGATTTTATTTATTTGTTACAGAGAGAGAGAGGCAGAGACATAGGCAGAGAGAGAGAAGCAGGCTCCTCACAGGGAGCCTGATGTGGGACTTGATCCCGGACCTGGGATCATGCCCTGAGCCAGAGGCAGATGCTCAACCACTGAGCTACCCAGACGTCCCTGATTCTTTGTTAATGAGGTAGAAATAAGGTTAATTTTTCACATACATTGATTTACCTAAAACAATCTATCTTAAAAAGAATTACTATGCAAGATGACTGCAAACACTTTATAGACAGAATTCACATGATTAACTCAAATCTCTGATTTTAAAAAAGAGTCTTAGATCAAGAGAATCTAAACATTTCTCGGGATGGGGAAGTAATACAGTGTGAATGCCAGGAGACAGAAATCCTTATTCTCCCTCAATTTGGGACTATTTTAATGGAAGAGAGCTGAGAGGGATGATGAAGGGTGTCATGAATGAAAGCTTGAAAAGACTATCTTGAATCTTCATCTGAGTAGAAAAGAATATGCAAGACTAATCCATCTGTCTTTTTGAGTATTTATGTAAGTAAAGATATATGGACTATCCAACATAAATGTATCGGGAATTCTCTCATCTAAATCATTTGGAAATAAATTTCCTTCAGCTTTACCAACATGTACGTTGCTTAAATCAGGATTTCTCCTTTTTTCTAGACCATCGTTGGCATTGAATCCACAATAGTGCTTCATCTGTCTCATCTTATAACCTGAGAGGCCATTATACATGCTCGCTGCACTGAGCAAACGTAAAAGGGAAAAGTCAAGAGGGGAGAATTATTGTCATAAAAACAACATTTTGATCACAGAGATATTAAGGATCCATCCTGGATAAAAACTGAAGTTACAGTTGTTGGAAAAAGAACATCAGGCAATCCGCTAAACAAATGGTTAGAATAGTAGCAACACAGAAAGAGGTAGAAATATTGAAGCATCTCAAATAAACTGACTAGCTTGAATGAATTGCTTAATCTCTTTAAACTTCATTTTACTGATTTTACAATTAAGATATCATTACAAAACTTAGAATTTTGAGGAAGGATACATGAAGTAATATGAAACAGCCCATGACACATGTGGTTCAAAACTGTCATTTTTCCTTTAGTCTTTCCTCCCTGAGTGATTAGCTTAGAACCATAGAAAGTGTCATGCACGCACAAACAAGCAAGGCCAGTGGAAAAATAAAGAAAAAAACTATTAATAACATGGATTTAGTAACTTATCAGGTAAACTCCAATTTCAACAATTTGTTGGGAAAAAACATTTAGGTTAGTTGATGGAAGATTGGTAGTCTCAGGGTATCCTTAACTCTAATCTTTAGTCTAATTCGTTTGGACTATAAAAATATAGTTAAATTATTACTTCTTTGGTAGTACTAAATGAAAATTCTAAATGCCCTTTTTGTTAAACTATTAGAATAAGAATAGAAGTTTTTAGTTTAAATTAATATTCCATCACACATTCATATTTTCCCTTAGTATAACAGAATCACATGCTATAATCTTACCTTCGTTGATTCAGATGAAATTAGTCTATTCTAGGATGGCAAGTGTTTTGAAATATAGAAAATTCTTCATTATTGTATATATTCAAGCATAAATAGGGCTGTTTCTTAACAGCAATATGGAGGATTGTACATAAGTACAAGAATGGGACACAATGAAATTCACTGCCAACTAGAAAATGCTTTAATTTCATTGTTATTAACTGAAATTTTGCTTTTAAATGATGCATAATTGGGACATCTAGGTGGCTCAATGGTTGAGCATCTGCCTTTGGCCCAAGGCATGGTCCTGGGATCGGGATTGGGGGATTGAGCTCTGCATCCGTCTTCCTGCAGGGAGCCTGCTTCTCCCTCTGCCTGTGTCTCTGCCTTTCTCTGTGTCTCTCATGATTAAATAAATAAATCTTTTAAAAATAATAAATGATGCACAACTAAAACTAATATATGCTAAAGCATTTTTATAGTGTTCAAATGATCATATATTGCAAAAGAAGTCTTTATAGACTTAGAATTAAATTACATGGAATAAGAGCATATGTAATTAGTCAGGTTTGTGGTTAGTGGGACATTTCCAAAACCAAGGTGGCATGGGTAATTCACTAACCATAAGATCTGAGAGGCTGTCAGGCTAGTTTTAGACTACATCAGGTCGAATTCTATCCCCCCAGATGCTCACTCTGCCAAATTGTCCCCAGCATCAAAATCTGGAATAAAATGAAGAGAATTATGAATCAGTAATTCAAATACATCCAGATTAATTATCTACAAATACTTTGAAAATCTCAATATGATTCATACCTTCTATGCATTTACAAGGGAAGTGGAATTCAAATATTTGCCAAACCCATCAGTGATGAAGGAATGCACTGTTATGCCGCAGAAATTTAGAACGCTGATTTAAGATCTCAAGGCCATCTCACACACACACACAAATAAAAGTATTTCTTAATTCCTGCAAAAGCTAATAAGAATATTGAGGTCTTGGGAATCATTGATCTTCTCCTTATTGCTGAAGAAAATTTGGTTGGGAGAAACAGAATATAAACTTAAGTGACAACGTGGAAATTAACAATCTTTTGAAAACTGCAAGTAATTACATTCCCAAAGGCATTTCTAAACAGATTCTGGCCAAATGTTGCTAAAGCACTGTCCAGAGTAATGTCCCTGGTTGCCCTGGGTGTTACTTTTCAATTTTGCATTAGCTTGTCTCAGACTCTATTTCTCTGGAGACCCAAAAAGGCCATAATCAAAGCAGTTCAGGAAATTTGGTTTAAAGATTTTATTTATTTATTCATGAGAGACACACAGAGAGAGGCAGACTTAGGCAGAGGAAGAAGCAGGCTCCCTGCAGAAAGCCTGATGCTGGACTTGATCCCAGGGCCCCAGGATCATGATCTAAGCCAAAGGTAGATGCTTAAACACTGAACCACCCAGATGCCCTGAGTTCAGGAAATTTTGACTGTTCTGTGTTCATCTAGCTTTCTGAAGAATCAGAGGGAAATCAATGTAGCCTGTAATAGTATTTGGTTAGTTTTCAGGAAATTTTGAGATGAGATAGACCAAAGAGAACCGCACAGAAGCATTTATAGTCCAAGTATGACCCATTGTTGAGATCATATGTATGTAGAATATATTGATCAGTAAAATTAATAATCTGCAATATCAGAACTGGTGCAAAACTATCCATGGTTTGGGACTAACACTGAGGGATTCCATAATTGAAGGATGGGAGACAAAAAGAGGAATGATAAAACATTTAAGCATTTCTTTCCCCATGAACTTGGAAGGTAGCAGAAGTAAAAAATGATGAAAAAATTTCAGAAGAAGGGAGTGCCAAGGTGGCTCAGTTGTTTAAGCCTCTGCCTTCCACTTGAGTCATGATCTTAGGGTCCTGGGATCCAGCACTGCGCTGAACTCCATGCACAGTGGGGAGTTTACTTGCAAATGGTCTCCCTTTGCCCCTCCCTGCATTCATGCACATACACTCTCTCTCCAAAAAAATAAATAAAATAAATAAAATATTAAAAAAATTTTTCAGAGGAAGGAAGCATTCAAATACAGCAAAGCATTTATTCTGTTCACCATTCAGTTCTTTCTCCTGTCACTGGATGTTCAAAGGTTGCTTAGACTCAGTTTCATCTGCAAATATTGAGTTTAACTAGTTTAACTCGTCTTTACCTCTCTACCACAAACAAATCCATACATATTTCTCTTGTATTTAAAATGTCAGGAAATAAAATTTTGTAGCCTCTAATCTGATTTGGATCAAACTGGTCAGCAAAACAATAAGAATAACAATAATTTATCCAAAGAGCCTTGATTGGTTCAACTTATTTTAAATTCATTAAACTATTTAGTACTTACAATAATGCATATTTTGACATAAATATCATTACCTTTTATGCATATAAGAACACGGAAGTTTCAGGGATCCCTGGGTGGCTCAGCAGTTTGGCGCCTGCCTTTGACCCAGGGCATGATCCTGGAGACCCGGGGTCGAGTCCCATGTTGGGCTTCCTGCATGGCTCCTGCTTCTCTCTCTGCCTGTGTCTCTGCCTCTGTGTGTGTGTGTCTCTCTCTCTCATGAATAAATAAATAAAATCTTAAAAAAATAATAAAAGAACACAGAAGTTTCTAGAGGTTAAATAATTGGTTCAAATAACCAGTAAACAAGAAAATTGATATTTCTAAATTTGCTGCTTGCTTCCAGGCTTTGAAATGAAGGAGTCTAACTGATGGAGTTCAGGATAGGCTGCCCCAAAATGTGCCACTTTGACATGTGGATTGTTCTGAGCTGAAAACAATCAGATCTAAAGGATTCAAGAAGACATTTTTTCTTCCCCACTAACTGCCTAAAGAATTTAGAGGGCCTGATTAGGAAGAGAGGTACCACCAGAGATACCTACAGTGTGGGGTAGGTAAACTGTGGGGTACTCTGCAGGGCTTGCTTCAAATTTCCCTCTGTGGCCCATTGAATCCCTACTCTCTTCTTTTAACTCAGGATAGCATATAAACCTGTTGCCTGAATGTCAGGGAGCTTAATTTCCTTTGGATTCTCATGCATATCAAATTAAAATTTGTGTTTCTCTTGTTACCCTGCCTTATATCAATTTCATTGTTAGACCCTCGGACAGCAGTGTGCAGACAGCAGTATGCAGGCAGCCATACCTAGAGGGGAGGCAGGCAAGAGCAGATTGGCCTCGGCCTCACTACGCCTGGATGCCAGGGACCATAACGATAGCCCTGGAGCAGGTGCCTGCTCCAGGGAAGTGCTGTCCTCCTAAAGCCAGGGGCAGCTGCAAAGACCTTCTGACCTTTGTCCTGGAGGGCACATGGTGCAACCGGACATGCAGCATCTGTGTTATGAACAGGCACCACTAAAGCAAGGGAGGCAGAGGGGCTGGGTGTGCCTGTGAAGGCCGCAGAAGAGGGGAGTCCTCTGCAGGCTACAGGTCAGCACGCTGGACAGGGAGGGTGGGAGATGCCACCCTTATGGGCTCCAGTGCCACTGTCCTGATTTTTTTTTTTTTTTTTTTTTTTTAGAGAGACTTCTGGTTTGTATTGTTAAGTAAGAGCAAATAAAGCCACACAGTCACAAACAGAAAAATGCAAAAATACAAATATATCTTAGGAAAGAAACGAGCCTCCTAATCCTGGCTCCACAGGTTTGCATCGATCATAAGAGCATCAAGAATGATGTAGAAGGTAGCACCTCAATGTTTACATTAACAGCTCAGGAGCAGGAGGCAGTCTCCACTGTAGGAAGTGGCACTTCTGTGACATGAAGCCCTGTTACACTTAACATCAGGTCTGGGTTCACAAACACTCCGGAATACCTTCATCTTTGTTGATTTGGCCTCCTCATATGTCTGTGTAGTGGGTCAAATAATGGCCCCCAAAGATCCGATGACCTAATCCCTGGAATCTTCTACTGTCATTTGCTGTGAAGACTATGTTTACTTCACTAAATTGCCTACAGACCCCTGTTGAGAATTAGTTGACCAATGTGTGCAGGTCTATTTCTGGACTCTCTAGTCCAGCCCATTGATCTGGTTATCTAGCTTCATGAAAATGACACACTGTTTTGAATACAGCAGCTTTATAATATACCTTGAAATGAGAATATGTAAGTTCTCCTGCTTTGTTATTTTTAAAGTTATGTGAGTTAACGCAGTTTCTTTACATTTCTATACACATTTTACATCACTTTGGAAAATAATGAGCATGTTTTCATTTCATTTCTTTCATATTTTATAGGGAATTACTTAAATCTAAAGATTTATTTGGAGATAATCCGCATCCAAATAGTATTGAGTCATCTGGCCCATGAGCACAGTATTTCTTTCTATTAATTAAGCTAATTAATAGAATATATACTTATACTTTCAACATAGTTTTTATAAAGTTTTCAGTATATGTCTTGCTCCTATTTTGTCATATTTTTCCTTAGGTATATTTGATGATATTGGAAATGGAATTTTAAAAGTCCAATTTCTATTTGGTAGTTTCCAATACAAACTATCCAATTGATGTTATATATTGATCTTATATGGCACAACCATGATAAACTCACATTAAAAATAAAGTCTTTTGGGGTACCTGGGTGGCTCAATGGTTGAGCATCTGCCTTTGGCTCAGGTCGTGATCTCAGGGTCATGGGATCAAGTCCCACATCAGACTTCCTGAGGCAAGCCTGCTTCTCCCTCTGTCTATGTCTTTGCTTCTCTCTCTGTGTCTCTGATGAATAAAAAAATAAAATCTTAAAAAAAATAGTCTCTCTTATTGAACAACAGTTTTGTAGAACTGGAAGTTTTTACCATGACACAACTATAAGAAAAGTTCTATATAAAAAGTTCTAAGAGGGGCAGCCCAGGTGGCTCAGTGGTTTAGCACAGCCTTCAGCCCAGAGCCTGATCCTGGAGACCAGGGTTTGAGTCCCACCCACATCAGGCTCCCTGCATGGAGCCTGCTTCTCCCTCTAGCTGTGTCTCTGCCTCTCTTTCTCTCTCTTTGTGTGTCTCTCATGAATAAATAAATAAAATATTTTTTAAAAAAGTTCTAAGGAATGTGTAGAAAATCTCCATAATTTAGAATTATCAGAGAAATGCTGGACAGATGGGGAGTGAGTTTAAATATATTCACTTATGTTTTATTTTTGTGAGAGTTTGTGAAGGATAAGAACGATTTTTTTCTAATGTTGGGTAGAATTCACCACCAAAGTTATCTGGATGGGGGATGTGAAGACAACGCAATAAATTATTATTTAAAAAATATTTATTTATTCATGAGAGACAGAGAGGCAGATAGACATAGACAAAAAGAGAAGCATTCTCCCCACGGGGAGCCCAATATGAGATTCCATCCCAGGACTCCGAGATCACACTCTAAGCTGAAGGCAGATGCTCATCCACTGAGCCAGCCAGGGATCCCTTAAATTACTTTAAGATTTAAAAAAGGACAATTGATAATATCTTTAATTTTAAGGAGCTTGCATAGTTTATATCATTTGAAAATTTTTTTCATTTTACTAAGGTGTTGGATTTATTAGTCTTAATAAGATCAATATGTCTTTTATTATTATTTTAAAAATCTGTAGAATATGTAGTAATATCACTTCTGTTATAAAAACAGCTATGTGTAGCAATCAATAAGTCATAAATATCTCAGGAATCAAGATCCAGGAAACTAAAGCCAAATTAAACAAAATAGAAATAACTATAAAATAAACTAAGAAAAGAAATCACTAACATAACTAACATTATAAAATAGAGAATAGCTAAAAATCAAAGATTAATTCTCTGAAAGAACTAATAAAACTCAGATTTTTTTTTTATTTTGTTGCATAACATTCTTTCCAGTGGGGTAGGAATTTCTCTGACCTGTCCTCAAGAACTCCAAGAGCCCCAAGAGTTCCCAAACAATACATGTACAGACACAATCATCACACACACACACACACACACACACACACAGAGGGACATGACATTTGTATACTTAAAAAAAAAAAATCCAAAGCACTTTGGAAAGGGTCTACATTAAGCCACCAAACAGAACTATGAATAACTTGTCAAAGCTAATTTCCTATGGAACAGACAAAATGTTTCCCCATCATATTCCAGAGGCTTGAATTAGGAGGAAAAAAGATATTAGTTATACATGTGAAAGTTTCTAAAAGTGGAAACATCAAAAGAGTGCTCCCAACACTAAGATAATCACTATTACCTCCATGATTTCTCTTGGATTTTGCCTTGGCTCTGGGGCAGGAGTAACTAAATCAAGTAAAGTTTGTGTGGAAGCAATGTAATTATTCTGCTGAGAAAAGACAAGTCTCTGGGAAGAGAGAAATGTCCAGACAAATATAAATGGAAGCACAGAGCTGAGATTGGGTGATGTGATTCAATGGACAAAGAGGTAAACAATATTTGAGAGAAAAGTTTCCTTAAAGCAGAAAACAAATAAGTAAAAAAAATTCTAAAGGTCTAGTAGTCTGCTGATTTCATTACTTCCCTAATAGGCACATTGGAATATATGTTAAATTTTCAGCCTTTCTGACATTACTTATTTTGTTATTAACATATGATTGTTCATGAAACAAGAAGTTCTAGATATGTAAGAACAATGCATACAGTCAAATAAAAGAGGAAGATATGACCCTAGAATTTAATTCAGTTCCTCTTTGTTTGCATCTTAATTTGTGCAGATTTATTATCAGGAAAAAAGAAAGATAAAAAGAGAAAGATAGGGGCAGGCCAGGTGGCTCAGCGGTTTAGCGCTGCCTTCAGCCCAGGGCCTGATCCTGGAGATCCAGGATCGAGTCCCACGTCGGGCTCCCTGCCTGGAGCCTGCTTCTCCCTCTGCCTGTGTCTCTGCCTCTCTCTCTCTCTCTCTGTGTCTCTCATGAATAAATAAATAAAATATTAAAAAAAGAGAAAGATATACCACATATTTTTACTGCTCAAACTGGAAAAAACACAGTTCACAAGAAGAAACACTATTACAGAACATAGGATTATTTGAAATGGAGAAAACATACTGCTGAATGGTAACAGAAGGACAGGGCAGAAATCAGAAGTACTTTGGATCTGTTAGATTTGCAAAATTTTCCTGAACAAGAAAACATTAAGAGTGTGAATTACACATGAGACATGGACCCTCAAACATGGGAGTGAATCCTAATTAGAAGAGATTGCTGAAATACAGCCATAATGCTGATAGATTCTAGAGTGTGTTTGTAGATGGACCCAGTGTAGTTGACTGAAAGCACCGAGCAAAGGGACACATGAGAGGAAAGGCAGGGAAAGAGGGAAATATATAACTTGACTTTTCAATGTGCCTTATTCTGTGTTAAAACTTCACGTGTGTTAGTCCAAGTGATATTATATCTTCATGAAGTATAACATTACTCCATTTCATAGACACTCAAATAACTAAATCAAATTTCCAAGACCCAGAGATAAAAGCTTACAGAGTCAGTGTGTCACCCAGCTCTCTCTGACCCCAAAGCCTGTCATTGTAACAGTGTGATGACCTCTGATATTAGCAAGTTAGATCCAAACCATTTGGGGAGACTTATAAGATAAACAAGTGAGAAGGTTGGATTTTATTCCAAGAATAATAGGGTTCCATATACAGTTTTTGGAGATAGCAGTGATTTGATCAGAGAAGTGCTGGAGAATGGCATTTCTTGATTACCTCAAATTCAAGTGCTCACACTTGGAATTAATTGAACCCTATAAAGTGGAGATTATGAGCTGAATTACAATGACTTGCTTCTTTAGCTCTTAACAACTTCAGAGGTCATTCAGTTAAGTTCCCCAAAGAAAACTTAGATGCTTTCTGTAACGTCACAAATGATAAATGCTCTTCAGACACAGAACTGAAAGCACAATGAAAATCACTTTATTTACTTGAATTCTGAATGTGCCACTTTAGACCACACCTTCCGCATGGCGATTTTCATCTCCATGTTTCTTAAGGTATAGATGAGAGGATTCAGCATGGGAGCAATTACAGTGTAAAACACAGAGATTTCCTTATCCTTGTTCTCACTCCCTGCAGGTAGAACATAAGTATAGATACAAGGCACAAAGAATAAAATGACCACCATTACATGAGAGCTGCACGTGGAGAGAGCTTTGCGTCTCCCTACAGAGGAGTGGGTCCTAAGATTATATAATATGAGAATGTAAGAAGCCACCAGGACAAGAAAAATGACAACCACCACCATTCCTGAGTTTGCAATCACTAAGATACTAACAACACGAATATCTCTGCACACCAGTTTCAAAAGAGGCTTCACATCACATATGTAATGATCTATCTGATTAGGACCACAGAAAGGTAAATTGAGTACCATGAGCAATAGAGCAACAGAGTGCCAAAACCCCACACCCCAGGCCATAAAAATCAACAGGTTACACCTCCTCCGGTTCATGATGACCATGTAATGCAGGGGCTTGACAATGGCAACATAGCGGTCTAAAGCCATGGACACCAAGATGAATATCTCCACCCCTGCCAGCAAGTGGGCAGTGAAGAGCTGGGTCATACAGTTGTTATAGGAAATGTTTTTTCTTGCTGCACCTAAGTCCCTGATTAGCCTGGGGACCACAGTGGAGGTGTAGCAGAGGTCCATGAGGGAAAGGTGACAGAGAAAATAGTACATCGGATGTTCAATTAGATGGCTGCAGGTGATCGTGAGTAAGATAATGAAGTTTCCCATTAAGACAGCCAGGTAGCAGAGCAGGAACAAGAAAAAGAACAGTAGTTCTAGTTGCTTATTTCCCCATAGCCCCATGAAAACAAATTCTGTGACATTGTTCTGATTTTCCATGAGGTTGAGGTGATTCCAGAGACACAATAGAAGCTTAGTTCACCTGAAATGATAAAGAACATATGACATTTTTAATAATCCTTTTTAAATTTTTGGAGTTTTTTTTTTAGATTTTATTTATTCATTAGAGAGAGAGAGAGAGAGAGGCAGAGACATAGGCTGAGAGAAAAGCAGGCTCCATGCAGGGAGCCCGATGCAGGACTGGATCCTGGGACTCCAGGACCATGCCCTGAGCCAAAGGCAGAAGCTCAACCGCTGAGCCACCCAGGCGTCCCTTTGGAGTATTTTCACACCAAAAAAATATGCATGTTGAGGAGGGATTATTACACTCAGTCTTTTAAATTGTTTTGGCTTAAGGCTATTATCACATTTCAAATGATGTTTAATGACAGCATACTTTATACACATTTTGCATGCACTTAACTCACTATAACCCAAGAGTTACTATTCTGATACTCATTGTTCATATGAGTAAACAAAAATGGGTGGGTTCAGATAATAATACCTATTCATTCAGATATTAAGCAGTAACCTAAGATATGAACCTGTATCTGATGCAAAGTTCTATTCTCTTTAGAGCTATGCTACATTAGCCACTGACCAAATGGACTTCTACCTGTTTTCTACCTCCTTAAAAGATACATTTTTTCCATCTCTGCCATTAATGGAGAAATATACTGCTGAATAGCAGCAATTAACACTCAAAAGACTATAAGCAATTCTCTCTCCTATATGCTATTTCTAATAATTTATGAAGTCACAATCTCACGCCACATTCCATACACAGTAGAACTAAATATTTATTCTTAAAATAAAAGCAAAATCAAGATTCTTAATCATAGCAGATAAATAACCTGAATTAGTTGATAATATATTTGGTGACTCTTCTTGGCAGTTTGGTCAAGATTCAGAGCATGGAGAGGCTGGAAATGGAATGGGAGGCATAACCTGGGTATCTGAATACAGAAATACAGGTTATTATTATATAAAACGTTTCTATTTTCTCAAATCATTCTAAAGACACATTTTAGAGGTTGCTGTTTAAAATGTTAGAAACATTGTGGTAAGGTAGTTGTTTTTTGATGGCATATTGAAGAAACCAAGGTGATTAGAGAGTGTCCTGTGTATTTTTTTAAAAGATTTTATTTATTTATTCATCACACACACACACACACACACACACACACACACAGAGGCAGAGACATAGGCAGAGGGAGAAAGCAGGCTCCATGCAGTGAGACCAATGTGGGACTCGATCCTGGGACTCTAGGATCATGCCCTGGGGCAAAGGCAGGTGCCCAACTGCTGAGCCACCCAGGCATCCCGTGTCCTGTGTATTTAACCACGCAGTTAGAGTAGTGCAGCTGCCTAGTTACAGTAGACCTAGGAACAGAGAGTGAATATGTTGAACCATCACCTTTTACCCATAACCAAAGGTCTGCCCTCAACAAAAACATGATTTGCCTAGAAAGCTCTCAATGTGAATGAATTATTTTAATGGCACAAGCGGGAGAACAGTATGATGTAGTGGACAGTGTCTGGTCTAATGATCATGAAGGTGAGCATCCAGGCTCCTATGTCTTGTCACCTTTTTCTTGTTAGCACTGAGTAATTCATTCCCTCTGATTCTTCTCCAGCTGGTAAGTGGAAGTAAAAATACTGGATCCATTTGCCTTGTGCCAAGAGCAAAATGGAGAGCATTTAAGAATATACAATAGAGGGTCTTAGGATTCTAACTTGTCATGTCCACAGAGAGTACTCCCAAAAATATTTGGAGAGGAAAAACAGTTGTATAAAAAATAGATATCAGAATTTTCTTCATCAATTAATTGGTTTTAACTGTGTATTTTATATTCTGCCAGAGGAGATAGGTCGAAGATTTTATATAAGGATAAGGAAAAAAAATTGACGTAGGAATAAGTTTGTTCTAGGTTCAACATAGAGCTTAGCAAAGTACTTCTTTATATATAAATGGAGAATATCCACGCCTAACCTTTGTTTATACAGAAGAATATGATCAGTTAGAGGACATATATAAATCCCAGGGTAGTTTTTCATTAAAATTGTAGAACAAAAATAAAAAAAAATCAAAACCGTAGGAAATGCAACTCTTGGTTTACAGTGTGTCCTTAACAGTGGTGCAAACCTCATCATCTCTTAACATAAGGTCCAGTACTGATCAACCTACAATGCTTAAAAATCAGTTGTGAAAATTTAGATCAATATAGAAAAATATCCTTCAAAGCAGCTCCTATAAAGTTTCTCCTGAGAATCATCTGGGAAAAAAGAAAAAAATCCATAAAATACCCCTGTGACTTTTTCCTCTCTTTCCCTTTCCCTATTCTTTGTCTCTCCCTCTCTCTCCCAAAATATCATACTGTACTCACCTTTATTGTACTCACCCTTCTTCTTGTGATAATATAAGATGATAAAATGCCTACATGATGGGATGAAGTGAGGCAAATGAGGTAGGCATTGTGAGGTAGTGTTAGCTACTCTTGACCTTACAATACATCAAATGAGGATCATCTGCTTCTGAACCATGCTTGACAGCAGGTAACTGACCCCATGGAACATGAACCATGAGTAAAGGAGTCTACTGTATTATTGTCCTTGTTTTGCAAATAGGGAAACTTGAGTCTAAGATTGCACAAGTACTAAGAGGGAGGTCTACTCTAAACCATTGATTTCAGCCATATGTTTTGTAAGTGCCTATTTTTTCATTATACTTAGGTGTTATATTCAAAATACAAATAAAGGCTTAAAATCCTCATCAATTGCACTCAAGATTTTCCTGAATGTACTGTCTTGAAAATAACCACCAACAAAGTTATTACAGAAGAATTTAAAAATTTAAATTATGAAATCAAATTTTTATAAAATGAAGATTTATGGACATTACAATTATTTTCTCTGTATCTTATATATATATTATATACAATATATATGTCAAGGTGATCTTTCAGGCATTTCTTTTTACTTTCTGTGTCTGTACCATGCAACAGCAAACAGATATGATGCACCTCTGACTCTCCTGTGAATCTTGCATCCAAAGGAGCTTTCAGGAAAACATTGTTGGGAATACCACGAATTAAAGCATGAAGGGGTCCTGAGGGGGAAACTCCCACAGGCATCTTATAGAGCCAATGTGTTTGTGATTATAATTTGAAAAATAAAGCCTGTATTAGTAGAGCGGTCATATAGATGGTCTTGAGGCTTACTTGGTATATTTCTTTTTTTTTTTTTTTTTAAGATTTACTTATTTGAGGGAAAGAGCAAGGGGAAGGTCAGAAGGACAGAGAGAGAGAGAGAGAGAGAGAGAGAGAGAGATAGAAAGAGAATCCAGAAGCAGACTCCCCACTGACCATGGAGCACAAGGTGGGCTGGATCCCAGGACCCAGAGATCATGACCTAAGCTGAAATCAAGAGTTGGATGCTTAACCAACTGAGACATTCTGGCACCCCTTGATTTATCTCTTGAGGGTTATTACCTAAATGATTTAATATTTTTGTAATGTTATAGTACTGATGTAATGTGAATATCTATTTTTCTCTCTCTCCTCTCCTAGAATAATTTCCTCAAAGACTGGAGATATATATATGTACATACAACTTTTTAATTGTTCACATAATCTGAGTTAAATATACAAAGAGATTATAGAAAATTATTAATATCTTACTCATCAACATAGAGTCATTGCCATTAGCATGAAGATTTTGAAATAATTCTCAATGGTTAGTTACATCCATTGGAAACTTTGAAATCCTATACATTGTTTTGTGTTACTAGGTATCATCTAATAGTAGGGTATCAGTTAGAATTTGGAAAATGCCACGATGCACAATTATTTTCCTTATTTTAGTTTTGTTTTTATTTTACATTGTTTGAGTAAATCCAATTGAGTGAATTGTAGTCCTTTGTTCATAGCAGCAATCCACATGGGTTCATACTAGATCCATGTAAGTCTAATTTTACTTTATATTTTTTTTATTCATTGTTCATTTGTACTTCTGCTTGCCACTTTTGTGCACCTACTGTATTCAATTGTACTCAATTCCACTAGCCCAGGACATTGTATATTCCTTGTGATTTTCCTACAACTATCCACAACTTGAATATAACCTCTCCCAATACTATCTTCAAATTATGGGATTTGGTCTGTCTTCTTGTGGCATGACCTTTCTCATGGATGCACTTAATAATCTAGCCCCCAAATACATAAGTTTAGATAATTCATATGAAGAAAAATATGAATCTACCTTCACTGAGGAAGATTTCAACCTTCCTTTTAAAATTATTGATGCATAAGGAACGCAGTAAGTAAGGAGGGTATAAAAGATCTGAACAATAGAACTTAAAAGTATAGGGATATATACATCATATATATTATATATAACATATATAATACATAATATATAATTATACATCTAACAAGGATATATAGATGGAAACACATAAAATTAATTATTTTGTATGCATAGATGGGATATACATATAATAATTTATTAGGTTATTTTTAAAAGCTTCACCATATTTAAAGATGTGATGTTATACCAAACTCCGAGTACAATAAAAGGTATAAGTAGATACAGATATAGGTAGATATGAACATAAATACACAGACAAGTACATTATTGGTAATTAAAACTATATTTTGCAAAATATCTAGTTTGTTAAGAAACAAATCACACTGGAAATAAAAATTTACCTATATTTGAAATATAAGGAACATACTGCCTGTCAAAGTTTATAGGATATAGGAATAGTGGTACTTTTGAAGAAAATTATAACTTTAATATTTTCATTAGAAAAAAAGAAAATCTGAAAAAGAATATATCATTAGAAGACAGGAGCCCATCAAAAAGTAATATGAAGAAAACATAGGCAAATCAAAGTGAAAATTAAAAAGAAATAATAAATTTTTTTATTGAATCTTTGAAGAAAAACTTTCAAAATAGTTGAAGTTTTAACAATATGGATCAATCTAAAAGAAAAAGATATAGTATTTAGTGAAGGATAACATAACTATTGGTAAAAATGGAGAGTAGAAATATAAAACATTATCAACAACCAAATGCCAATAATTTTAAAGGATAACAGAAAAACATGTTTCTACAAAAAATTATAACAAAACTAACCGGAGAAGAATTACAGAAGATAACTAGTCTATAACTAGTAAAACTAGAGTTAAACAAAAATAATCCTGTGAAAAAAATACCAGTCTCAAATGGATTGATGATTGATTGATTTTTTATTTATGATAGGCACACAGTGAGAGAGAGAGAGAGAGAGGCAGAGACACAGGCAGAGGGAGAAGCAGGCTCCATGCACCGGGAGCCCGACGTGGGACTCGATCCCGGGTCTCCAGGATCGCGCCCTGGGCCAAAGGCAGGCGCTAAACCGCTGTGCCACCCAGGGATCCCCGGATTTATAAGATTTTACCTTAGTTTTTCAAAATAGATTATTCCACTCTCTTACAGTTTCTCATAAATGAGTAAAAATGAAACTATCATTAATTCATTTTGCAAGGCTATGGTTACAAGGAAATACAATTAATCTTTGATCCTTTTCTGAGGATGACTGTAAAAATTTTAATAAAAAATTAAATTACTTTAACTTTATAAAAAAGTCAATGTTCCATCACCAATTTTATCCCAAATATTCTTTAATAGTTTATTATCAGAAAATTGAAAAATATATCATCAAGCTGGAAACTAAAAGTGAAAAACCAAATAAATATTTCAATAGATGCAGAAACAGCATGTGATAAACTTACAAGTTCATCATAAAAATGTTTACCAATATTAAAAATCAAATATATATTAATACAAAGGAACTTGCCTAATACTAAAAATATTTCTTAAAAATCCTACATAAAATGTTATTTTAGAGGGATGAAGTTAGATACATTCTCTTTAACAACAAGAATGAGACAAATGCTCATTTCTATCACCATTCTTTTCAACACTGTAATGTAGCACAGTGAGACAAAAATCCGATCTGTATGGCCACCTGGGTGGCTCAGTGGTTGAGTGTCTGCCTTTGACTCAAGTCGTGATCTTGGGGTCCTGGGATTGAGTCCTGCAGCAGGCAGAAAGCCTGGTTCTCCCTCTGCCTGGTGTCTCTGCCTCTCTCTCTCCATGAGTTTTGCTGAATTGATTGAGTTTTCCTTTCACAAATGAGTTCTCTGTAGCATGAGATACTGTTTGATAGCATTATACCCACAGTCGACCTTCTCTGAACACTGGAGTCAATCCTCTCAAACCCCGCTCTTGCTCTATCTACAATTTTATGCACTCTTCTAAATCTTTTGTTGTCATTCCAACAATCTTCACAGCATCATCACCAGGAGTAGATTCCATCTCAAGAACCACTTTCTTTGCTCCCCCATAAAAAGCAACTCCTCACATGTTGAAATTTGATTATGAGATTGCAGCAATTCAGTCACATCCTCATCCTCCACTTCGGATTCTGGTTCTCTTGCTATTTCCACCGCATCTGCAATTACTTCCTCCACTGAAGTCTGGAACCCCTCAAAGTCATTCATGAGAGTTTAAATCAACTACTTTCCAACTCTTATTAATGTCAGTATTTTGATCTCTTCCCATGAATTACAAATGTTCTTAATGGCATCTAGAATGGTGGATCTTTTTCAGAAGGTTTCAGTTTACTTTTCCCAGATCCATCAAGGAATCACCATCTATAGTAGTTGTAGCCTTACAAAATGTATTTCTTAAATAATAAGATTTCAAAATCAAAACTACTCCTTGCCCATATACTATAACAGATGTTACATTAGTATGAAAATGTGAATCTCTTTGAATATCTCCATCAGAGCTTTTGGGTGACCAGGTGCATTGTTAATGAACCATCATATTTGGAAAGGCATCTTTTTTTTTTTTTCTGAGCATCAGACCCAAGAGTGGGTTTCAAATATTCAGTAAACCATGTTGTACACAGATGTGCAACATGTCATGCAGCCTTTGTCATTCTACTTATGGAACATAAACAGAATAGATTTAGCATAATACTTAAGGGTCCCAGCATTTTCAGAATGGTAAATGAACATTTTCTTTATCCTTTCTCCATTGATGGACAGTAAGGTTATTTTCATACCTTAGATTTTATAAATAGTTTTGCAATAGAAGAATGAAAGACTTTCTGTGAAAAACCACAAAATACTTTTGAGGGTAATTAAAGAAGACCTAATTAAATAGAAACACAGTTCATATTCATGGCTTAGAAGACTATAACAAAATAAGATGGCAATATTCCTCAAGTGATCTATAGATTTCATGCAACCTTTACAAAGATATCAATAGCCCTTTTTGTCAAATGGAAAGTTAATCTTAAAATTTAAAAACATTGTATGGGCTCCAGAAATAAAATAATACAAGTTCTACACAAATTCTTTCAGAAAATGGAAACAATACTACACAATTAATATATGAGGTTGGTATTACCTAGATGACAAATTCATATTACAATAAAAAAATGACAAACATCCATTATGAACTCATTCTCAAAGATCTTAAACAATGTACCAGTAAACCAAATCCATCAATGTTGCTTTAAAAATAATAATTAGCCATGATGATGTAGAATTTTTGCTAGGAATAACAGGTTGATCTAACATTTAAAAATCCATGTAATTCACTTAATTAACAGAATGAAGAATTAAAAGGTGATTTCAAGTTGATATAAACATCACTGGATAAATTTCAATTGATTTTTATGATTACAAAAAGACTTTAACAGGTGCACCTGAGTGACTCAGTCATTTAAATGTCTGTCTTTGGCTTAGGTCATGATCCCAGGGTCCTGAGATTGAGCCCTGCATTGGGCTCCCTGCTCAGCAGGGAAGCCTGCTTCTCCCTCCACCCCTCACCCCACTCTCATGCTCTCTCTCTTACTCTGTCTCTCAAATAAATAAATAAAATATAAAAAAGAATATCTTAACAAATGAAGAAAAGAATTGTTCAGCTTGATAAGAAGCATATCTATAAAACCTACAAGTATTATATTATTTAATAGTAAATTCCTTTTTTTTAGGATTGGAACAAGTCAACCGTGTCCACCCATCATTTCTTTTCTGCATTGTCTCTTACATTCTAGTCATTGCAATAAGAGGAAAAAAGAAGTAAAGACATGCAGATTGGAAAGGAAGAAGCAATTTGCAAAAGTAGATTTATGTTAAGATGACATGATTATGTAGGCAGAAAGTGTTAAGTGCCTAAAAAAATTTTAATGGACCTAATTAATTAATTTAGTAAGGTCACAAGATACAGTGTAAAGACAAAATATCATACATACTTCTATAATTGCAACAGTTAGAAATTAAGATTAGAAACAATACTATGTAGAATATTATTTTAAAACATAAAATTTTGAGGTGTGTCTGTGTGGCTCCATTGATTGAGTGTCCAACTCTTGGCTCAGGTCATGATCTGGTGGTTGTGAGATCTAGCCCTCTGTCAGGCTCCATGCTCAGCAAAGAGTTGGTTTGATATTCTCTGCCTCTCCCTCTTCCTCTATCCTCCCCCAACTTGTGCTTTCTCTCTAAAATACTAAAATAAATAAGTAAAATATTTTTTTTTAATTGAGAAATATATATTTTTTATTTTTTTAGAGAAAGAGTGTAAGTGTGGGGTGAGGGCAGAGGGAATAGGAGAGAGAGAATCTCAAGCTCAAGACCCTGAGATCATGACCCAAGTCAAAATGAAGAGTCAGATGCTCAACTCAACAACTGAGTCACTCAGGCACTCCCGGAATAAATTGTAAATTCATTCCTGTATATTCAAGAAATGTACATGAAAACTAGAAAGCACTGCAGAGAGAAATTAAGTACAAAAATGAAGAAATATACCTTGATGTCATTTCATGTTTTCAATACAATTCAAATAACAATCTCAAGAATATTTTAAAAGAAATTAACAATTCTATTCTGAAATGTATATAGAAATATACAAATTTATTGAAATCTAGAAGATAAAATCATTTAAAAAAAAACCCACAACACAGTTTTAATGCTTACTCTACTTAAATTCAAGAATTGCTGTAAAGCTCCCATTATCGTGCTGTGTGGTATTATCATAAGGATAAACACTGAGACCTCAAAACAAACAAACAAACAAACAAAAAATGCCCAGAAATAAGCCTGAGTATATGAATTTTTACAAAGATCAGGTAATTCAATGAGAAAAGTATAGACTTTTCCACAAATTATACTGGATCAATCGGGATATCCATAGTAGAAAAAGAACAAAAGTAATCTAAAACCACAACCTCACCTCACACCACACCACACACAAAAATCAACTCAAAGTGGGTCAGAGGCCAAAAATGTTAAAGCTAAATCCACATAAATTCCAGAAGAAATTTTTTGAACTTGGTGGTCGACCAATATTGAATATTTGTTAGATATAAAACAGTAGGGGATCCCTGGGTGGCGCAGAGGTCTAGCGCCAGCCTTTGGCCCAGGGCGCGATCCTGGAGACCCGGGATCGAATCCCACATAGGGCTCCAGGTGCATTGAGCCTGCTTCTCCCTCTGCCTATGTCTCTGCCTCTCTCTCTCTCTCTCTCTCTCTCTCTCTCTCCGTGTGATTATCTTAAATAAATAAAAATTTTAAAAAAGATATAAAACAGTATTCATGAACCATAAGAAAAGATTAAAAATTGGAATTCATCAAAGTTTTAAAATTCAGTGCCTATCAGGTAACACCATTTATAAAAGAAGAGGCAATCCGTGGAGTAGCTGAAAATTTTGTATATATGCGTATCATATATGTGATAAAGACCTGAATTATATGTAAAGAACATTTATAATTTAGTAATCAGGAAACCAGAACCCTTATTTTTAAGTTATGCAAATGACTTGTACAAAAGTACACAAAAGAAGGTATACAAATGGCCAATAATAAGATGACATAAAATTTCAACATCATGCGTCATCAAAGAAAGCAAATTAAAACCACAACAATGCATCATCACATGGCCCTTAGAATGACTCAAAGGAAATAACTAACAGTACCAAGTGACAAAGATGTTGAACAACTGGGAGTCTTCTTGTGTTTTGATCTCTCTCCACAATTTTAATGTCGCCTAGTACGCTGTACTAACCAAACCATGAATCCCAAAGAAAACTGAGAGCCTTTTAGAATTTCTATTTACTTCCTGCCTCCTGGTGAATATGGAAAAAAAATAAACAGCTTTTGGAGGGAAGAAGTATAAAATGACTACCATTGATTTCATGCCCTCACTGCTTTAGCTCTCAAGCAATCAGTAGCAGGTTCCAGAAAAGTTTTATTATTGCTAAGAAGGCAGAAGTTCTCTCTGTGACATGAGTCAACAGGTAACTACATCAGAGATCCCACACTGGAATCATGCCATTTTTCTATTTACCTGACTTCAGCTTTCTTAAAAACTCAGGTTCACATAGAAAAAGGTGATTCTTACATGCTTGGGTTCAAAGTACATGGAATGCAATTCCCTATTCAAAATTTCATGTTTGTCTAACATGTCTCTTTAGCATGGTTTCTAAGACAAAGTCTTTCAGTCTTTCCATCAGAGGAGATAATTAATTCCTGGGAGAGAAAGTAGCAGCTATAAGACAAGGTCCTTGAACCTTTATGGAAACCTCTTTAAATATCCATGCAGTGTAAGGTGAAAATGATTTTTGTTGACCACATTTCCAGAGCAAGATTCATTATAGTTAGAATGAGCCATTTGAAGGCGTTTCCTCCACATTTCTTGCTTTTTTCCTATGGAACCAGAGCCATGTGTAGATGATTTCTCCATAGTGTTTCAAAAGAATCCATTTTAAATTCAAATCCAAAGTGTTCTGTAAATGTTTTTGAGGCTTTAGGTTAGAAGGGAAGCTTTTGATTTATAGATACACTTTCTTAAAACTGTTGATTTTGATATCAAATTATTTGAAGAATTTCTGAGTGCGTCATATCTTTTCTATTGAAAGTTACTATCTAAAAAGAGGTCAGTTTGAAGATGGGATTATTTCTGAACACCAGAAAGCATCATTAAGATCTTCTAAGTCTTTAAGGTAAGTTTTCAATATTGCTGATTATCTTAAAGATTTTTATTTCCCATATATATTAATCATTGTTTCAGTCCCTTCAAACATAGTAATGCAGTATTCCATCCTCACTTCATTTCTTCAAAAGATACTTGGTAAATATCATCTACATAAGGTGACAATGAAAAATTTGAAACTCATGGAATTGAAACCAATTGTAAGACTCTACTCTTCATCACTAGACAGCATGCTTTTGCAATGAGATGTGTTTTAATAATATAGACTCATAATCAGAGTGAAAACAAAATGTAAATATATTTCTCACATAAAAAGACACAGTTAGAATAATAAATGACACTGATATCATCAGCTGTTTAGTCTAAGCATGAAAAGATAACTCTTTCTGATAAGAAAGGCTATGACTAATTGAGTCTGTATGCCTTCTTTATTCATTGATTTTTTAAAAAATATTTTATTTATTTATTCATGAAAGACACAGCAAGAGTCAGAACATAGGAGGCGAATAAAGCTCCATTTAGGGAGTCTGATGCTGGACTTGATCCCAAGACCCCAGTATCACTCCCTGAGCTGAAGACAGACACTCAGACCCTGAGCCAACCAGGCATCCCTGCCTTCTTTAAAAGTTAAATTAGAAAAAAATATAATAAAATAAAAAATAAATAAAAGTAAATTTAGAGATGATTCTTCCTGAACATTTTGCACAGTTATATTATTGAATAATTAACACTCAAAATGTCAATCATTCCTATTGTGCATACACAGTTAAAAAGGTGATGAAGGTACTCTGTGTGTCCAACATGGTGGTGATATATTCAAATATGTTGCCTTAATCAATTAATCAATTTGCATCAAAAGCTTTGAAGTGGATATTATTAATATGCTTTATAGATGAGGAAACAAGGATGAAATGTGCTACATATGCACTCCAGATAAAAGAAAATGCAGATGGAAAAATGAGAATTCTAACCTGGTCTTTTTGATTTTCAAATCAAATAAATTAACCACAGTGGAAATCCTTTTTAGCATTTTACAGATAGTTTGCTTTGGAGATGGATTGTAATAGGGAGAACTGGGTCTGAGAGAGAGAGAAGTCAAGGTAAAAAGATCTTTCAATGAGTACAATACCACATTTTATTTGATAATTGACACTTCAAACATGTCAGTGTGTGTATGTGTGTGTCTGCTAATGTAATTGTGTTATACACATTTGTATAGTGTAATAAGTATACTCTATAGTATTAATAAGACAGTTATAACACTTATGGTCATATAAAGATTACTAATTCAATATAAGTTATAGCAATAAAGAATTTGGAAGAAATTTTTAAGTATAATTTGAACGAATCTTTGCTGTGGCCTTTCAGAATTTTTACCAGGACATAATGAACTTAAATATAAAAATGAATGAACTTGTATTAAATTATCTTGAAACTCTTGGAAAAAAAAAGGGGGGGGGGATCCTTGGGTGGCTCAGTGGTTTAGAGCCTGCCTTCGGCCCAGGGTGTGATCCTGGAGTCCCGGGATCGAGTCCCACGTCGGGCTCCCTGCATGGAGCCTGCTTCTCCCTCTGCCTGTGTCTCTCAGGAATAAAAATCTTTAAAAAAAAAGAGTTACACACTCAATTACTGAGCCAAGCAGGTGCCCATATTGCCCTTATAAAAAAAATCAATTATTTTTATTTAGCATCTTGATCTTGGCAGGGTAACAATAGTGGGAATTATCTTACAGGTTTGTGGTGGGGATTAAATCAGCAAATGTCTACAGAAACATCAAGGCCACTAAATATTCAATTTTAATAAATACTGTTGCTGTTATTATTACCACCAACATAAGTCTCTAAGACTGTTTCCACATCTCAAAATGGATGATATAATACCAGCTACACAGGATGTTTTCAGTATTAAATGGGATCCTTTACAGAGTACTTGCTACTATACCATGAGCATAACAATCGTGTTCTATGTTGCAATTATATATTTAGCAACTATAATGTTATTGTATTTAAACAATATTTTATAGTAGCTTTTGTATACTTTCTTTACATACCCACTTCCAATGCCCTATTATTCCTATGTCAACTATTATAAGCAATCTCCTAACTGGGGTTTCTATCTCTGGCTTCCATCCCCTTACTGAACTTCACCCTACTTCACCCAAGAAACATAAAGATCTTTATTAAAATTATAGCTCTATTCCCCTTCTTCAAATTTATCTTCACTTTTCTGCCTATCTTCTCAATGTCTCACCATGGTGCCCCATTTCCTAACGACAAAGGGAAAATATGTTAACCTTGCATCCTTAGCCTTTACATCATAACCTACCTCCCTTCACCTATTTCCCTATCACTTGTGTACACTACACTACTTCATGTTAGGCTTAGTCACCTCAGATGATGAAGTATACACTGATGATCTCCAGCCTGTATATTTATAAACTTCCTTATGTCTATACTCAACAGAAATTTCACCCAGGAGATAATTTAAGTAATCTTCAAGGACAAAGAACTTATGTTCTATCTCAAAAAACAATATGGAGAATAAACAACTCAGTAGAATCTAGGCTGTTATTATTTACTAGATAAAGAAGCTTAATAAATTCAAGGTTGCAATAACGAAAGGGATTCTTTTACAGGTCATGTAATTAAGTATAATATGAAATAATGGAGAATAGAAACAATGTGACAGAGTTTGTTCTACTGGGGCTCACAGAGAATCCAAAGATGCAGAAAATCGTTTTTGTTGTGTTTTTGATCATCTACATCGTCTCTGTGGTAGGCAATGTGCTCACTGTGGCAGCTATCACCGCCAGCCCATTATTGGGGTCCCCCATGTACTTTTTCCTGGCCTATCTTTCCTTCATTGATGCCTGCTATTCTTCTGTCAATAACCCTAAACTGATTGTAGATTCACTCCGTGAAAAGAAGACCACCACATTCAATGCATGTATAACCCAAATCTTTGGGGAACATTTTTTTGGAGGTGCTGATATCATCTTGCTTACTGTGATGGCCTATGACCGCTATGTGGCCATCTGCAAGCCACTGCACTACATGACCATCATGAATCGGCAGGTGTGTGGCTTGCTCATGGCAGTGGTGTGGGTGGGAGGCTTTCTTCATGCAGCCATACAGATCCTCTTTATCATCCCTCTACCTTTCTGTGGCCCTAATGTCATAGATCACTTTATGTGTGATCTGAATCCTTTGCTCAATCTTGCCTGCACTGATACCCACACTCTTGGGTTCTTTGTTGCTGCCAACAGTGGTTTCATCTGTGCCTTAAACTTCCTCCTCCTCATGGTCTCCTATGTGGTCATTCTGCACTCCCTAAGGAACCACAGCTTGGAGGCAAGACTCAAAGCCATCTCCACCTGTGTCTCCCACATCACAGTGGTCGTCTTATTCTTTGTGCCCTGTATATTTGTGTACATGAGACCTGCAGCTACTTTACCTATTGATAAAGCAGTTGCAGTTTTCTACACTATGATAACACCCATGTTAAATCCCTTAATATATGCCTTGAGAAATGATCAGATGAAAAATGCCATTAGGAAATTGTGCAGTAGAAAAGTTATTTCAGATGCGAAATAAATATGCCTGAAGTTCAACATTGATTCAATAGGTCAAAAGGACATTGGCCATTGTCAATGGATGATCTCAACAAGTAATACTTACCAAGTAAAGAAATAACTAAACTGCTATGAATAATAGATTCTGCACTGAGTGGAGCAGAAAAGTGTATAAGAAAGAGTAAACCCAACTATAAACTATGCTACAAACCTTATACATATATTAACCATCTATAAATTCTAATGTTTTTATTAATAATTCTGCTCATTTTTATACACCAGGCGTGATGAATACAAATTGCCTAATAAATCATGGTAAACAATAAATATGGGGTCATAGAAACAAAGAGTTTTTTTTTTTACCTCTGAGGGATAATTAAGATTACCCCAAGTTTCCAAAGTTCCCTTTAGATGTCAAGTCATTTTGTATTGCTCATGTCACCCATCTTATGATGCTAACCTATCAGATAGAATGAGTGTTCAAATAAATCAACATCTAATTATTTGAGAAGAATTCCTATTTATTAAATAGAGTCACACTCTACAGAGTACTTAACTACTTATTAAAAATTTTTGATAAGTCTGATGCACAATAAATATTGAATGAGTAAATAGTGGTATAAAGGAAGATGAATAAAGGCAAGAAATTGTAGAGCAAAGAAATAGTACTGGAGACAAGGGACTTTTTCCTACTCTTATCTGATTAAGATTCTTGAGAATTCTAGCTAGATCTCCTCGAGAAACCACAATTTGTTTTAACTTCTGCTTAAACTGTGTAATGAGAAAGAAATTGAAATGGAGATTCTCAGTGAAGGAGCAAATAACTTACCTTGATATTCACCATGCTCTCAACAGGATTTCCTCATCTTATGAATGTGAGCTGTTCATGTCATTGTACTCTGTTAATTAGTTTACTTGTAACATTTCATTATGAAAAGCTGTGTTTAAAAATATGTGGCTCCATCTACATGCAAAACAACTTCAGAATAAATATATTCCATTTATTTATATTTGATAACATATCCCTCTCTCATTCATCAATAGAAGTTTCTTAAGTCCAAAGAATATATCAAAGACATTGATGGTTGCTGGGCCTTCAATGATGAATTGAGAGGAACCTGGGTCTTGCCTTCACAGAGCTTAGAACCCACAGAGAAAGACCCAGAGAGGAGCAGAAAGGGACAACATCCTGTTAATAAATGGTAAGGTAGTGGCAGCACAGGGTGCTAGGAAAACATGTTTGGGGGACACACAGCAAAGATCAGGAGTCAGGAAGATTTCCTAGATAAAAAGGACATCAAAAATGGATGAAGGGGAATCATCAGAATGAAAAGGCCTATGTTGGGCTGAGAGTATTCCTAGAAGATGGATAACAAATGCCAGGGGTGAAAAAGTGTATGCGGAAAACCTAATTAATTCAATATGGTTATGCCTATTCACTCAATAACTAATTATTGAGCTACTCCTGTGTGTTGGGTTCTTAGCTGGACACTGAGCTTGTAAAAGTCTGCGTAGTAAAATACGAAAATGGAAAATTAGTGACAGGGAAGATCAAGAAGAGTCTCGTGATTGTGTTTAAGCTGAATGCTAAGGACCATGGAGAGAACATTGAAAAGTTCTTCCCCATCCTTTCATGGCCTATACCTTATTTATTTTTGCACTGAAATGTACCCCACTGTCTGATGTTGCACTTTATCTATCCTAACCTATTGAAGGACATCTTGGCTGCTTCCAACTGTTTTGACAATTATCAATAAAGCTGCTGTTAAACATCCATGAGCAGGTTTTTATATGGGTATAAGTTTTCATCTCCTTTGGGTCAATGCCAAGGAGTGAGATTGCTGGATTATACAGTAAGGACATGTTTAGTTTTGTGAGAAACTGAAAAAACATGTTCCCAAATGGCCAACCATTTTGCTTTCCCACCAGCAATAAATAAGGGTTCCTGTTGCTTCACATCCTCACCAGCATTTGTTGGTGACAGTGTCCCATATTTTGTCCATCCTAACAGGTGTATCATGGTAAAACATCATTTGAGTCATTTGCTTATCCAAAATGTGCATATTGATTAATAAAAAAGGTTCATGAACTTGAAGCAAATTGGTCAAAACCTCACAATTGAAATGTGACAGGTTCAGAATCTCTGCTGTGTTTGACCTAATATACACATATTTAGTCCCATCATCATATTAAGGTCAACTTATGTTGAATTCTACATACAGTACTGTTCTTACATAAAGTTAGATTTATTCCGAGGGCAATGGGTCATTACATACAGTTTCTGAAGAGTGAGCAATGGAATCAGAATTGTCTATTAAATTGTTTCTTTATTTCTTCAGGTCCAAAGACTCACATTTTACAGAGAGACTCCTTATAGTTCAGTTTAAAATGTGAATGCCAGATTCCTGGGTAGGAAGGAGTAACATAGCAGACACATGCTCACACATGATAAGCTAGCAATTATGGAAAACAGAATCATCTCTGATAAGTCTGGAGATCTACTAAGGGAAGAAGAACTTGAGGGAATGGTATTAAAAATAGGGCATAACACAGCTGAGGTGAATGACAAGAACCACCGTGACCTGATAATTGTCATTTCTGGGTACAGGATGAAACTCAGGATCCATGTTTTATGAGAGCTTTGGTCAGAGAGCTAGGGAATCTCAAGGACACATCTGTTTTTCTCTCATTTGTGAAATAGTGAAGCCACATAATATAACCAGAAGAGAAATAGACTTCTAAAAACAATACAGTGTTCAATTTTATTCTTTTCTTCATGTAACATAGTGTTTTAGAGGTTTATCACATTGCATTATCAGTAGTTCATTCCTTTTAGTAAGAATAGTATTCCACTGTACGGCTCTCCCACATTTTGTATACTTATTCACTAGCTGATGGACGTTTCAATTGTGTCCAGGTAATGGCCATAGTGAATGAAGCTGCTGTGACTACTCATGTACAAGCTTTAGTGAGGACATATATTACCATTTATCTCAGATTGATACCTGAGCATGGAATTGCTGAGTTATATGTTAAATGTATGTTAGCATTTTAAAAAATTGCCAAACTGTTTCCAAAAGTGGTGGTGCTATGACACATGTCCACCAGCAATGTATGAGAGTTCCCATGTCTCCATAACCTCACCAAAAGTTGGCATTGTCAGTCTTTTTAAATTTAGCATAGACTTGTTCGAAATATTCTCTTAACTCATACTTTCTATAGAGTCGGTGGAAATAGATTCTATTCATTTTGGATACAATCTTTATATGTTTGTTTTTTGGTTGCATGTCTTACTGAATTGGCTAGTTCTTTCAGTAAAATATTGAATAATGTTAATTTGAATTGGTGATACTAAGGGTCACTTCTTCCTGATTCCAAGGGAATAACTTTTAGCTTATCACAATTCAATATGTTGTTGGTTCTAAAATATTTATTGGTAATAATTTGAGCATTGTTACAACTAGGATTTTTGTTCAAATTTTAATTTAAATTTCAGTTATCAGACAGTAAAACATTAGAGTTAGGTACAGAATTGTTTTTCTTTTTTTTAAATTTAATTTGTTTGTTTCAAATTTTTATTTAAATTCTAGGTAGTTAATATGAAGTATAATGTTAGTATCTGGTGTAGAATTTAGTGATCCAATACATATAACACCTAGTGGTTCGGCTAGGATAAGGTGTAGTTATAATTTGATAACAAATCAACTCTTGATGTAATAATGTATTTTTTGCCTTAACACAAGCTAGGAATTTACCTCTAAGCATTGGTATACATTTGTGATAAATACTATTTGTATTAATTTTAAAATTATTATCTAATTTCCATTATGATTTATTTTAAAGCTTTTAAAGTACCGTATACTCAAGTTTAAAAACTATGTTTTTATTATTGTTTTGTACTTTAATGCATTGTCATTAGATAAATTGCTCTACAGATAATTTGACACTTGTTAAGAATAAATTTGTGGCACAAAATAGGATAAATTACTTTAAATAACTCATATTCACTCACCAGCTGATGAGTGTAGTATTTTATATCTATCTATCTATCTATCTATCTATCTATCTATCTATCTACTTTGCTGCTTATTATTTTGGATCAAATTCTCTATGTCCTTCTATATGCATACACATTCAGATATGTAAATGTTTCAGGTTTGCAAATTCTATCAACAATGATTTTGGGAATTGATAATGGCTCTTGCCTTAAAGTCTGTTTTTTTTGTTTTATGTATAATATTAACAATTATATATATATATATATATATATATATAGCTATTTCAAATACTATTTCATTGTGACTGCTCTATCTTTTTCATGTTTTTAGTTTCAATTTTGCTTAGCCCTAGGGGTAAAGTGCATTTTTTGTAAAAAGCACGTATTTATGGATGAAAAATAGTCACCAAAAGACATGTTTCAAAATGTTCAAAGCAGCTCTACTCTTAATATCCTTTAATAGGAAATGGTCTGAATGTCTAGATAAAACATGAAGAATGAATCTCATGAACATAACAATGAGAAAATAGACACTGAGGAGTATAATCTGCATTAGTATTTTTCTACAAAATCAAACACTAGGTAAATTTCATCAACTTTATAGATGAAGCTAGTGATTACTTTCTGAAGGTGGTGATTTTAAAGAAGTATGAAGAGGACTTCTGGTGTACTGGTAATTTGTGACTTTTAATCTGATTGCTAATTACATGATATTGCTCATTTTATGGATCTACCCATTCTACACATGAAGATGATCTTTCTTCTAGTAATGAAGTTGGTCATTTTAAGCACATGCCCTTTCAATCTTTAGACTGACAAATGTTTTGTGATGGTCATTCAAAAGATAAAATCAAACCTTGCAATATTCTGGTTTCTTTATTAGTAGCTGCTGAGAAGGTAGTTTGTCCAATTTTTCATTGCTATAAAAACTCTACTTAATATTTTCTCCCTCATCATTTTTTTTCCTGCTATTCATGCTTCTTTGCACAGTGCCTCCAGAATGATTGCACTTCTTGCATCACATGTACCTAATCTGAAATTCTTTCAGAGGCACCTTGGTGGCTCAGTTGGTTGAGCATCTGCCCTCAGCTCAGGTCATGATCTCAGGGTCCCAGGATCAAGCGCAGTGTCTGGCATCCTGCTCAGTGGGGAGCCGGCTTCTCTACCTCTCCCTCTGTTTCTTCCTCCTCTATTCTGGCTCCTGTGTGCTCTCATGCTCTCTCTCATATAAATATAAAGTTTTTAATAACAAATGAAACTCTTCCAGGATTGTGACTACCTTCTTCTCATAAAATTCCACTATCCAGTCCCTTCTCTGTCATAATTGCTTTGTTTCTTAAGAGATCATATCTTTGAAACTATGAAACATGAGCAAAAGACCTGATATTACAGTTGAAAGATTTTAGGGTATTACCTGTTTATACTAGAAAATCTTTTTCAGAAGATGCTTCATTTAGTTACAAGATGATTTCATCCAGGTATTGTGCTGCAATGCAGTTGTTTTTAATTAATGCATTTTATTTTGTAGAGCAGTTTTACTTTCATCATAATATACAGTGGAAACTACAGAGATACCCACCTGTCCCTCTCACTGGGACAGCCTCTCCCCCAGAGTGCTACATGTGTTACAGTCAAATGAACCTACACTGACACATCATTATTACCCAAAATTCAGTTTACATCAGGCTTCACTGTTGCTGCTGTACATTCTGTGAGGTCTGACATGTATAATGACAATTTCCAAAATGCAATGACATACAGAAGTTTCACTACCCTAAAAATCCTCTATGTTCCACCTATTCATGCCTCTCCTGTCTTTAATCCTTGGCATCCACGGATGGATCTTTTTGCTCTTTCCATAGTTTTGCCTTTTCCAGAATGTCATACACAGATTGCTCCCAACTTACAATGGTTTGACTTGTACTTTTCCCTTTACAATTGGGCAAAAGTGATGCATAAGTGTAGTAGAAATTGTATTCTGAATTTTGGATTTAGATATTTTTCTGGGCTAGTGATATGCAGTATAATACTCTTTTGTGGTGGTGGGCAGGGACAGTGAGCTTCTCGTGGGTCAATGATCAAACTTACAACAATTCTGTACCCATATAACCATTTTCTTTTTCATGTTAAAGTACAGTATTCAATAAGTTACATGATATTTTTCAAATGTTTATCATAAAATAGGCCTTGTATTTGATGACTTTTCCCAACTGTAAGCTAATTAATGTAAGTGTTCTGAGCACAGTTAAGTTAGGCTAGGCTAAGCTATAAGGTTTGATACGTTGAAAGTGTTACATGAATTTTTGATGTAAGATATTTTCTACTTATGATGGATTATTGGGACATAACTCCCTTGTAACTGAAGGAAGAACTCTAGCTGAAATCATACAAAGTTTCTCCCTTCACACTGGCTTCTTTAACCCTGAAATATTCATTTATGTTTCCTGCATATAGTTTCTTACCTTTATTGCTAAGTTCTTTTTAGTGCTGAATAATGCCCCATTCTCCAGATGTTCAATAGTTTATTTCTTCACGTCCAGGAAGACATCTTGGTTGCATCCAAGGTGTGCTGATTAGGAAGAAAGCTGCCATAAACACCCATGTGCAGGATGCCTGGGGGGCCCTGGTTGAGCTTCTGCCTTTGGCTCAGGACGTGATCCCAGGATTCCAGGATCAAGTCCCACATCGGGCTCCCTGAAGTGAGCTTCCTTCTCCCTTTGTCTGTGTTTCTCCCTCTCTCAGTGTCTTTCATGAATAAATAAGCAAAATCTTTAAAAATAAATCCACGTGCAACCAAAATGCATTAGTTTTTTCATTTACTTATGGATGAAATCACATCTTGTTTCTCTTTGCTAATTCTTTCTGTCTCTCTGTCTCTTCTCTATATATGAATGTTCTATCACAAATTTAGATTAATTCATTTAGTTTTAGATCATAACC
This sequence comes from Canis aureus, assembly GCF_053574225.1. NCBI lineage: Eukaryota > Metazoa > Chordata > Mammalia > Carnivora > Canidae > Canis > Canis aureus. The sequence goes on along the minus strand of NC_135631.1, from coordinate 15,744,694 downwards.
TTTTTTATTAGATTACAACTTCTGAACTAACAAAGAATATCTATTATTTTGTGGTCTGGCCTCTGAGTCCAGTATTTTAATAAAATTATCATCAAAATATTTTCTTTTATAATTCACTAATTAATATAACATTGGTTTATGTCCATTGACTCAATCGTTTCTTCATGAAGGTTACACTACCTCTACCATCTTAATATTCCAAAGACTAAGTTTCCAATTAATTTTGGAATGCAAGAATTAGTATTTCTTCCAAGATTACTTTAAACCTGTAGTCCTATTGCCCCCTTCATTCTGCTTGCACTACTGATGATATACAAAACCTATGAGATAGTCCCTGATTTTTTCATTCACATCTCCCTCTTCTGTTTCCCAGAGTTGCTTAACCAATAAACTTCTTCAAATTAATTTCATGCTTCCTTTGAAAATACTGATGGACACCAAACTTTCCTCATGGCTTTTTTCATCTCTGAATTTCTCAGAGTATAGATTAAGGGATTGAACATAGGAGCAATGATGGTGTAAAACAGAGCAAATATTTTGTCCTCAGGAAAAGTAGTAGGTGGCCTAAGGTAGATAAAGATTACAGGCCCAAAAAATAAGATGACCACAGTGATATGAGACCAACAGGTAGAGAGGGCTTTGCGTCTTCCTTCAGCTGAGAGATTTCTTAAAGTGAACAGTATAATGCCATAAGAAACAGATAAGACAATAAAGGTAACTAATGCGACCATACCCGAAAAGGCAATCACAAGGACACCAGTGATGTAAGTATCAGTACAGGCCACTTTAAGCAAAGGAAAAATATCACAAAAATAGTGATCAATTTCATTAGGACCACAGAAGGGCAAACCAATTGCAGTAGAAAATAAAGGAAAGGCATGAATGGCCCCACCAGCCCAAGCAGCTAAGACTAGGAGATTGCATCTTGTCCTGTTCATGATAATCACATAGTGGAGAGGTTTGCAGATGGCAGCATAGCGATCAAAGGCCATGGCGGTGAGAATGAAGATCTCAATGCCTCCAAAGAAGTGCATTGTAAAGACCTGTAACATGCAATTGTCATAGGAGATGGTTTTCCTTTCCACTAGCAAGTCACCAATTAACTTGGGTGTAACTGTAGAGGTGTAGCAGATGTCTATTAAGGATAAGTGTATAAGGAAGTAGTACATTGGTTGGTGAAAAAGAGGGCTGCATCGAATGGAGATAAGGATCAGAAGATTTCCTGCCAACAGAGCAACATAACAGAGTAAGAAAATGACAAAACAAAATATTTGTATGCTCTGGTCATATGAAAGTCCTAGAAGTATGAATTCGGAGATGTTTCTCTGGCTTGTCATATATTTGCTTTGGCGTATGCTTCCACAGGGACTTAGGTTTCTGAGAGAAAGAACACATAACCAAAGGTGAAATTAACTCTATAAACACAATAATGTAAAATTTATTAAAATGAATATTGACATAGAGTTAAGATTAATTTTTCTTGATTTATTGAATTAAGCTGATTCTCTTTATTTTGTCTTTTATAAATCTAGCATGGCATAATTTCATAATGGCAATCATGAGAATAATTACATATTTTACTCACTGTTACTAGTACTTTTAAAAATATTTAAATATTATTTTGATAATATATTTTATTACTATTAATGACATATTTAGATAAAGACCTGCTAATTATATGAGTTAGTCTTAAACAAGAAAAGATTTTGTCCATATTTTCCAGTTCTTATACCTTACAAATAAAATAAATGATCCTCCTTTAAAATTACCTGAGAAAACACTCTTAGTATTCTGGGAATGAATCCTGAAGAAATGCACATTTGTTTATAGATCCAGTTTGAACTACTTAACTTTGATTTCTGTAGAGCATACTATATTTTCCTACATGGTCAAATATTGTCAATGGATCATGTTAAACCGACGGAATTTCTCTTACATTAGAAAGCAAAGTGTTTGAAAACAATACAGCAAAAGAAAGAATATCAATTAATGACTGAAATTTTGAGAAATATTCAGGAAGTCCATTCATTTGTCTCATTTGTCACATTTATACTTTATGAGTTAAATAAAATTTAAAAAATACATAGTAGGGGTGGTGGAAGGGGAGGTGGGAGAGGGGTGGGGGTGACTGGGTGACGGGCACTGAGGTGGGCGCTTGACAGGATGAGCACTGGGTGTTATTCTATATGTTGACAAATTGAACACCAATAAAAAATAAAAAAATTAAAAAATTAAAAATACATAGGATCATGGAAGTTTGTGATAGCAATTGATCAAGGAAAGATAAGATTGTTGAATTGCCCAAATATATTTGAATTATGCATGAGTCATGGATCTTGCTGAAAATTTCATACTTTAGTTACAATGTCAAAAATCAAATGCCAGTTAAAGGAAATAAAAGTGAAAGCAACTTTTAGACAAATTTTGGGTAAGTTAGCACTTGGTGGTATCTATTGCAATAATGACTAAATGTAATATTCAGGAAATCACATCTTTGTAACATTTATCTTAAGACATTATTTAATCGGTGCAAAATGAGTGTAGGATAATGAAGAAACATTTCGAAAAGCTATTTTACCCTCCAAGGAGGAAATATCTGATCCTAGTGGTTTTGCAAAACTAACACATCCTCTACGTTAGTCTGATTCTGAAGTGACAGACATATCTGACCCTCAGATGTTTATTTTAAAAATAAGAAATGTGGGCACCTGTGTGGCCCAATCCATTGAGCAGCTGCCTTTGGCTCAGGTCTTCATCCTGGGGTCCTGGGATCGAGTCCCAAGGTGGGCTCCCTACTTGGCTAGGAGTCTGCTTCTCCCTCTAACACTTCCTCCTCCTCGTGCTCTCTCACATGTTCTCCCTCTCTCAAACAAAATTTTAAAAAATAAAAGAATAAAAAATTGTAAAAATGTTTAACAATATTGTTATAACAATATTGTTTAACAACAATCATCTGGAGTGACTCACAAATTTAATATCAATGTTATTGATAGGCTTTAAGAAAATTTTACAAGGCAAATAATTGACATCTATGACATTTTTAGAATGGTCTCTACCTTACCACATCAATTCTATTTTAAATTACTACTCACAATTCTAACCTCATAAAAATAGAAATTTTCAATTAGTCCCTACTTTGCTTTCAGAATCACTAACAAGGCTTCCTATCCTCCATTATATAACAAATAAAATAATTATATCACAACTGATATCAGAGTGTTCAGCAATTAACAGCAACTAAAGAATACTGAGAAGTTTTAGGAGTATGAGGATCATTGACTCATCTTCTGTTCATTGCAACTGGTACTAATCTGTGTCCATGAGTTAGGAACAATGTTAATTCTTAAGATATACCTAATTACTATAACAAACTGATTTATATATAAGTAATTTTCTCTGAGTCTAAAGAGAAGAGACATTAAGAGAATCCTAGTAATTTCTAAGATTTGAAAGGGAATAGACTGTAAATATTAAAAGACAAATTCTGTTTCTTCCTCAATCTGAGGCTATCTTTCATATGGGAGAGAACTGATAGGAATGTCATGAAGGACAGCATGAAAGAATTCTTTTGGTTCCTCATCTGAGCAGAAAGGAATATGCAAGATAATGGGTTAACAGACAACCCGTCTGTCTTTTGAGTATTTATGTTAGTAAAGAGGTAGGGAATATATAATATACACACATATTATAGAATTCTCTGATTCTAAAATATTTGAAATAATTTGCCTTCAGTTTTACAAAGACAAATATTCCTAATCAAGGTTCCCGCTTGTTGGGACACCTGGGTGGCTCAGCAGTTGAGCGTCTGCCTTTGGCTCAGGTCCTTATTTCGGTCTGAGATTGAGTTCCCAATCGAGCTCCCTGAGAGGACTGTGCTTCTCCCTCTGCCCTGTTTCTGCCTCTCTCTCTCTCTCTCTGTGTCTCTCATGAATAAATAAATAAATCTTAGAAGAAGAAAAAAAAGATCCTGCTTGTCTTCTAAATCATCATTGGAATTTCATCTCCAATAGCTCAAAACCTCATCCTGTATTCTGAGGGAACTTGCTCTGTGATCAGTGCTGCTTTTAGAGGGAAAAGGTAAGAGGGAAGAGTCAGTTGATGAGAATTATTGTCATAAAACAATATAGTGATACTGAGGAATCCTCCCATGAGAAAACTGAAGTCACAGTTGGTAAAGTAAGAACTTCAGGGAACCATGAACAAAAAATTGAAACAATAGCAACACAGAAAGGTGTAAAACATTGAGACATCTCAAATAAACTGGCCAATGTGATCCTTGAGCGAATTGCTTAATCTCTTTAGGCCACTCATGGTACTCATTTCACAATTAAAATACCGTTATAAAATTCAGAAGTTTAATGAGGGATACATGAGGTAATATGAAATAGCCAGTGACATGTATGGTTTAAAGCTGTTATTTTTTTTTACGGTCTTTCCTCTTTGAATGACTAGTTTAACCACAGATTATTATGCGTGCACACACAACCAATGGAAAAATAAAGGAAATTAAAAAGAACATTCATAACATGGATTTAGCAAGTATGATCACGATAAACTCCAATTTCAGCAATCTGTTACTGAAAGTGTGTTAATGTCATAATCAATTGGTTATCTTAGCTTTTTTCTTAACACTAATCACTAGTCTAATTTTTTCTCTACAAATAGATACTCAAAGGATTACTTTGGTTTTTGGTATTGTTGAATACAAATTATGTATGTCTTTTGAATTATAGTATTCATAAAGAAGTTCTTATATTTGAATAAAAGTTTCTACCACACATTCAAACTTTCTTAGTGTAACAGAATGTGGGATGCTATAAGTTTACCGTAGTTGGCTCAGATGAAACTATTCTATTTTAGGATGGCAGATGTTTTGAAATAATAAGAAATTCTTTGTCATTGTACATATTCAAGCATAGAGTCTGTTTCTTAATAATAATAATACGGAGGACTGCCTGTAAGCAAGATTCGGGGTCACAATGAAATTCAATGTCAATTTGAACATGTTTCAACTAACTCTACTGTTTTGCTCTCCACAAAGGGGAATTTTGCTTAAAGCTAATGTCCCATTAAAACTGAAGTAAGCTAAAACATTTGTATAGTAATCAAATTGTCATATGCTGCAGGAGAAGTAGTAGCCTTTAGGATGAATTTATATACAATAATTGTAAAGAACACACAATTAGCCTAGCACACGTGGGGTGGTACCCTTCCCAAACCAAGATGACAAGGGGTAATCCACTAACCATAAGATCTCAGTGTCTGTCAGGTTAGTTTGGGGCTGCATTCAGTCCTCAGATATTCATTCTGCCAGTTTGTCTCTAGTATCAAAACCTGGAATAAATGAAGACAATTACAAAGCCATAATTCAAACACATTCAGATTAATTCTCTACAAATATTTTGAAAATTTCAGCATGTCTTAAACCTTCTACAGTTTACAAGGGAAGTGGACTTCAAGTATTCACTTAGACTTGGTGATGAGAGAACTGGATCTTCATCCCACAGGAAAGCAGGCTGGGAATTTTGAGAGTTGATTTAACTTCTTAAGAATAGCTCAGAAATAAAAAATAAGCAAAATGTGTTTTTATATTCCTTCAAAAGCTAACACAAGTACTTAGGTTATAAGACTCATCCACTTATTTTATGCTTATGCCTGAAGACCATTCAGAGGGACAAATACAAACTTAAGTGGCAATGCGAGATATAATAGGTCTTTGAAAGCTTTATGTAATTATGTTCCCAAAGGCATTTCTAAACAGGTCTTGGCCTAAGTGTTGCAAAGTCACCGTCCACAGAAGTGTGCTTGGTGCTCTTGGGTATAAACTTTCCATATTTGCCTATCTGAGAAAAAGAAAAATATTGGCCCCTTTCCCTGGAGGCCCCAAAAGGCTATAATCTGCCCTGTGCACTTCCATTTTTCTGAAAAGTAGGAAGGAAATTGAGCCTGTAATACTATCAAGTTAGCTTTCAGGAAAATCTGAGATGAGTTAGGAAAAAGAAGAAACAAAGACAACCACTTGCAGTCCTTTTTTGGAAATTTTCAAGATCTTTGGTGTACAGAGTACTTAGATAAATAAAATCAATGATTTCTGATAATATCATTGGTATAAATTTAGCACTGAATGGATGAGCCATTGGAAAATGAGAGGCAAAGACAGAATAAGAATAAATAACTCTTCCTCATAATGTGGCTGGGACAAAAAGCAAAAATGATATGGAAAAATTAGAGGAAGGAAGCAAAGTACAACAAAGCTGTTAGTGTGTTTTCCATCTGGTTTTCTCTGCTCACTGGCTATTCACAGGTTGTTTAGACTCAGTCTCATCTGCATGAAGCTAATCGGTCTCTCTCTATTAGATGCCAATCATGTATGTAAAGTTTTCTCATGAAAGAAGTGTCAGGAAATCAAATTTTATAATATTTAATCTGTTCCAGATGAATCTACCTGGCCAAATAACAACCAAAATTTAGTGAGAGATTGTTGGGTAGACTAAGTTAATCGTATTATTTAATGCTTGTAATAATGCAAATTTTGAGACAAATATTATTAGCTTTACTATATAGACAGAAACACAGAAGGTTCTAGAAGTTAAATAACTGTCTCAAATTGGCAGTAGAGAACTGAAGCAAGAAAATGCATTATTTTACTTTAGTACTTCTCTGGGGGCCTTAAATGTTGTATAGCCCTGAGGAAATGAAGGATTGTTGCACTTCCTCTTACAGCGCATTATAACCCAGTGATTTATAGCTTCTCTACATCAACGTTATGCCCAGTGTTGACCAAGCTGTACTCAAGGGCTAGCCTATACCAATCTACAGCAGGAGATAACTGGTCATATCTCTAACCTCTTCCTGTACACACACTTGGACAACCCTTGGGGATGAATATAAGTTGCATTTATATCCTCAACTGTTTAATGCATCCCTCTTTATATACTAGTTTTGTTACATAGATTTAATTTTGTTGAAGCGCAAGTCATTTTTTTATGAGCAGCTTTGTTTTAGATTCATTTATTCATGCTAGAGGGGGAGAGAGAGAAAGAACGAGAGAGAGACAGCATGTGCACACAGTGGAGGGGTAGAAAGAGAGGGAAAGAAAGCCTCAAGCAAACTCCACCCTGGGTGCTAAGCCCTGCAAGGAGCTCCACCTCAGGACTCCAACATCACCAGCTAGGGGAAACCAAGAGTTAGATGCTTAACCAACTTTGCCACCCAGGCACCCCTATTTGGACACTTCTATTCCACACATTTAGAAAATTTTCCTTGTAATCGAAAGTCATGAAGATCCCCTATAATTTCTCCAAGTTCTTTTTTACCTTTATATTTCACAAAAAGGTCTAAGATCGATTTTAAATAAATCTGTACAGGTTTAATGTATAGATAAAATATTTTCCGTCTTTTTTGTTTTGTTTGTGTGGTAGATCCAGATGTCCAACGTTGCCACTCTTGTTTGTTGCACACAATTTTTTCTCCAGTGAATTGACTACAGACTTTTGTTGAGATGAGTTGACCATAGGTGTTCAGGTCTACTATTGGGCTCTCTAGTCTGATTTGTTGATCTTCTGGGATATCTTTATGAACATACCACATCATTTTGAACACAGTAGCTTTAAAACATCGCTGGAAATCAGATGGCTTAAGTTCTCCAACTTTGTTCTTTTTTAAAGTTGTGGGACCCAATTTAAGGCCCTTGTATTTCCATATAACTTTTAAATCAATTTTGAAAAATTTTAAAAATGTGCATGTAATTTTGTTTTTGAAAATGCTTGACTCTGGAGATTCCTTTGGGGAGAATTCACATCTTAATAATGTTGAATCATCTGTCCATGAACACAGTGTATTTTCTGTGGTAAGGTGTTTATATTCTCTTAACAAATATTTGGCTTTCAGAGAAATTGTATGCCTTATATCTTGCTATAGTCATCCTTAATTATTTTATAGTTTTATAATATTATAATATTGTAAGTGGGATTTTTTAAATCTAATTTTTATTTGTCAGTTGCTAGTATAAGCTATGTAATTAATTTTTAACTATTGATATTATATCCTGCAATCATGCTAAATTCACATTAAAATGTAGAAGAACTAAAACTGTCCATATTGACAGTGAAGTGATTGCCTAAATAGAAAGGTCTAAGGAAGGTTCAGAGAAGCCAGTACAATTGATAAGTCTCAAAAAAAATGTTATACTAATACATTCAATGCAGAACATTTACTTCTGTTCTTTTTAAAAGAGTTTGTATAAAATGAATATTACTGTTTTCTTTAAAGTTTGGTAGAACACGCCATTGAAGCTATGTGGACAGGGCGTAGCGAGACAAAACAATATACTGTTTCTTTAAGAAACACAAACCATTGAGAGTATCTATTTTTATTTTAGATATTCATTTATTATGTACTTGATTGGGAGAGGAAGAGAGAGAGAATCCCAAGCAGTTGTTCCACACTCGTAAGCCTGATATCGCGACCTGAGTTGAAATCAGGACTTGGATGCTTAATCAACTGAGCCACCCAGGTGCCCCAAATATCTATTATTTTTTAATGTGCTTGGGTAATTAATACCAAAGGATTTGTTCATCCTATCTAAGTTGTTGAATATATTGATCTTGTGATGATCACTATATTCCTTTATTATCCATTTAAAATCTGTAGAATGTGTAGTGATACTGACTCTATCATGAAAAATAAGTGTTTAGTGTTCAATGGTCTACAAATATCCTAGAAAGTAATATCTAGAAATATAGAAGTAAATTAAGACCAGATATGAAAATAGGACATAACAGATTATAAATTTATTTACAAGTTCTAATAGGAATGAAGTCAAAGATATAGCCAGCAGCCTTAAATAGAGAATAAAAAAAAAAAGTATATGAGATGAAAACTATTCCTTCTCCCCTCTCCCTTCTGGATCTAATATTAGATCTCCCTTGGCTGATCTAATAATTAAATTGACACAGAACAGATTAAAAAGAAATTTAATTTTGTACATATAGGAATCCCAAAGATATAAGACTCCCTGAGAGTCAGGCAATCAAAATTTGTGCAATCTTGAGGTCAGGAGAAGGGGTTGGGCTCTAGAGCTTCAAAGGCAAAGAAGACAATTCACAAGAAGATAGAAGAGCAAAAGTTTGGTAAACAGATGTTTGTCCTGATAATCAGGTAAGTCTTTCTGATGTAAAAATGTGTGTCTATTGTTAGCTCTCTTCCTGATACAGCCCTCTACCTAAATTATCTTAGGTACTTCAAGGAGAGGTAAAACAACTCTACCTGAGTCTGTTGGACTTTGCTTGCCTTCAGCTCAAAATAGGCTACATGCTAAATGGGCATATTCTGGGATCACGTATTCTGCTCCCCTTCAAAAGCAAAAGTTGTTCCTCTAAAGAGATGAATAACACCAAGAAAAACTTATCAAGATCAATAGAGAGAAGAAAAAAAAAAGAGAGAGAGAGAAGAAAAGAAAAAAACACAAATTACGAGTATAAGGACTGGAACTCTATATTGCTAATGAAGCGCAAAATTGTATGAAAACATTGAAATATAGTTTGACAGTATCTACTCAAGCTACAATAAGCCATTTTCCATCAATTCTACATTTAGATATTTGTTTAAAAATCCATGATATTGCATGACTAGCCCAAATATCATCAGTTAAATGTAGAGTTAGCAACATTAGATATGGAGTTATACCTGGTCTTAAGAGAAACAATGTGTCACTTGACCATGGCTCAGTCTTAGATATGCCATATTTTGTTTGTAATAAGTTTCAAAGAGCAGATGACCAATTATACTCAAATAGGGATGAGTCCTTAGACTTAAAGGCAGCTTACAGAGCCATTTCAGAAACAGTTCCAAAAACTCTAAGGCCAGACTTCTTGCAACCTGGATGGGGCACATAGGGCAAGAATCTTAGCAGACAGGACAGATCAGGTGTTCTGCAGAGTCTAAGGTGGCAGGACTCAACTTGAAATTGGCCTACAAATTCTGTGTGAAACCTCTCAAGTTAGATTGAGACCTCAACTAAATTTTTTTTTTTGATGATTTGGGTGATTTGAATGGAGAGCCTGTGACAAGCAAATTTGAATAAACAATAAGAAGCAGTTTGATAAACAACTAATTACAAAGAGAGAGCTCCTGAGAAAGTTTTAATACAGTTAACAAAGCTTTTGTGGTTGAAAGAAAAGGAATATGTTTAAGTAAAACATGGTGTATTGCCCGTCCTTATGTTTTAGGTATAGTTGTGGTACAGACATATCATTAGAAATTTGTTATTTCATAAATTTATCATAGAATTTACAATTTCTGAAAGCCCAGAAATAAATGATACCAGTGAAAGAAACCATTATATTAAGTTTAAAATTTGGGTTATAAATATTAACAAGAGTTTGGCAATCCAATCCAAAAGACCTTGCACATGGGATAGACCCTGGCAGACCTCGAGGATGGTTATTGAATGGAGCCAGGCCATTCTGCAGGCCAAGTAGTGGCTTCCAAGGTTCTTCTTTCTTCTAAGGAAAACATGACATTAAGGCACACCCCTGTTCCTCAGAAACGAGAGCCACTCAAGCCCAAACTTGACTTCAGGACAAAATCAAGAACATCATCTCCATTTCCTCATCAATAGGTGGCCCCAGCTAAGCCGGAAACCAGACATCTGTGCTTCTTTTTAAAGTTACTAGTAAGAACAACAGTGACTGCTGCTCATGGACAGGTAGGCAGCATAGTTTTTGAAAACTTGAAACTTGAAACTCAGAGAGCTTAGATACCCTTTCCTAGCCCTACTGCTTAACACGTCTGGGTAAGATACTTAAATCTTCTAAAATCCTAATAAAATAACAAAATGCGAGCACTTATAGAATCCTTACTACTGTTAAACCCGAAAATTCACCAGAATCATTTAAAAGATCCAGCTGGTTTTATTGAATGATTCATGAATCAGGCAGCTCCTACCTAAATAGTAGAAAAGAGCTTGTCTAGAGAACTGCAGAAAAAGAAAAGGTTTTAAAAGCAGAGGAGCACCATAAAAAAGGAAGAGTGCACTGTTTCAGGCAAAGTTGCCCTCCAAAGGAGGATGGATGGGGTCTATCATTAAATTTTGTACTGCTGACCAGGAAATTCCATGTTGACTGGTTAAAGTTATATCCCTAGAAGGGTTGAAAAGGCAGTTAAGTTAGGTAGTAAGCCTTGCTTTCCTGACATTGGGCCTTAACCTAACTGATGTCATTTTGGGCCTGTGATTTTCTTTTTAGCACTATTCACCAGGAATTAGACCACCCTCTGGGCTATGTTTAAAGTCACACAGTTAGCCTGTCATAATCAGGTCTTACTGACTAAGGGGTTAAATTTCCTCACCGTAATGCAAGCATGTCATATCCCCTCAGGACCATCTGAATATGATAACATACTCTAATCACTGTAGCTGTAAAGTTGAACTTGACTGAAATGTTGGACCCATATCTCAGAAAACCCTCCAACTTCCTCTGATATGTTTAGCTGATAGTCTAATTTTCCTTATGAGGGACCCAATTCATATTATAGTTCATTTTACAGTAAAAGTATCTGAATGTGAAGGAAAATAAGACTACTGTATGTACTTTCAGATGAAGCAGCTGGTCTAAGAGATATTTAATAAAATCTAAATGCTTTGGGAAATTTGATTATCTAAATAATCAGGGGAAAGAATGAACTATTTGAAACTAAAATTCTTTTTGTGCAGAGTATTCATAAAAGACATGATACAGAACAATCTAAGTGGATGAGTGGGTAAAAGAGATGAAATATACACATAAATTAACCAAGAGAAAGAAGGAAAAGCTACAGAGATAGAACTTGTGGGCATTACGCTAAGCATGTAAGCCAAAGAAAGAAAGATAGTGCATTGTATCACTTATATGTGCTATATTAAAAAAAAAAAAAAAGTCCATGTCATATAATCAGAAACTAGAAAAGTTATTGCCTAGGTGGGGGGGTTGGAGGAATCAGAGGGAGGTTGGTAGAAGGTTATAAACTTTCAGCTCTAAGATGAGTAATGTCCGAGAATTGAAGGTGTAATGTGATAACTATAGTTGAAAAAACTGTTATGTAATTGAAATTTGCTAAGACAGTAGCACTTAAAAATTTTAAAAAGATTAATATGTGAAGTGATTAACAAGATGGAGAAACTTTCACCATAAGAAAAAAAAAACAGTAAAAAAAAGAATGCTTTGAAAAATTTAGCACATGTGACATCATAATCCTGGATGTGTCTCTGGTGTTGAAGAGAATACTAAGAGAGTCTAGAAGTGTCTAAATCAGCCTTCTCAATGGGTGCCTAGACACAGATGAAGGATTGAAGAAAGGGTGAGGGATCTAGAGAGGCTGCTGAGGCAGGAGGTCACATAAATCTACGTCACTCACAGCTAGTTTTTGCCTCCAATCTTTCCCTTAGAGCCCATCCAAAATGTTGAAGCTTCTTCCAGGCTGATAATTTCTGAATCTTGGGGCTATTATACTGTGCCTGTGTAGTATGAGTGTTCCTTAGCAGGTTAAGATATTCCTTTAACAAAGATAGTAATGATGTATTTTTAAATTAACAATAAATCTGGGTAGAAATGGATAGGATTTCTTAAACTGCACATTTGCAACCATAAGTATTTTTTTGTATTCTGCGGTTTAGGGGGTCCCTGGGTGGCTCAGGTGTTTAGCACCTGCCTTCGGCCCAGGGTGTGATCCTGGAGTCCCGGGACTGAGTCCCACATCAGGCTCCTGGCATAGAGTCTGCTTCCCTCTCTGCCTGTGTATTTCTCTCTCTCTCTCTCTCTCTCTCTCTATATCTTTCATGAATAAATAAATAAAATCTTTTAAAAGATAAAAATAATTTAAAAAAGGTAATAATAATATTCTGTGTTTAAACTCACATGGAGAGCAAAACATCGCGTGAATTCCTCCTATGCATTTACCTGACAGATATTTTTGAAGATAGTAGACATTTTGGGGCTCCTGGGTGGCTTGATTGGTTGAGTGTTTCTCTGCTTTGTGCTCAGGTCATGATCTGGTTTCCTGGGATCGAGCCCGCATTGTGTTTCCTCCTCAGCGAGGAGTATGCTTCTCCCCGTCCCTCTAGCCCTCTCCCCTGCTCATGCTGTCTCTCTCTCAAGTGAATAAATAAATATATTTAAAAAAATAGTAGACATTGTGCTATAGGCTGGAAAATGAATCCTAGAAAGAACACCTGGCAAGTAGTTCAATAATCATACTTCAGTGCATTTTTTTTGTGGGGTTATTCTTTTTCTCATAAAATCTTGTGGATCATCAAGAAAAAAATAAGAGATAATAAAAAGATTTTTGGTTTTGTTGCATAACATTCTTTCTAGTGGTTATTCCTTTTGATATATCCTCAAGACCTCCAAAGTCCCCTTTACCACACAGACACAATTATCACACACACTTAGGCACAGATATACACACTACATCCTCATACTTAAAAGTAATACAAATTCTATTTGGAAAAATGTTACATTAAACCAGAGCAAACAGATCTATGAATAAATAACCAATCAGAGGAATTTCTGTGGAATGGGAAGAATGTTTCCCTTGACATTTCAAGGGTTTCAAAGGCTCCAAAAAGCCATTGAAAATTAAAAAAAAAGAAGATATTAGTTATATGTGTGAAAAGTTCTAAGAATTGAAACATGCAAAGACAACCTTGGCACCACAGACATACACTACTGCCACCATGGTTTTTGTTGGATTTTGCTTGGCTCTGGGACAGGAATACCTCAGTCAAGCAAACTCTGTTTGGAAGCACTGAAATCATTCTGCTGAGAAAATGCACGTTTGGGCAGAGAAAAATATCCAGACAAATGGCAATCAAAACACAGGCAATCAAAATTTGTGCAATCTTGAGAGCTGGGATTGGATTATGTGATTCAGTGGACATTGAAGTAAACAATCATTAAAGTTGTAGTACCTCCCTATTGTAGAAAATAAATAAGCAAGAAGATATTCCAGGGGTCTGGAAATCTGCTGGATTTCATTACCGCCTTGAGGCACATGGGGACACACGTTAAATTTTTAGCCTTTCAGATAATACATACTTTATCATTATTGCATGATTGTTTGTGACATATGGAGAATTCTAAATGTATAAGAACAATATACATAGTCAAAAAGAGAAAAACAGTATCTTTGAATTTAATTCAGGAACTGTTGGTTTGCATTGTTTACATTAATTTGTGCAGGTTTATAGCTAGGAAAAAGAGAGACACATTGAAAAATGAAGCTAGATAATCATCTTCTGGCTCAGTCAAATTGAAAAATAAAATTCGTAAAAAGAAACAGTCATACAGGGCATAGGATTATTTGCAAAGGAGTAAGTGTACAGATGCATATCCATGAAGGATAAAGAAGGAATCTGAAATAGTTCTGGTCTGTTGACATATATGAAAAATCTTCCTGAAAAAGGTAACATCATGATTGTGAATTATACGTAAGACATGATGTCTAGAGCATGGGGCTGGGGAATCCTCAGCAGAGGAGATAGTTGAAATACAGCCACAGAACAGATAGATTCTAGAGTGTATTTGGAGAATGTAGACGGACCCAGAGTAGCTGGATGAAAACATCTGAGCAAAGGGTCACACAGAGAAAAACAAAGAAAGAGGAAAAATAACTAACATGAGTCTCTGGTTGCCATGTGCCATGTTAAAAGTTCACTTGTGTAAGCCAAAGTAACATTACATCTTTGGGAAGTACAATATCACACCATTTTCTAGATATTTTTAAAAGGGAGACTCATAATATGAAAGCAAATTGCCAAGACCCAGAGATAAAAGTTAGCGGTCAGTATATACCCACTTCTCTCTGACCCCAATGCCTGTCACTGTAACACCACACACTCAACCAACATAGAGACTTCTGAGAATGGCAAATTAGACTCAAATGATTTATGGAAGATTTCTGATAAACAAGCAGGAAGGTTGCGTGTATTCCAAGGAAAATAGGATCCCTTACAGATTTGGGGGGAAAGGAGTGATATGATCAATCAGTGATGTACTTCAGAAGGACATTTCTTGCTTCCTCACATACAGATGGTCACACGTGGAATGATTTCGATCCAAAGAGGTGACAGATTGCAATCTGATTCACAGTCACTTGCTTCTTTGGTTCACGTAACATCAGTCAAAGGTAATTTAGCCCAAGTGCCCAAAGAAAGCTTATATGCTTTCTATAATATCTCAAATAATACATGCCTTTGGTACACAGGATTGAAAGTACAATGAATACTACCTTATTTACATGAATTCTGACGTGTCATTGTAGACCACACATTCCCCATGGCAATTTTCATCTCTATCTTTCTCAAAATCCAGTTAAGAGGATTCAGCATGGGGGCGATCACAGTGTAAATACGGAGAGTTCCTCATCTCTGTCCTCACTGCCTGCAGGTAGAACCTAAGTACAGATACAGGGCATGAAGAATAAAACTACCACCATTACATGAGAGCTGCACGTGGAGAGAGCTTTGCATTACCCGGCGGAGGAGTGGGTCCTAAGATTATGTGATATGAATATGTAAGAAGCCACCAAGACAACAAAAAAGGCTGCCACCACCCTACCATCCCTGAAATAGCAATCACTAAGATAGTACAACACAGGTGTCTTTGCACACCAGTTTCAAAAGGGACTTTCTATCACGTATGTAGTGATATATCTGAACAGAACTGCAGAATGGTAAACTGAGTAAATTTGGTAAAAGATAAACATTAAATAAGGGGTAAAGCTTGAACTTTTAAATCTGGCAATATTTTTGTTTTATTAGTAACTCTACCAAGTAGTCATCTGTCCAGTTCGTCGCTGCTATAAAAACACAAATGAATTACATCTCCCTTATCAATTTTTCTACCCTTCCTTCCTTCTGTATATAGGGCCTTGTATAATCATTATAATTTTAGTATTGCATTTATATGGACAAAACCGTCTTTGTGTATTTTCACCATCATCCTATCCCGGTTACACAATCTCTTCTGTCTTAATGATACTTTCTCTGGTTTCTAAGAAGTCGTTTCTTTTTGTATCTTATCAGACATTCAAATAAACAGATCACATCGAATTTTTTTTCAGGTTCCTCTAGGAAATATTTCTCATGCATATACTCTTCAGGTTATTTACAAAGATGATTTGTATTTCCACTCATTTCCATGACTTATGTCACGGGGTTTTTTGATTGAAGTTTTTGTTTGTTTGAGCTCTTATTTGTTTTTTGCTTATGTTTTACTTGTGAACATAAGAAAGCCTCTGGGTCTAATAAATAGAGACTTCATACTAATTTCTGGCATTTCATAGATCGCTGTTCCTTTATGGATTTTTTACATGAGCGAATACGTACAAGAGCAGTGAGTGTGTTTTTAATATCCTGGGTGACTGACTTCACTCTATTTTTACTAGTATACATATGTTTTAAATATTTTATTTATTTATTCATTAGAAACACACAGAGAGAGGCAGAGACACAGGCAGAGGGAGAAGGAGGCTCCATGCAGGGAGCCCGACGCAGGATTCGATCCTGGGTCTCCAGGATCGCGCCCTGGGCGCAAAGGCAGGCGCTAAACTGCTGCACCACCCAGGGATCCCTCGTATGACATTGTCTTAACTGCACATATAACTTTTTATGCATGTAAACTTACTCATGCCATCTTAAAATCCACAAAATTAACTATGTTTTAAGCTATGTTTGTATGGTTGAATTAATATTTCTTTGAGTTATTATGAAACTCTAAGTCCTAAGTTCTGTCACTCATAACATGATACCAGTAGGAGAATTACCCTGTCAGATGGTTTCCTCCCTCCCCTATCCACATGTAGCTGCCCCTCTGTTTTGCTAAAATGATGTTGAGCTCTCATGTTTGACACCAAAATTTTCTCATGGCATTTTTCATCTCTGAATTTCTCAGAGTATAGATTAAGGGATTGAACATAGGAGCAATGATGGTGTAAAACAGAGCAAATACTTTATCCTCAGGGAAATTAGTTGGAGGTCTAAGGTAGGCAAAGATGGAAGGCCCAAAAAATAAAACTATAACCGTGATATGAGATCCACAAGTAGAGAGGGCTTTGCGTCTTCCTTCTGCTGAGTGATTTCTTAAAGTGAATAATATAATGACATAAGAAAAAAATAAAACCACAAATGTCACTAAGGTAACCATTCCCGAATTGACAACCATAAGGACACCAGTGATGTAGGTATCAGTGCAGGCAACCTTTAGCAAAGGAAATATATCACAGAAATAGTGATCAATCTCATTAGGCCCACAGAAGGGCAACCTGATTACCATACAAAATTGAGGAAAGGAGTGGACAGCCCCACCAGCCCAAGCAGCTAAAACTAGGAGATTGCACCTTGTCCTGTTCATGATAAGCAGGTAGTGGAGAGGTTTGCAGATGGCAGCATAGCGATCAAAGGCCATGACTGTAAGGATTAGAACTTCAATCATTCCAAAGAAGTGCATGGCAAAGACCTGTAACATACAATTACCATAGGAGATGGCTTTTCTTTCCACTAGCAGGTCAGCAATTAATTTGGGTGTAACGCTAGAGGTATAGCAGATGTCCAGAGTGGATAAGTGGCTGAGGAAGTAGTACATTGGTTGGTGAAAAAGAGGGCTGCATCGAATAGAGACAAGGATCAGAAGGTTTCCTACCAAGAGAGCAGCATAACAGAATAAGAAGAGCACAAAGCAAAATATTTGCATGTTCTGGTCATGCGAAAGTCCCAAAAGAATGAATTCTGAGACATTCCTCTGGCTCTCCATGTGTTCTGGACTGGCATATATTGTAAACAGATGGGTTCAATATCTGAAAAGAAAGAAAACATGAATCTATACAAAATTAGCATCATGACAACAATACCATAAATTTACAAAAAATCAGACTGATGTCATTGAAGAAGTGATATTAATTATTCCCGACATTGAGATTTTTGCTTCTTTTTTATTTTTTCTCATTTTAGAAATCTATTGTAAATAATTCTATAATGGGAACAATAGGGTAAAATCTCAACTTTACCATTAATGATTAAGGAATATTTAAATGTTAGTTTGCTGTTAAAGAAGCAATTTTATTATTGTCAGTTATAATATTAGATAACAAAAGGAATATAATTTACATGATTTTTAAAAATAAACATGTGTGTTATAATGTGTACTCTGAGATCATGACCTGAGCTGAAATTAAGAGTTGGATGCTTAACTAAATGAGCCACCCAGGTGCTCCACAAACTGATATTTTTTAATAAATTATCTATCCTGAAGACACAGTCCCGAATAAAACAGAATTTGTCCAGATCATCCTGAAAGAAGAACAGGAGAGAGCCCTGTGTCAGGCATGGAACCTGCTTAAGATTCTCTCTCTCTCTCCCTCAGCTTCTGCTCCTCTCCCTCTTCTCTCTCTCTAAAAAAAATTAAAAATAAAAATAATCTTCCTTGCCCTGTGGACAAATATAAATTGCACATTTTAACTAAAATAGGTTCAGGCACATTAAAAGCAAAGAATGCTTGAAAATTATGCAGCAAATAGACTGTCAATGGATTCAAGTTGCAAAAAATAAAGAGCCAATTTATTCATTTATCCTATTTACAAATTACAAAGTAAACAAAATATTTTGTTTAAAAATAATCTAAATTTGTGATGGCAAGTGATAAATGATAAATAAAAAGAAATTGCCCAAGCATATTTGCACTTTTCATAATTCATGACTTCCTAGGAACTTCAGTATTTTGTACACAATCTAGGCATAAAATTCAACCAAAGAAGCTGTTACAGAATATAATTCTAAGGGAGATTTGTCTCAGCACTCGGTAACTAGATGTTGCATTAGTGAATGGATCAAAGATTCACAAGTTTGTATCTTGCACAAACTTGAGACATTATCTATAGATAGGGAAATGGAGTGTAGGAACAGGGAATGCACCCTGGGAGCTGTTTTAGCCAGTGTTGAGGAATTAACAGACACTTAACAAGATGCAAACATTGCAGCACACTTTCCACCTTTGTCTGATGCAATGAAACCACTATATCTGGGCACTTGGTTGAATATTTAGAAACACAGAATATAACTGTAGCAAAGTTATTTAGAAGCCATCAAAACCACTAACAAACTCAAGACTTATGTCTTTAGGATCATTTTAGAAGTAACTGATGTAGCATTTTAAAATGGTGTATACTCTAAGAAACTCTGTTTTAAATTATCATTCGACCCTAATGTCATCAAGAAGAAAAAGACCTCCTTCTGTTCCCACTATGACTTTAGTACTGCTATCAGGCTTTCTAATCTCTCTCTTGTCTTTAACAAAGCAAAAGTAATTATCAGGTTCACAGTGTTCAACAGTGAACAGTATTTAAATAGAGGTTAATAATTTTATAATTCATTGATCAATTTTCACCTTACCTTATTACAGCCAGTGCTGATTCCTAATTTAGGAAATGGCATACTGTTTACAGAGATTTGTGTTTGCCTAAAACAAATGGATTTATAGTTAATTGTTAGATAAGTCGGTTAGTGTTTGTATATCCAAACCCAATTTTCAATAAAGAGATTCAGATAAAGGCAATCTAAGTAATTTATTAGCATCAAAAACTAATATCATGTGGAGGACAGTATCTTGATTCCCACCCAGTCCAGGGTTGCCTCCCATTCTTGTGAGCAAAGAACAAAGTTTGGGTATCCTGGAGGCCAGCAGGAAGAAGAGGCATGTTGATTCTTATCTCAATAAAAAAAAAAAGTATGCAAGGTGACAGATTACCAATTACCTAAACTACGTTTATGAATACTTGGGGGGATATATTTTGCAGTTCATATAAATATATGGTCCAGAATTCTTGATCCCAAATAACTTTGAAATAATTTTTCATGGGTTTTAGCAAAATGAGCTTTCTTTCAGGTAGGAGTCTGTCTCAATTTCTGGATTATCACAGATGTTCCACGCACAGTAGCTCTTAAACTTTCATCCTGATATATAATGGGACATGCTATCATGATCACTGCTATTTGCTGAAATAAAATGGACCTGTGAATGCAATCCAGTGAGAAAATTATTGTCCTTGAAACACATACTATATTCTTGACCACAAGTCCTCAATTTGTTAAATAATCAAAATTATAAGTGATGAAAGGAAGAAATATTATTCATTCCCTGGTTGGAATCCCAGAACAAAAAAGATGTAGACATACAGAGAAGGATAATAACTGAATGGAGAATGGTTTTGATTCAGATTATGTTTCTATAGCAGTAACAATCTGAATATAAAAAGAAAACCAGTTACCTAAAAACTCCTATTAGTCAGAGGTTTGATATTAAGTGAACTGTGTCCTTATATTTGCTTTATTCCATTTTAGTTATGGTTATTTAGAATTAATGTGTGCAGTTTAAAATCAGACTAATCTGGCCAATGTTCTATGAGAAGTCGATCAACCATTTTAAGCAGACACTATCCAAACATTTTTCTCATTTACTTTATTGTTTTCCTTTCCTATATCCAATAACTTTTAATAAGATCTAAGTACACAAAATTAATTTTCCCCTTTCATACCATTTATGAATGTTGAGGTTATTGCTGACCTCTTAAAATTTCATTGTCCACATTTATAGAATCCATTAACTATTACATAATCCAGAAATATATTGAAGAATACCAAAAATAATGTAAACCACCCCAGTGTCATTCAAGGTTCAAATCCGCACATTAGTTTCCTTTTTTACCTTTTGGAGTCAACAGTCTCTGAAATTTCCATGTGTGCAAATATAACCCGCCTCACAAGGAAACAAAATCCTTCCACAAAATATCACAATATATATTAAAGAGGATGACCATGATAAATTTCAATTTGGAACAATCAGTTAGTAAAGAGAAATAGAATTACTCTAAAACATTGGTTGTCTTTGGCATTTCTTAATACTAATAATCTAGTCTGCCATTTCCCTGCACTGTAAAGACACAGTCAAATTATTACTTTATTTCTTTGGTTGCACTATATAAACATGCTGCATTGTCTTTTGATTGTGCTATTTAAACAATAAGAATAATTGTTCTTATAGTTAGAGTTTCCACTATGAGTTCAAATTTTCTCCTAATGATATCAGAATATGGCCAACTATAAAGTCACCTTAATTCAGTCAAATAAATCTAGTCCATTTTAGAGTGATAAGGTTTTTTGAAAGTTAGTAAGTTATTCATCATTGGGACATGCAATCATAAACTGGGCTATTCATAAGAGAATATGGAGAAAAATATAAAAGCAACCAAAAAGGAACTCAATAAAGTTCACTGAAACTTAAAGATTTCATTAACCTCAACTGTTTTCGTTCTCCTCATAATAATGTATAATAAGACTGCAGTTGGCTAAATTGTTTTTGTAGCAATCAAATTATCTTATGCTGCTACAGAAAATATAGCCCATGATCAGGATTAAATGGAATAAATTTAAGTAGCAGATAACCAACCCAAAGCACAGTTGGTGGAGCATTGTCCAATGAAAGTGCCATGGTTAATTCACCGATCATTAGCTTTCAGTCTCTGTAAGATTAGATCAAGTCCTCCTGATCAAATCAGGAGGGCTCTCACCTGAGGTACTCACTCTGCTGATCCTTCTCCAGTATCTAAAGATGAAATAAAATGCAGAGATTATAAACCAATTATTTAGACACATTTAGGTTGATTCTCTAAAATTATTTAAGGAATATCAACATGTCTTAGGACATTAAATTATTTACAAGGAGAATAGAACTTAAACATCCATTGACCATCAGGAATGTAAGAAGTGGATTTTCAGACTTAAAAAAAAAAATTGTAAGTATTTTGAGATTCTTGCAAAAACAAATATACATTTTAAGTTCTAGGAGTTATTTATTTTGTGAGTATCCCTAAAGGGAAAGTTGATTCAGAAGAGCAGAATATAACATATGACAACACAAGAATTAATAGGTCTTTGCAACTGTAGAGAATTATCTCCCAGAGGCATTTCTGAACAGAACTTCATCCAAGGCTCTGTGTTGCTCTCCATGGTACTGACCCTGGTGCCTGTGGGCATTTTCTGGATATAACTTTACTTATCTGTGTGCTAGCCGGTGTCAAGAAGTTTCTCTGGAAGCTCCACAAGCCGACCTTAGGCTCATCTTGCTTTCTGAAGAAAAAATCATATTGCATGAAATAGTATTAGGGTAGTGCTAAGAAAGAATTCACTGAAAATTAAAACATACAACCATTTGGGATCCCTGGATGTGGCTCAGTGTTTGATAAGCATCTGCCTTCATCTCAGGGCATGATTCTGGGTTCCTGGGATGGAGTCTTGCTTTGGGTTCCCTGCAGGGAGCCTGCTTCTCCCTCTGCTTATGTCTCCGTCTCTCTCTGTGTCTCTCAGGCATTAAAAAGTAATAACAATAATAATATAAACATTTATTTGGGCCATTAGAATTGCAATTTCGAAGACACAGACTCAGGTAGAAACCTAAAGTGTGTTCCCAGGAAGACAAAGTAAAACAGAGTCATATAGCTGAAAGGCTGTGAGTGTAATTCTCATTCAGGTTCTCTATGCAAAACAGAGATTGGAATTAGGGCAGCTGGGATTGGTTGGGCTAAATGAGGGATTGGAGCTCCTTTAGAAGTAAAGAATGCAGATGATTCAGGGGTCATGGTGAGGAGGAAGTTAAGTCCAGGCTGAGGGCTTGCAGTTCTCTGAAAATTTCAAAAATCTTCATGGTTTCTTCAATGAGGACGTGCATAAATTCTTCCTCACTTATGGCTTCCTGATCTTATTTTTTAAAGAAAGACTCTCTTAAGTAGGCTTTCTTGCTCCAGTTGGAAATTTACTTTTACAGTAGTTTGGAAAAATCTGGGATGGGATCCCTGGGTGGCTCAGCGGTTCAGTGCCTGCCTTTGGCCCAGGGCGTGATCCTGGAGTCCCGGTATGGAGTCCCATGTCAGGCTCTGGGCATGGAGCCTGCTTCTCCCTCTGCCTGTGTCTCTGCCTCTCTCTCTCTCTCTCTCTGTCTATCATGAATAAATAAATTAAAATCTTGAAAAAAAGTCTTTAAACAAATCTGAGATGGGGAAAGACAAACAGAACCAAGCAGATGCAGTACAGTCCAATATGCATCATTATCTACAGTAAACTGCATCAGTAGAGTAGATAGATGGATAAAATAGTGACCTGCAATATCAGGACTCGAACTTGGGTTATTTATTGTCATGGATTAACAATGGGGAAATAGATGGTAGGGAAATGGAGGGCAGAAGAAAAGGAATGGTAAAGAATAAACAACCTGTTCTTTATACACATGTTAGTGTAAAAAAGTTATTTTGTCAGGTGAGAATATAATAAAACATGGGGGGGAAATCAGGACTCAATGCAAAATTTATTCTGTTTTCCATTGGCTTAGTCCTATGTGATTTCATTTCTGCAGGTTATTTGGCTGAGCCCAAAATGTGCACACTGACATTCAGTGAACCAATATTCTTCCATTATGCACAGATCCATATACTAACAATTTCCTTTATACACATTAAACTTCAGATACATTTTTATACGATCTTAGCCACTACAAAATAATGATAACAATTACAATAACAACAATTATTGAGAAATTATTTTGTGTCTTAGGGTCATTATATCATCTCATTTCACAATAGTGCATATTGTGAGATAAGTAATGTTAGTTCCATTGTTCCAATAAGAACACGATTCTTTGGGGTAAATACCCAGTAGTGCAATTGCTATGTCATAGGGTAGACTCTCTTTTTAACTCTTTGAGGAACCTTCACAGTTTTCCAGAGTGGCTGCACCAGTTCACATTCCCACCAACAGGGCAAGAGGGTTCCTCTTTCTCCACATCCTCTCCAACATTTGTTATTTCCTGTCTTGTTAATTTTCCCCACTCTCACTGGTGTGCGGTGATATCTCATTGTGGTTTTGATCTGTATTTCCCTGATGGCAAGTGATGCGAAACATTTTCTCATGTGCTTGTTGGCCATGTGTATGCCTTCTTTGGTGACATTTTTGTTCATGTCTTTTGCCCATTTCATGATTGGATTGTTTGTTTCTTGAATGGATTATAGAGGAAAGGAGAGGAAATGAGTGGGAAAAATTAGAAATGGTGACAAAACATGAGAGACTCCTAACTCTGGGCAATGAACAAGGGGTAGTGGAAGGGGAGGCAGGTGGGGGGATGGGGTGATTGGGTGATAGGCCCTGAAGAGGGCACTTGATGGGATGAGCACTGGGTGTTATACTATATGTTTGCAAATGAACTCTAATAAAAAATTTAAAAAATAAAAATAGTACTTCAATTATATATATATATATATATATATATATATATATATATATGTATGTATATATACACACACACTCACACACACACACACATACACAATTCTTTAGAAGTTAAAACGATTTGCTCAAAGAGCTACTAGATAAAAATAAGAAAAGGAACTGTGTGCTTTCTGTGAGGGAAAGGAGCAGGTTTTTATGTCTACTATATGCTTCCCGGCTCTGAAATTGTAGTAATCAGGGGTCCCTGGGTGGCTCAGCGGTTCGGCGCCTGCCTTTGGCCCAGGGCGCGATCCTGGAGTCCCGGGATCAAGTCCCGCATCGGGCTCCCGGCATGGAGCCTGCTTCTCCCTCTGCCTGTGTCTCTGCCTCTCTCTCTCTTATCTGTGTCTATCATAAATAAATAAATATGTAAAAAAGGAAAGTGTAGTAACCCTGCAGAAATAAGAGATTCTACTACTTTAGCATGATGGATATCAGAACTCACTGTTTTACTGGTTGTCTATTTCAACGTAATGTTTTTGACCAAGCTTCTCTCAAAGAAGAGAGAATTGTGTCAATACACAGAAGGAGATAGCTGGTCATATGTTTACCAATGACACACACAAATACACCAGGATACTCCTTAGAGATGCGTACAAGTACCTCATGTGTAACCCTAAGCCCTCCATGTGTCTTGGTTCATATTAACTTGCTCTTCTGAGAATTGATTTTGTTTTATTTTTCCTCATTTTCTAACCCCTCCTAAAACCATTTGTTTTGTGGGTTATATGGGATTATTTATAAAACTGAGATTTCAGGTATTTTTGAAGATATTAGATTATTGTCTACAGGCTAGAACAAATGTACATGCTACATTATTATACATTACAAAATAATCAAAAAAATCCTTGGAAAATTAATATGTTAAACGAAGTCAAACCAAACAATAACTAGACAGACTTAATTTCCTATGAAATAGAACATTTTCCCTTGCTATTCTACAGGTTATCATGGATCCATGAAAAAAATCAGTAATCAGTTAGATGTGAAAAGTTCTAAAACTACAAGTAACAAAAGAAGATTTCCTGACACAGAAGAAAAACACCATCACATTTATGGTTTTTCCTGGACTTCTCCTTACTCTCAGGCAAGAGTATTTCAGCTGAGTGAACTCTATGTCCAAAATATGCAATCATTCTTCTGAGAAAAGGCAAATGCTTCAGCAGAGAGAAAAGTCTACACAAATGGGAACCAAGACACAGAGCTAATGGATTATATGATTCAAAAGGCAAGAGGATAAAAGAAAATTAAAGTTGTAGCACCTTCAAATGTAGAAAATAAGTAAGAAGACATAATAGGGAGCTGGAATCTCATGGATTTTATTCCTTTCCTGAGAGCTACATGGGATGTATGTTGAATTTTTAACTTTTCTGACATTACATATTTTATTACTAATGCATGATAGTTCATAACATAAAGGGAAGTTCTGGATATGTGAGAACAGCATGTAAAATGCAATAAAAAGAAAAGACAGCATCTTTGAATTTAATTCACTGTTTATTTATTAATTTGTATGGGTTTATTCCTAGAAAATAGATAAAAGAAAAATAAAGATACAGTACATTTTTGACGGAGTTGACTCAATCCAACTGGAAACACCTATAAGAAGAAACACCAATATGGAACACAGGATTATTTTAAAAGGAGTAATTGCACAGTTTCATAGCAACAAAAGAACAAGGAAGAAATAATAAATACTACTGTTTTGTTCATGAATTGGCAAAATCTTCTGGAATAAGAAAATATCAGGAGTGTGACTTATATGTAAGACATGAACACTAATGCGTCATGGGAGCAGCATTATAAGCAGAAAAGATAGAGGAAACAGTCATAGAGCTGATAGACTTTAGCGTATGTTTGGAGAATGTAGAGGAGTGCCGTGTAGCTGACTGCAAGCATCCAAGGAGAGGGAAACAAATGAAGAAAAGTACAAAAAGAGGAAAATTCTATGTTTCTAGAAGCCATATGCCCTCCTCAATCTTCACACATGTTAACCAAGGCAATATTTCAACTTTATAAAGTACAGTATTACACATTTCATAGATATTTGAAAGATGGAGATGCATATATAATTAAAGCAAATTGCCAAGACACAAAGATAAAAATGTCCCAGGGTCAGTAATCACTGAGCTCTCCCTGACCCAAAAACTTGTCATTTTAACACCATCCTTTCTACCATTATAGTGCCTTCTGAGACTAGCAGATTCAGCCAGGACCAATTGTGATAAACAAGTGAGAACTTTAGATTTTATTCCAAGGAAATGTTGTTCTGTGTACATTATTGGAGAGGACAGTGCTATGATTAGGCATGTGTTTTAGAAAGACATTTCTAAAATTCCTCACCCATTCAACCACATTCAGAACTAGTTGGCAACCTTAGTGTACATATTGCAATCTGAACCACAGTGACTTGCTTCTTGTCTCTTATATTGTTAGAGCTCATTTAGTTCAACTCCCCAAAGAAAGCCATATGTTTTCTATAACATCTCAAATTATAAATACCCTGGGAACACATGGTTAGAAGTGGAATGAATATCATTATTACCTGAATTTCGTATGTGCCATTTTAGACCACATCTTCGACATGGCATTTCTCATCTCCACGTTTCTCAGGGTATAGATGAGAGGATTCAACAAGGGAGCAATCACAGTGTAAAACACAGAGATCTCCTTATCCTTGTTTTCACTCCCTGCAGGTAGAACATAAATATAGATACAAGGCACAAAGAATAAAATGACCACCATTACATGAGAGCTGCACGTGGAGAGAGCTTTGCGTCTCCCTACAGAGGAGTGGGTCCTCAGATTGTATAATATGAGAATGTAAGAAGCCACCAGGACAAGAAACACAGCAACCACCACCATTCCTGCATTTGAAATAACCAAGATATTAACAACACGAATATCTCTGCACACCAGTTTCAAAAGAGGCTTCACATCACATATGTAATGATCTATCTGATTAGGACCACAGAAAGGTAAATTGAGTACCAAGAGCAATAGAGCAACAGAGTGCCAAAACCCCACACCCCAGGCCATGAAGATCAACAGGTTACACCTCCGCCGGTTCATGATGACCATGTAATGCAGGGGCTTGACAATGGCAACATAGCGGTCTAAAGCCATGGACACCAAGATGAATATCTCCACCCCTGCCAGCAAGTGGGCAGTGAAGAGCTGGGTCATACAGTTGTTATAGGAAATGTTTTTTCTTGCTGCACCTAAGTCCCTGATTAGTCTGGGGACTACAGTGGAGGTGTAGCAGAGGTCCATGAGGGAAAGGTGGCAGAGAAAGTAGTACATTGGTTGTTCAATTAGATGGCTGTGGATGATCGTGAGTAAGATGATGAAGTTTCCCATTAAGATTGCCAAATAACAGAGCAGGAACAAGAGAAAGAACAGTAGCTCCACTTGTTTATTTCCCCACAGACCCATGAAAACAAATTCTGTGACATTGCTCTGATTTTCCATGAGGTTGAGGTGATTCCAGAGACACAACAGAAACTTAATTCATCTGAAATGATAAAGAACATATGATATCTACAATAGTGTTTTAAGTTTTGGAATATTTATTTAAAAAAGATTTAGATTATAGAGAATTTGCTACACTCTTTTAAATCCTTTCAGAGCAAGTGCATCATTATATTTCAAATTATATTTATATATTTATTTTTTAAAGATTTTATTTATTTATTCATGAGACACACACAGAGAGAGAGAGAGAGAGAGACTGCAGGCATTGAGAGAGAGAGAGAGAGAGAGGCAGAAACACAGGTAGAGGGAGAAGCAGGCTCCATGCAGGGAGCCTGACGTGGGACCTGGTCCCAGGACTCTAGGATCATGCCCTAGGCTGAAGGCGGCACTAAACTACTGAGTCATCTGGGCTGCTCTCAAATTATATTTGATAAAAGCATATATTATGTTTGAAATTGTTGTAAACATTTTGCAAGCATTGAAGTCATAACAAGGCAATGGTTACTATTCTGATACTCATTTTACATATGAGGAAACAGAAAAAATAGGTTGGTTCAGTTAATTCCACCAAATATTAAAGTATTAGGTAGCAACCTAAGATATCAGATGCCTGTATCAGATGCCATTTCTATGCTCTTAACATCTATGCCACATTACCCACTGAGTAAATGGGCTTCCAGCTGTTTTCCACCTCCTTAAAAGATACGGGTCTTACTCCATCTCTGCCATTAACTACCCATATAAGTTTAAACAAATACCATCCCTTCACTGTGCTACATATATTTGTGTGTGTTGCATGTAATTGTCATATTTCTTTTTTTGTTTCAATTTTTCATTTACATTTTAGCTACTTGATATATGTGGTAAAATTGGGTGCAGGTATGGAATCTCGTGATTTGTACCTTACATGTATAACACCCAGTGCTCATCACAAGTGCCCTCCATAATACCCATAACCAATCTAGCCCCTCTCCCACCCACCTCCCGCCAACAACCCTCATTTTGTTCTTTGTAGTTAAGAGTCTTTTATGGTCTGCTACCCTTTCTTTATTTTTTCCCTTACCCTATGTTCATCTAGTTTGTTTCTTAAATTCCACAAATGAATGAGATCATATGGCATTTGTCTTTCTCTGATTGACTTATTTTGCTTAACATAATACACTCTAGCTCCATCCACATTGTTGCAAATTGCAAGATTTCATTCTTTTAATAACTGAGTCATATTTCACTGTTTATATGTACCACTACATCTTCTTTATCCATTCATCAGTTGATGGACATCTGGGAATTTATATATAATGTACCAATCACACACAAACTTTCAGCATATCCAGTAGAACTTAAGATAAATTATTGAAATAAGGACAAAATCAAGGCTCTTAATCATAGCAGAGAAATATCCTTAATTAGTTGATAATATTTTCAGTGATTCTTCTTTTTGACAGGTTTGGTCGAGATTCCGAACATGGAGAGGAAAGGAACAGGGAACTGGAACACAATCTGGGCATCTGAATATAGGAATACAGTTTATTGTTATATAAAAATTTTCCCTTTTTCCCCATCATTCTAAAGACACATGTTAGAGGTTGCTGTTGAAACATTAGAAACATTGTGGAAAGCTAGTTGTTTTCTGTTGATGTATTGAAGAACCCAATGTGATTAAATAGTGTCCTGTATATTTAAACATTCAGTTAGAGCTGCACAGTCACTTAGATGCAGTATGCCTAAGAGCAGAGAGTGAATTTGTTGAATCATCACCTTTTACCCATGAACAAATATCTGCCACAGCAAAATCATGACTTGCCTAAAACACTGTTAATGTCAATGATTTATTTTAATGATACCAGTGAGGGAACAGTATGATATAGTGGACAGTTTCTGGTCTAATGATCATGAAGCTGAGCATCCAGTCTCCTATGTCTTGTTACCTTTTTCTTCTTAGTACTGAGCAATTCATTCTTTCCAATCCTCCTTCTTCAGCTCGTAGTGATACTGGATATGCCTGCCCTGTGCCAAGAGTGAAATAAAGTTCACTTACAGAGGCTTATGATTCTGATATGATCAAGGGTGAAGAAGAATGCTCCCCAAAATTTAAAAGAACAAGTTATTAGATAAGGAAACAGATTATCAATATTTTCATCAGTTAATTGATTTTTCCTGTGGATTTTGTATTCTACCACAACAGGATAGTTGAAAAACTCGTTACAAATACATTAAATGCAAAGACAAAAATCGGTGTTTGTATCAATTTGTTCTGGGTTGAAACAATGGAGCTTAGCAAAGTATTTTCTATGTATAAATTGATAATATCTAAACTTATTCCTTATTTATGTGGAAGAATATGATTGGTTAAAGGACATATATGAATTCAAGGATAATTTTTCATAAAATTGTAGAACAAAATTGTAGCAAGTTCAACTCTCAGTTTAGAATGTGTCCTGGACATTGGTGCAAGACTCAACCCCTCCCAATGTTTGGTCCAGTGTGGCTCAGCTTACAATGATTGAACATCAGTTAGGAAAACACAGTTCCATATAGAAAAACATTCTGCAAAACAGTGCCCATAGAATCCTCTGGGAAAGTTCCTTTATGCATGAATATCCCCTGGCTCATCTTCAAATCATTTTCTTTGTGGTCTTTATTTAATCCATAAAAACAAAACAAACCTGTTCCTCTTCTCTCCCTCTCTCTTCCCCACCCCCCTCTCTCATACAAACACACACCACAAATATTTACTGGGTTTTGGGGGTAAAGAAATTTGAGTCCATCTTTTTGCATATTTTTTATTTAAATAATTTCTTTCAAGGATCTCCCCTTAAATTTTAAGTTATTTGAGAAAAATCTCTGAGGAATTATTTGCTAACACATGTCAACTACAGGTTAAAAAGAAAAAAAGTTTCATTAGCTTATTTGGAAGTGGGGATTATGACTAAGGCATAAGAGTCTACAGAATGTATCAAGGACAATTTGACATGATTTTTCTGCCTTTTTAAAAATATTTATTATTGAGAGAGAGAGCAAGCGGGGGCAGAGGCAGGAGGAGAGAGAGAATCTCAAGCAGACCCCACACTGAATGCAGAGCCAGTGCAGGACTTGATCTCAAGACCCTGAGATCATGACCTGGGCCCAAACCAGAGTCAGATGCTTAACTGACTGAGCCACCAAGGCACCCTGATTTTTTTTGACTTTTTAAAATGATTTATCATATTTATAATAAAGAAAAATGTGAAATTGAAAGGTATGGGCTGAATTATGTGATATATTTAGACTAAAATGTTTAAATACCAAATACTAAGTAATAATATATTCTAGGCACTTTAGTATTTAGTAAGTACTTTTCATATAACACTCATTTCACCTACACTATGACTTGATGAGGTATATTATTGTACTATTGTCCCTGTTTCACAAATAAGGAAATTTGAACCCAAGGTTACACAAGCACTAAGGGGGAGTCTGTGTCTAATCTTTTTCTGTACGATTTGGGAGCTCACACTTCATTCATTTTGCTTAAATACCTTCTCACAAGTATAAAGAAAATCTTTAAATCTTCAATTTGTCCTCAAATTATCCATATTTTATTCTGAATATCTTGAATGACTTCTCTTAGAAATAACCATGAAGAAAATTTATTCCAGAAGAATTTACACATAAAGATAGGATTTCAATAAGACCAAAGTTTTATGTAAAAAGAATTGCTAAAAATCCCAATTATTTTCTCCCAATTTAAATATACATATATATGTAAAAATTAATATATAAAAATACTATACACACACACACACACACACACAGAGACATACCAGAATGCTCATTTCTGCAGGATTTTGCATCTCTTTGGAATGCCAAGGATCTCTCAGGCTATTTTGTTTTGTTTTTTAATTTCTATGCCTGTGCTATACAATAGAAAATACATGTGGAATGTCTCTGACTCTCCTGTGAATCTTCCAACCAAAAGAACCTTTCAGGTTCTGGGAATACCTAGAATTAAAAGCGCAGAGGTGTGGGAAATATCAGAAAGGGAGACAGAACGTAAAGACTGCTAACTCTGGGAAACAAACTAGGGGTGGTAGAAGGGGAGGAGGGCGGGGGGTGGGAGTGAATGGGTGACGGGCACTGGGTGTTATTCTGTATGTTAGTAAATTGAACACCAATAAAAAATAAATTAAAAAAATAAATAAATAAAAGCGCAGAGGGGCCTGAAACTCCCACAGGCATCTTACAGTGGCCAATGCATATGTGGTTATTATTTGATAAATAAAGCTCATATTTTTATAAGATCATCGAAGCCCATATATGGGCTTGAGGTTTATTTTATTTATCTCATGAGAGTTATTACCTGAGTGATTCAGTACTTCTCTAGTGTTATAGCACTGATGTAATATTATGGGTATTTGTTTTTCCCCCCTCTCTCCTCTCCTAGAATAATTTCTTTAAAGACTGAAGTCTCTGTTGTTTATTAAGATACATATATATATTACATTACATTATATATGTATATATTATTAATATATCAGTATTATCACGATACATATATATTATATATATATTACTATATTACATTATATATACATTACATTTTATATATATATATATATATATATATATATATATATATATATATATTTAGTATTGAATTCCTTATCATTCCAAATATAACCTTTCTATGTTACTGGATATTACCTAGTTTGGTCAATGGTTAGAATTTGGAAAGGCCACAACGCACAATCATTTTCTCTCCTTATTTTAGTTTGTTTTTGTTTTGCTTTCTTTTATCTCCCTCCCTACCTTGGGTGAGAGAGAAATAGAATGTCAGTAGAATCTAATGGGAACAGGTTGAGTAAATGATAGCCCTTCGTTCATACCACATGATTGTCATGGGTCCATGAAGGTCCATCTAAGGTTTTATTTTGTAATATATTTTTCTTTCCTATATTGCTCATTTCCATTTCTTCTGCTCGCCCCTTCTGTGCACCCACCATACTCTAACACACTCAACTTCACAAGGGCCATTACACATTCCTTGGGATCTCCTACAGCTGTACACATCATGAAAATAACCACTTCCAATACAGCTCTTAAATTATACCATTTGTCTTCTCCTTGCCACAGGACTCAGAATCATACATGCACATAATAATACAGATTCAGAATGCATGAAACAAAATTAAGTAAATCCATATGAAAAAATATGAATCTGTCTTCACAGTAGAAGAATTCAGTGTTCCTTTTTAAATTATTGATAAATAAAGCAAGCAATACATCAGGAAAGATAGAGAAAATCTAAACAATACTTTTAAAAGTATCATAGACACATACATAAAATTATACATCTAACAAAGAATACATATTATTTGCATGTGTAGATGGAATATTTGCACAACTAAATATTATATTATTAAAAATAAAAAGTCGTAACCTCTATTAAAGAAGACACATTACATCAAATCTGAACACAACAACTGTTAGATCAAGATTTATGTATTATTATCTTTTGTGCAAATAACTTAAAGATGTCTCTGTCAAATAACTAGCTAACCACTAGGCTAATCGAAGGGACATTTCAATAACTGTGCATAGCAAAGAATATAGATTTTTAAGAAAACAATTCAGCAAAATCACTAAACAATACAAAACCACAATCCACAAAATATTTCCCTGATAAAGTAAAAAAATACAAGGGTATTCACTCTCACTACTTATATTCAACATTTTACTAAAAAGACTTAGTCTTTTAGTAAACTAGGTTACAAAATAAATAAAAGCATCTTATTGAGAAAAGAAGAAGTAACGCTCTTCTATTAACAAATGACATATGTATAAAAAATCCTAAAGACTCCACCAAAAGATATTAGAAATAATAAATGAATCACATTAAGTTGAAAAATAAAAAATCAACATATAAAAATCAATTGCATTTCTACAAAGTAACGACAAACCCCAAAAGAGAAATTAAGAAAGTGACCCCATTTACAACAGCTTCAAAATCAATAAACTACTTAGAAATAAATTTAACCAAGCAGGAAAAAGCTTCGTAGACTGAAAACCATAAGACGTTGCTGAAATGGATTAAAAGATACACAAATAAATGTGTGCTGTAAGCTGTGCTTATGGATTAGAAAGATAAATATTGTGAAAATATCCGTATACCCCAAAATGATCTATAAATTCAACGCAATTCTGATCAAAATTCCAATGGCATTTCTCTCGGGAAGAGACAAAAACAATCCTTATTCTCTTTGGAACTACAAAAATACCCTGAATAACCAAAGCAATCTTTGAGAAAGAAGAGTAAACCTGGAGGCATCCCATACCTAATTTCAAGCTGGATGACAAAGCTATAGTAAACAAACAGTATGATATTGGCATAAAAACAGTACATGAACAGTGACACAGAACAAAGAACCTAGACAACATACACATATATAGTTAACTGATTTTTGACTAGGGTTCCAAACACACAATAAGGAAAGAACAATATCTTCAAAAAAAGTTTTGAGAAAACTGAATATCCATATGAAAAAAATAAAATAGGACATCTACTTCACAAAAATCATAAAATTAAATTGGAGTAAACCAGAGGTAAACGTAAGACTCAATACCATAAAACTCCCCGAAGAAAAAAGAGGGAAAAAGATTTTTGACATTACTCTTGCAAATTATTTCTTGGATCAGACAGAAAAAAAAAAAAAAAAAAAAAAGGAACCAGGCAACAAAATCCAATGAACAAGTGAGACTACATCAAATCAAAGAATTCTGCACAGAAAAGACACAAGATATAGGACATTGAAAGGCAATCTACAGAATGGGGGAAATATTCCCAAAACGTAATTGATAAGAAGTTTTTAAAAATCATAAAAGAAAATACATATTGAATTCTTGCAATTTAATAGCAAGTAAATAAATAAATAATCCAATTGAAATTGGGCAAAAGAACTGAATAGTCATTTTTTCAAAGAAGACATAGAAAAGGCCAAAGAATATATGAAAAGGTGCTCAACATCATTACCGGGAAGTGTAAATCAAAACCACAATTGAAAAAAAAAAAAATTGTCACCTCACACCTGTTCAGACTGTTATTATAAAACAAAGACAAAAGATAACAAATGTTAGCAAGAATGGGAACAAAAGGAAACTCTTATACACTGTTGGTGGCAATGCAAAATTGCATAGCCATTAGAGAAAGAATATATCAGACTTCAAAAACTTAAAAAATGTACTATCATAGATATGATGTACCAATCCTACTTCTGTGTATTTTTAAAAGACTTAAATTAAGCACCTTGGGGTTCCTAGTTGGCTCAGTCTGTAGAGCATGTGACTCTCGACCTCAGGACCTGGAGCTTAAGCTTCACCTTGGGTGTGAAGCCTACTTAAACACATACAATTTAAAAAAATTAATAACATGAGGACATATCTGCACACCCATATTAACTTCAGCATTATTCGCAATAATCAAGATATGGGGAAAAATAAATGTCCTTCTATAAATGAATGAATAAAGAAGATAAATATTATTTGCCCATTTAAAAGAAGAAAATCTTGCCATTTGCAATGTCATGGTAAATCTGGAAAGCATTATGCTAAGCAAAAGAAGCCAGAAGGGGAAAGACAAATACTGTGTGCTACCACTTATATGTAAAATCTAGGGAGAAAAAAGGAGAATAGTTAGAAAATTTATTCTAGCTAAATAAAAGATCTATATTAAGCTCCCATAACAAGGCTGTGTGGTATTGCTATAAGGATAAACATATAGATAATCGAAACAATAGAATGTCCATAAATAGACCTAAATGTGTGATTTTTTTTACAAAGATGTCAAGGTAATTCTATGAAGGAAAGAATAGACTTTTTTTCTACTAATTATGCTGGGTCAATTGGATATCCATATGAGAAAAAGAATGAATCACAGATACTATTTCACATTATACACAAAAATTAACCGAAAATGAATCTGACATTTAGATGCTAAAAGAAAGGGGATCCCTGGGTGGCGCAGCGGTTTAGCACCTGCCTTTGGCATAGGGCGCGATCCTGGAGACCCGGGATTGAATCCCACGTCGGGCTCCCAGTGCATGGAGCCTGCTACTCCCTCTGCCTATGTCTCTGTCTCTCTCTGTGTGACTATCATAATTAAAAAAAAAAAAAAAAAGATTTTAGATGTTAAAAGAAAAACCTATAAACATATGAAAGAGTATTTTTAACTTTGGGGGTAGATCAATATTTATTAAATATTGCAAAATAATTATAAAAATTTTAATTATTATAAGAAATTGCTAGAAAAATGTTAAGATTTTAATTCTTTTTCTCATTAGATGTTAATTTTTTAAATATGTATAGGCTATCCATGCACTAGGAAAAAGCCATATATAGACATACACATTATGAACATATTATATAAAATTTGTATATGTAATTTTATATGTAAACTATATAAAATATAGTTTATATCTATTTTAATATGATGTATATAGCAAAAAGTCCTATATCCAGAATATATAAAGAATGCTTAGAGAGAAGTAATAAAAAACTGAGAACTACTATTTTTATGTTGTACAAACGACTTGGAAAGAAATCAACACAAAAAGATATGCAAATGCTGAGTCATAAGGTAGTTTTGTTTTTACCTTTTTGAGGAACCTCTGTACTATTTTCTAGAGTGGCTGCACTTCTTTGCATTACCACTGACAGTGCAAAAATGTTCCCCTGTATCCACATCCTTGCCTGCATCTTTTCCTTCTTGTACTATAGATTTTAGCCATTCTGACAAGTGTGAGGTGATTTCTCATTGAAGTTTTGATTTGTGTTTCCTGATGATCAGTGATGTTGAGCATCTTTTCATGTCTCTGTTAGCCATCTGCATGTCATCTCTGGAAAAATGTCTATTCAAGTCTTATGCCCGTTTTCTAATGGGATTATTTGTTCTTTGATTGTTAAGTTTTATAAGCTCTATATATATTTTGGATGCCACCCAATAATCCAGGTATTGCACTATTAGGTATTTGTTCAAAGAATACAAAAGTACTAACTCAAAGGATACATGCATCTCAATATTTACAGCAGCATTTTTTACAATAGCCAAATCATGGAAATTGTCCAAGAATCCATCACCTGATAAATGGATAAAGAAGATGTGTTGGATTTGATGTGATATGATATATATATCCATATATATAACCATATATATATAACCATATGTATAAAATGGAATAATTAACCATCAAAAAGAATGAAAACTTACATATACAATGACATAGATGGAGCAAGAAAGTATTATGCTAAACAAAATAAGTCAGAGAAATATAAATACCATATGATTTCACTCATATGTGGAATTTAAGAAATAAAGCAATGAAGTATGGGGAGAGAAAGAGACAGAC